>NC_135973.1:37035912-37343079 GCF_053455715.1 Rhinoraja longicauda | reverse complement strand
GAAGTACCCGCCCAAAGCATTGCCCTGTCACGGGCCAACTCCATCGCTCACCAGTTCCTGGCCAATGGCCACTCCAAAGATGCGGACAAGAACCATACTCGTTCTGTCAAACAGGAATCCACTAATCTTTGGAAAGCTCCAGGCACTGATGGCCACCTGTCAGCACCTTTTACACTGCAGAACTTTCTACTGTCATCTCTCAACTGAAATGTGGAAAAGCCCAGGGTCCTGATAACATCCCCCCAGAATTCCTAAAACACTGCGGTCCTAAATGCTTGGCCTGGCTCCCTGAGGTTTACTCCTCTTGCCTCATTGGTCAGTCCATTCCGAAGATCTGGTGGAAAGCCACCGTCATTGCGCTACCAAAACCAAACAAGCCTGCGGACGATCCAAGGAACTATCGGCCCATCTCACTCCTCTGTGTCCCGTACAAGCTCCTCGAACAGCCTCTCCTGGCCCGGCTCCATCCAATCATTGACCCTCAACTACCCGCTGAACAAGCCGGATTTCATCGTGGACGCTGCACCACCCACCAAATAGTCAAGCTGACCAATGACATCAAAGACAGTTTCAAAAAGGGTGACAAGGCGGGCATCACCCTGGTGGACCTCTCCACCGCCGCCATCTATGATACAGTGTGGCACCAGGGCCTGATCACACTGGTGGGCCCCACCACCACCACCGCCATCTATGATACAGTGTGGCACCAGGGCCTGATCACACTGGTGGGCCCCACCACCACCACCACCGCCATCTATGATACAGTGTGGCACCAGGGCCTGATCACACTGGTGGGCCCCACCACCGCCATCACCGCCATCTATGATACAGTGTGGCACCAGGGCCTGATCACACTGGTGGGCCCCACCACCACCACCACCACCGCCATCTATGATACAGTGTGGCACCAGGGCCTGATCACACTGGTGGGCCCCACCACCACCGCCACCATCTATGATACAGTGTGGCACCAGGGCCTGATCACACTGGTGGGCCCCACCACCACCGCCGCCATCAATGATACAGTGTGGCACCAGGGCCTGATCACACTGGTGGGCCCCACCACCACCGCCATCTATGATACAGTGTGGCACCAGGGCCTGATCACACTGGTGGGCCCCACCACCACCGCCATCTATGATACAGTGTGGCACCAGGGCCTGATCTTGAAGCTCCTCCGCACCATCCCTGACCGTCATTTAGTGCGGCTCCTTGCCAACATCCTTGCCAACCGCAGTTTTGTACTCAAGACCAGCGACGGACAATCTAGCCGACTGCGACGCCTAAGAAACGGAGTCCCCCAGCTCGGTACTAGCCCCCATGCTCTACAATCTCTACATCAGCGATCTGCCATGCACGACCTCGCGCCAGTATGGATACACAGATGACTTGGCCCGACTGCACTCGGACAAGAGCTGGTCCAAAGTTGGGAATGTGCTCTCGGCAATATGGAACTTGTCGTGGGCTACCTTAAGACCTGGAGACTGAAACTGAGTGTGGCAAAGACCACCGGGTCCGCACCGACCAGCGATTCCCACACATTAACACTACCATACACACACTGGGGACAATCCTTCCTATAGCAGTCTAATAGTTGAATTAATTTTCCCCACATAAAGCCATTGGGGCCACAATTGTGACTTCTCCTTATTTACAACCATCCAAACAAAAGTTTCCAAAGGTTGATGCCGGCTATGCTGAGAATTCTGGCTTAGAATGTAGTTTGAGAGAGGGGGCAGAGAAAGGCAGCAATGAGTGCAACTGCCTCGGCACCAATGACCAGGGTTTCATCTTCCACTCAGTCTGCCTGGACCTACCTGATCTGTCAGTTGCCAAACACCTTAACTTCCCCTCCCATTCCCACACTGACCTTTCTGACCTGGGCCTCCTCCATTGTCAGAGTGAGGGCCAATGCAAATTGGAGGAACAGCACCTTTTATTTTGTTTGGGCAGTTTACACCCCAACAGCATGAATATTGGTTTCTGTAACTTCCAGTAACCCTTGCATTGCCTCTCCCTCCATCGATCCCCATGCAAGTCATTGTACCAGCATCAAGTCATCTTGTTGTCTCATGGCCTGTAACTCGTTCTCACCTCGTCCACAGCCTGTGTCCTTTATAATTGTTACTTTTTTGCATATCTTTCATTCATTTGTTCTATAATTTTCTATGTCACCATCTATATCTCTCATTTCCCTTTCCCCTGACTCAGAAGAAGGATCTCGACCCGAAACGTCACATGTTCCTTCTCTCTAGAGATGCTGTCTGACTCGCTGATCTACTCCAGATTTTTGTGTCTATCTTTGGTTTCCTCCTAACCGCTGGTGCTATCTGCAAAGAGTTATCGCGTTCTCACGGTTTTTTGAGCAATGGAGTAGGGATATGGGTTATGTTTGTGATACTCGTTCCAAATCGGCATGCTTTCAAATTATTTCCATTGAAAGGGACATACATCTAAATACTACTTTGCTAACAACTCTGTTACAATTTATGGAGGCCTGAATCGCATTTCCCAGACATCGTGGGAAAGCTTCTCTCACTCTGGCACAAGGTGGGAACCTCAATTTTGCAGACAAACCTCATGACTGGGCGGCCTAATGGCGTAGCTGCTGGTGTCAATGGAAAATGGTCCCTAGAGTGTGTGGGGTAGTGTTAGTGTGCGGGGATCACTGGTCGGTGCGGACCCGGTGGGTCAAAGGACCTGTTTCCACGCTGTATCTCTAAACTGAACTAAACATTTCATTGGGGCTAAAACCCCTTCTCTGTCTATCATCGAGGCTTGATTGTGCTGGGAACGCAAGAGGTAGAATTCAGCAATGGCCAGTTAGATCAATACCACTCGTCCCCATTGCAATCTGTCTGGTCAGCATTATCCAATGCATATGGTTGATTCCATTAGGTTTGCATGGTCACTGTAGTTGCTCATATTTATGAAATTAAAATCAAAGGAGTGATTCTACTGCACTAAGTTAGAAACCAGGAAGGTGAGCAGTTATTGTTCACTTCTGGGTGACTTGCTGAATATCCACCACATTCCTGCTGTTGTCTATTTTAACCTCTTCTAAGCTGTGCTTCCCCCCACCGGATCCATAATCAAATCAGGTATGTTGCTTCCAGCTTTAAAATAAAATCTCATTCTTCAGTTCTCATGGTCCTGGTAAAATTCTGGAGAAGAAGTCCTACATTTCTTCCAAGGACAACACATCCTCCTTGATTTATGGTGCACTGAACTGATCTGTACTCCAAATATGGTCCAACTACAGTTATGACTCTAGTAAATCTTCTCCCTTTAGTTATTACAGGTAACATTCTGTCAGTATTTATGATTTGCTGGTAATCTGACAACTACACTTTAGTGCTGGAAGGAACTGCAGATGCTGGTTTAAATCGAAGATAGACACAAAAAGCTGGAGTAACTCAGCGGGTCAGACAGCATCTCTGGAGAGAAGGAATGGGTGAAGAAGGGTCTTAACCTGTAACGTCACCCATTCCTTCTCTCCAGAGATGCTGCCTGTCCCGCTGAGTTACTCCAGCATTTTGTGTCTATCTTCGATTTAAACCAACATCTGCAATTCTGTCCTACACAGCTAAAGATAGACTGGTTATACAATTATCTGAAGGAATGGGCCAGGTTTAGTGGATCCACTATTGATTACACTGTTGCCAATCTCACTTGCTGGTGTCCCTTTGAAAGGTCCCATTAATGTTGCAGTCATATAATTCACACAGAGGAAGCTCAACATAGGCAACACAAGCATGAGGAAAGTCATAAGTAAACCCTTCACACAAAGCATGATGGGTGTATGGAACAAGCTGCCAGAGGAGGTAGTTGAGGCAAGGACTATCCCAACGTTTAAGAAACAGTTAGACAGGTACATGGATAGGACAGGTTTGTAGGGCTATGGACCAAACGCGGGAAGGTGCGACATGTTGTAGTTGGGACATGTTGGCCGGTGTGGGCAAGTTGGGCTGAAGGGCATGTTTCCATGCTGTACCACTCTATGACTCTAGTGTAGTTGGGACATGTTGGCCGGTGTGGGCAAGTTGGGCTGAAGGGCATGTTTCCACGCTGTACCACTCTATGACTCTAGTGTAGTTGGGACATGTTGGCCGGTGTGGGCAAGTTGGGCTGAAGGGCATGTTTCCATGCTGTACCACTCTGTGACTCGATACCATTTCTTAAACCAGGGCTGTTTACTTGTGTTGCTGATGTTTTGGACAATTTGTTTATTGGTTTCAGTGGATTCATTACTCTGGTGGGTGGTGCACAATGACATTGGGAAGACAGCTGCGGACTGCCAATGCTTATCTTACTTGGCAGTTATATATTCTAGCTGGGGCACATGTGCCTGGCACTGACAGAAAGCAACGACATAATAACACCATCTCTGTATCTTCCTTTGGTGTGAGATCTAAAACAACAGAAAATGCAGTTCATTGAAGAGGAAGTTACAAAACTGTCATTTATCTCAACCAGACGACCACAAGACAGACTGGGATAACAGTGGCAGCTCTGTTTAACGTCTCTTTCAAGTTAACAGGAGATTTTCACAATCTCTTTCCAATGCCATTTTGCCATTGCAAAGACGCTCTTGCGCTGAACATCATCAAATCTCACCCACAGTAAGTCTTGGCACAATGGCTGGACTTCATGCACCATATGATTGCCATTGGATTACATTTCTCAGCTTTCTTTCATGTTCACTACTTATCTTCCAAAACTTGCCACCTCTGACAGCAGCTAATGGCAGAGAGATCCTTGAGTGTTCACCTATCCTCAGAATCACCTTTGACCAGGGCTCTCTACAGCAAACATAACTGCTATAGGGCAAAAACTAATGTAAGGCATTTGGCACTAAGAGTTCAAAAAGACCCAAGAACCAGCCAGTAAATAAGAAATGAATGTTTTCCTAAGATCAGTCTTAATTCAAAATCAGGGTCAGGCCTCATTCTCCCCCTAGAATCTTTCTTCCTCTTTGGATTTAAAAGTCTTGCATCTTCCAGATTACTCCCAGTAACTCCTGCTATTGCTGCCCCACCATCATTCCTGTTCGGGTCCCATTCCAATCAACTTTAGCCAGCTCCTCCCTCAGGCCTCTGTAGTCACCTTTGCTCAGCAGTAATACCGACACATTCGATTTCATCTTCTCCCTCTCAAACTGCAGGTTGAATGTTATCATATTGTGGTAGCCACATCGTAGTAGTTTACCTTAAGCTCCCTAGTATAAGAAAATAACTGCAGATGCTGGTACAAATTGAAGGTATTTATTCACAAAATGCTGGAGTAACTCAGCAGGTCAGGCAGCATCTCGGGAGAGAAGGAATGGGTGACGTTTCGGGTCGAGACCCTTCTTCAGACTGAGCTCCCTAATCAAATCTGGTTCATTACACAACACCAAATCCAGGGCAATCCTTGCCCTTTAACACGGGCAAAGCCATAGACGTTGTCTATATTGACTTCAGCAAGGCATTTGATAAGGTTCTGCATTGTGGACTACTCTGGAAGGTTTGATCCAGGGTGAGCTAGCCAACTGGGTAGAGAATTGGTTTGATGGAAGGAAGCAGAGGTTGTTTATCAGACTGGTGGTCTGTGACTAGTGGTGTGCATCAGGGCCCATTGGTGTTTGTGATTTATATCAACGATTTGGATGAGAACATACAAGGCAGGATTAGTATGTTTGCAGAAGACATTAAAGTGGGTGGTATCGTAGACAGTGAACATGGTTATCTAAAAATTACTGCAGTATCTTGAACAGTTGGGCAAGTTAGCTGAGGAATTGTTAATGACGTTTAATGCAGATAAGTGCTCGGTGTTGCAGTTTGAAAAGTCAAACCTGGGCAGGACCTTCACAGTGAAAGGCCGGGCTTGGGGAGTGTTGTAGAGCAGAGGGATCGAAGAGTGCAGGTACATAGTTCCTTGCAAGTGGCATCAATACGGGTTTTGGTACATTGGCCTTCTTCAATCAGAGTATTTGATATGGAAGTTAAGATGCTATGTTACATTAGTACAAGACATCGATGAGGCCGTATTTGGAGTATTCTGTTCAGTTTTGGTCACTCTGCTTTTGGAAGGATGGTGTTCAGCTGGAACCAGTGCAGAGACGATTTACAAGGATGTGCTCAGGACTTCAGGGCCTGTGCTATTGGGAGAGCATGGGCCAGGTGGGACTTTATTCCTTTGAGTGCAGGAAGATGAGTGATCTTATGGAGGTGTATAAAATGAGGGGAATAGATACCCTGAGAAGGGGAATCAAGATCCAAAGGACATAGGTTTAAGGTGAGAGGGGAAAGATTTAATAGGAACTTGACAGGCAACTTTACAATATTTAAAAGACATTTGGACAGGTACATGGATAGAAAACTGCCACGGTGGCGCAGTGGTAGAGTTGCTGCCTTAAACCGCCAGAGACCGGGATTCAATCCTGACTACGAGTGCTGTCTGTACAGAGTTTGTACGTTCTCCCTGTGACTGCATGGGATTTCTTCTGGAGCTCTAATTTCCTCCCACATTCCAAAGACGTGCAGGTTTGAAGGTTAATTTGTTTATGTAAATTGTCTTAGGGTGCAAGATAGAACTAATGTATGGGTGATCGTTAATCAGCATGGACTTGGTGGGCTGAAGGACCTGTTTCCACACTGTATCTCTAAATTAAATTAAAATTACTGAGAGCATTGGCATATTTTTCCCAAACTTTTGAAGCATTCTGCCCATTTATTTCTCTGCTCCTTTCTCTGTCTGTGTTACAGAGTTATTGCTGGATAGACTTTCCTCATCGGCAGAGTCATGCTCCCTCTTAACATTGGCAAATCCACACCCTGCTAAGTTTCTGTTAGGGATTGATGATATGGCGAGGGTATTGATGATTTGGCGAGGGTGTTGATGATAGGGTGAGGATATTGATGATCTGGCAAGAATATTTATGATATGGTGAGGGTATTGATGATATGGCCAGGGTATTGATGATATAGCGACGGTATTGAAGATATGGCAATGGTATTGATGAAATGGCGAGCGTATTGATGATATGACGAGGGAATTGATGATATGTTGAGGGTATTGATGATATGGTGAGGGCATTGACACACAAGGAACCTCAGCTTTGCTATGCTCCGTCACTTTGTTTTGGCCAGCTATAGTGGTCATTACAAGGTTTTCTGAACTAACCGGCAATCTTTTATAATATCTGAATCTATGAACATTTGTTATTCCTGATTAAGAACTCTTTAAAACAAAGTTACAGATGAAAGTTTTGTAGAATCAGTACATTTATTAACTGTACAAGAAACCATAATATAACATGACTAATAATGCAAAAGATTAATTTCTGTTCTACTTTTGCATTTGCAAGTAAACATTCCTAAATCATGTTAGTGTGCAGACTAAAAAATAATTTTAGTTTAACTCTTTAAGGTGCAGTCTCTGTGGATAGAACCTGGCGTAGCAGTAGAGTTGCTGCCTTACAGCGTCAGAGACCTGGGTTCCATCCTGACTATGGGTGCTGTCTGTAAGGAGTTTGTACGTTCTCCCCGTGACTTGCTTGGGTTTTTACCGGGTGCTCTGGTTCCCCCCGCACTCCAAAGACGTTCAGGTTTGTAGGTTAATTGGTTTTGGTAAAATTGTAAATTGTCCCTAGTGTGTGTCGGATAGCGTTAGTGTGTGGGGATCACCTGAGGTGAGCCTAAGGGCCTGTTTCCACGCTGTGTATCTAAACTAAACTCAAACAATTTTCCAGGCTTTCCTTAATTTTCAGTCATGTTAATTTCAAGGGACTAGAGGGAACCATGGGAGAATATACAGCATAGGAACATGTCCTTAGCCCACAATCCCTGTACACAAACACAATGCCAAATTAAACTGATCTATTCTGCCGTTATATGATCCATATTCCTCCATTTCCTGTATGCTAATGTGTCTATCTTAAAGCTCTCAAACACCACTGTCGTATCTGGTTTCACCTGGAGCAACACTGTCCTGGTGCTCATTACTCTGTAAAAAACAACTTGCCCGCGCATCCCCTTTGAACTTTCCACATCTCGCCTTAAAGCTCTCATGTCATTTCCACCCTGGGATGATGCTTCTGAGTATCTATGCTTCTCATCGTTTTATAAGTTTCTATCCTACCTCATCTTAGCCTCTGAAGTTCCAATGAAACAATCCAACCTGTTGCAACCTCTCCCGAGAGCTAATGTTCTCTAATTGAGACAGCGTCCAGGTTAACCTCTACTGCACCCTCTCCAAACCTCCCCCATTCTTTCTGTAATGGGGTGACCACAACTGCAAATGTTGTCTATGCAAAGCTTTATAGATCTGCAATGCAGCCCAACCAAAGTTTTATAAAGTTGCATTTTGCTTTAACCAAAGTCAAGTTCTTTGTTTTACATACCCAAGGTATGCAAAGAGTTGCCACAAAAGGGCGCCACCAAAGTTAGAAAGTGTCCTGCGCCAGGTCTCCCTTTGTTCACCCCCCTCACGGCAGCTCCCCCCCACCATGCTAGGTCCTCCTATGTTCACCCCCCCCCATGCCAGGTCGTCCTTTGTTCACCCACCCCCCATGCTGGGTCCTCCTTTGTTCACCCCCCCATGCTGGGTCCTCCTTTGTTCCTTTGTTCACCCCCCCCCCCATGCTGGGTCCTCCTTTGTTCACCCCCCCCCCTCATGCTGGGTCCTCCTTTGTTCCTTTGTTCACTCCTCCATGCCAGGTCCTCCTTTGTTCACCCCCCCATGCTGGGTCCTCCTTTGTTCACCCCCCCCCCCCATGCTAGGTCCTCTTTTGTTCCTTTGTTCACCCCCCCCATGCTGGGTCCTCCTTTGTTCACCCCCCCCCCCCCCATGCTGGGTCCTCCTTTGTTCACCCCCCCCCCCCCCATGCTGGGTCCTCCTTTGTTCCTTTGTTCACCCCTCCATGTCAGGTCCTCCTTTGTTCACCCCCCCATGCTGGGTCCTCCTTTGTTCCTTTGTTCACCCCCGCCCATGCCAGGTCCTCCTTTGTTCACCCCCCCCATGCCAGGTCCTCCTTTGTTCACCCCCCCCCATGCCAGGTCCTCCTTTGTTCACCCCCCCCCATGCCAGGTCCTCCTTTGTTCACCCCCCCCATGCTGGGTCCTCCTATGTTCACCCCCCCCATGCTGGGTCCTCCTTTGTTCAACCCCCCCATGCCAGATCCTCCTTTGTTCACCCCCCCCATGCTGGGTCCTCCTATGTTCACCCCCCCCATGCTGGGTCCTCCTATGTTCACCCCCCCCCCCATGCTGGGTCCTCCTTTGTTCACCCCCCCCCAAGCTGGGTCCTCCTTTGTTCACCCCCCCCCCCCATGCCAGGTCCTCCTTTGTTCACCCCCCATGCTAGGTCCTCCATTGTTCTCCCCCCCCCCCCATGCCAGGTCCTCCATTGTTCTCCCCCGTCGCTCTTCTAGCAGTTTCTACAGAAACAGGAAACAGTACCAGTGTAATGTGCTACTTCCTTCTGCAAATTAGATGGAAGGTACTGAAACTATTTTCTTCATAGAATTTAGTTACAGCAGAACAAACTATTTAAAGCTAATGGAGGAAGAAAAGTAAAACCCTCGCACTTTCTATAGGACCTTCCATTGCCCCAAATATCCCAAAGTCCCGCAAAGTGAATTTTGAATATAATCATAGCTGGACGTGCAGAAAATAATTTATATACACGGAGGTCACATAAAAAACAATGATGGGTTGACTGAGTTAATTGTATTACATGTTGGTTGCTAGGGTGGCACGATGGCGCAGCGTTAGAGTTGCTGTCTTACAGTGCCAGAGACCCGGGTTCGATCCTGACTACGGGTGCTGTCTGTACGGAGTTTGTGCGTTCTCCCCGTGACCGCGTTGGTTTTCTCAGGGTCCTCCAGGTTCACCCCTCACTCCAAAGACATACAGGTTTGTCGGTTAATTGGCTTTGGTAAAAATTGTAAATTGGCCCTGGTGTGTGTATAGGGTAGTGTTAGTGTGCGGGGATCGCTGGTCGGTGCGGGCTCGGTGGGCCGAAGGGCCAGTTTCTGTGCTGTATCTCTAAACTAAACTGAACTAAACATTTTGGCCAGAAACTTTCCTTAATGTAAAATATTGTTGAGTAAGTTTAAGGCAAGATCTACTTGAAATGTTGGCCTAAATTTCTGCACTCTAGTTTCTGGAAGAGCACGCAACGTCCTGACCTAGAGAACATCCTGACCTCGAGGACAAAAGCTTGAGCAATGAACCACAGCTCAACGTGATTAAACATTCATTACACTGATCACTTGTTCTCTGTGAACACATGAAACATATGGTAGATGTTTCAAGGTGAAACTTTACCGATGCTCTCAAATAAATTACATGCCCCTAAGACTCATGGAGACATACAGCATGAAACAAGCCTTTCGGCCCAACTTACCCCTGCCGTCCAAGGTGACCCATCTACATTAGTCCCACCTGCCCACGTTTGACCCATATCCCTCTAAACCTGTCCTATCCATGTACCTGTCTAAATGTCTTTTAAATGTTATTGTTTCTGTTTCAACTACCTCCTTTGGCAGCTCATTCTAAATACCCACTAGCCTCAGTGTGTATAGGCTGCCCCTCAGATTCCTATTAAATCTTCCCCCTCTCACCTTGAACCTCTGTCATCTAGTTCCCGATTCCTAAATGATTCTGTGCATTTACCTGATCCATTCCCCTCATGATCTTATACATCAATAAGACTGCACCTTATCCTCCTTTGCTCCAAGGAATAAAGTCCCAATCTGCTCAACCTCTCCCTATATCTCAGGCCTTCAGGACCTGGCAACATCATCATAAAATCTTCTTTGCTCCTTTTCCAGCTTAACAACATATTTTCTCTAACATGGTGACCAAATCTGAATACAATACTACAACTGTGGCCTCACCAGCGCTGTAACGTATCATCCCAAGTTCTATTCTCAATACCCTGACTGATGAAGGCCAATCTGTCGAAAGCCTTCTTGACCACCTTATCTATCTGCAACGCCATTTTCAAGGAACTATCGACCTGCACTCCTGCATCCCTCTGCTCTACAGCATTCCCTAAAGCCCTGCCAATTAGTGTGAAGGTCCTGCCCTGGTTAGACTTCCCAAAATGTAATACCTCAATTTTATCTGCATTAAACTCCATTAAGCATTCCTCTGCCCATTTGACCAACTGATCAAGATCCTCCTGTAACTTTTGATAACCATCTTTGTTATCTACAATATCGTCCATTTTATATCATCTGCAAACTTACTACTGCTGTCTTATATGTTTTCATCCAAATTGTTAGCCTAAACCACAAAGAGCAATGAGGCCCGCACCAATCGTTGAGGCACGCCACTAGTCACAGGCCTCTTGTCCGAAAAACAGACTTCCACCATCACCCTCTGCTTCATTCCATGAAGGCAATTTTCTATCCAGTAGGCCGGCTCTCCCATGCAATCTAACCTTCCAGAATAGCCTGCCATGCAGAACCTTGTCAAATGCCTTGCTGAAATCCATATGAACAACATCTACAACACTGCCCTCATTGATCCTCTGGGTTATATCTTCAAATAACTCCATCAGATTTGTGACACGATCTCCCAAGAGAGTCAAGACTGTTTTATTGACACGTGTCCCAGATACAGTGCCCTCCATAATGTTTGGGACAAAGACCCATCATTTATTTATTTGTCTCTGTACTCCACCATTTGAGATTTGTATTGGGGATAAAATCACATGTGGTTAAAGTGAACATTGTCAGAATTTAATAAAGGCCATTTTTATACATTTTGGTTTCACCATGTAGAAATTACAGCAGTGTTTATACATAGTCCCCCCATTTCAGGGCACCATAATGTTTGGCACACAGCAATGTCATGCAAATGAAAGTAGTCATGTTTAGTATTTTGTTGCATATCCTTTGCATGCAATGACTGCTTGAAGTCTGCGATTCATGGACATCACCAGTTGCTGGGTGTCTTCTCTGGTGATGCTCTGCCAGGCCTGTATTGCAGCCATCTTTAGCTTATGCTTGTTTTGGGGGCTAGTCCCTTTCAGTTTTGTCTTCAGCATATAAAAGGCTTGCTCAATTGGGTTCAGATCAGGTTCGTCACTCAACAATTGACCATTTTTTAGCTTTGAAAACCTCCTTTGTAGCTTTAGCAGTATGCTTGGGATCATTGTCTTGCTGTAGAATGAACCGCTGGCCAATGAGTTTTGAGGCATTTGTTTGAACTTGAGCAGATAGGATGTGTCTATACACTTCAGAATTCATTATGCTACTACCATCAGCAGTTGTATCATCAATGAAGATAAGTGAGCCAGTACCTTCAACAGCCATACATGCCCAGGCCATAACACCCCCACCACCGTGTTTCACAGGTGAGGTGGTATGCTTTGGATCTTGGACAGTTCCTTCTCTCCTCCAGACTTTGTTCTTGCCATCACTCTGATATAAGTTAATCTTTGTCTCATCTGTCCACAAAACCTTTTTCCAGAACTGTGGTTGCTCTTTTAAGTACTTCTTGGCAAACTGTAACCTGGCCATCCTATTTTTACGGCTAACCAATGGTTTGCATCTTGCAGTGTAGCCTCTGTATTTCTGTTCATGAAGTCTTCTGCAGACAGTGGTTATTGACAAATCCACACCTGACTCCTGAAGAGTGTTTCTGATCTGTCGGACAGGTGTTTGCGATTTTTCTTTATTATAGAGAGAATTCTTCTGTCATCAGCTGTGGAGGTCTTCCTTGGCCTGCCAGTCCCATTGTGATTAGTAAGCTCACCAGTGCTCTCTTTCT
This sequence comes from Rhinoraja longicauda, assembly GCF_053455715.1. Classification (NCBI taxonomy): domain Eukaryota; kingdom Metazoa; phylum Chordata; class Chondrichthyes; order Rajiformes; family Arhynchobatidae; genus Rhinoraja; species Rhinoraja longicauda. The sequence goes on along the minus strand of NC_135973.1, from coordinate 37,330,315 downwards.
TCTTATAATGTTCCAAACAGTTGATTTTGGTAAGCCTAAGGTTTGGCTGATGTCTCTAACAGTATTATTCTTGTTTCTCAGTCTCATAATGGCTTATTTGTTTATCATTGGCACAACTTTGGTCCTCATGTTGATAAACTGCAATAAAAGTTTCGAACGGAAAACCGGAGGAAAGACTAGGTGCTAGAGCTCTCTTATACCTGCATTAAGGAGGCAATTAAACACACCTGAGCAATTACAAACACCTGTGAAGCCATGTGTCTCAAACATTATAGTGCCCTGAAATTGGGGGACTATATATAAACACAGCTGTAATTTCTACATGGTGAAACCAAAATGTATAAAAATACCCTTTAATAAAATCTGACAATGTGCACTTTAACCACATGTGATTTTTGTCTAATGCAAATCTCAAATTGTGGAGTACAGAGGCAAATAAATAAATGATGGGTCTTTGTCCCAAACATTATGGAGGGCACTGTAGAACAATGCTGCAGCACAATAAAATATGGAACTATAGTACACTGTAAACAATATAATAAACGAGAGAGAAAAACAAGGTTCAGTGTGTATATACGCACATACCCACAAGTACACACACACACACACACACATATATATATATATATACATATACAGCACACACACACACACACACACACACACACACACACACACACACACATACATATATATATATATATATACATATACAGCACACACACACACACACACACACACATACACACACACACACACACACACACACACACACACACACACACATATATATATATACATATACAGCACACACACACACACACACACACACACACACACACATACATATATATATATATATACATATACAGCACACACACACACACACACACACACACACACATACACACACACACACACACACACACACACACACACACACACACACACATATATATATATATATATATATACATATACAGCATGCACACACACACACACAAGACAAACAACAATAGTGCAATGATAACAATAATAATCTATTGTAGTTCAGGGCTTATTTGAGGTTGTAATGTTTAATAGCCTGATGGCTGTCGGGAAAAAGCTGTTCCTGAACCTGACATTATAGTTTTCAGGCTCCTGTACCTTCTTCCCAATGGCAGGAGTGAAATGAAATCCGTGCTGACTATCCCTAATCAGTCCTGTCTATCTAAATATGTATCTAAATGCTTGTACATCTTATCCCACAGAATACTCTCTAGTACCGTTCTGACCACATATGTTAAACTCACTGGCCTATAGTCCCCAGGCAGACACAAAATGCTGGAGTAACTCAGCGGGACAGGCAGCATTTCTAGAGAGAAGGAAAGGATGACGTTTTGGGTCGAGACCCTTCTTCAGATTTCCCAGGCCTTTCCTTGCAGCCCTGTTAAAGAGAAACATAACATTAGCCACCCTCCCATCTACCAGCACCTCACTTATATCCACTGGTGACCTGAGTCAGGGGACCTGTAATTTCTGGGAACAGGTCTGTGTAAGACAGCAAGAAATTGCAGAGTTGTGGAGGTAATCCAGTCCACCACACACACCAGACTCCCCACAACGGACTCCAACTATTCTTTACGCTGCCTCGGAAAAGCAGCCAAAATCAAAGACGTGTCCCAGCCCAGTCATTCCTTCTCCTTGCTCCCATTGGGTAGAAGATACAGAAGCTTGAAAGTGCACACCACCCGATTCAGGAACAGCTTTATCCCCTCTGTTATCAGGCTTCCCTAAGCTCGCGCGCGTACAGTCCGATTCATCTTTACCCCATTGCTGACATTGAGTTTGTGTTGAGTTTATTGTCACGTGCACTGAGGTACAGTGAAAAGCTTTTGTTGTGTGCTGACCAGTCAGTGGAAAGATCATACATGATTACAATCGAGCCGTCCACAGTGTACAGATATATGATAAGGGAACTCTGTCTCTGGAGCTGGTGCATTACAATGAGAACTATATTCCACACTCTGGATTTTGTCATTTCCTCTACCTATTGTACTTGAGTTTGATTGTATTGATGTACAGTATTGTCTGATTTGATTGCAGAGCTTGCAAACCAAGGTTATTACTGTACCTTGGTACCCGAGACAATAATAAACCTAAACGTATCAGGTGCAGAGTCACGGAGGATGGATTTGGAGTGAAGTGTCGTGCTCACTCTTCAGACGAAAGGTCTTGACCCGAAACGTCACCCATTCCTTCTCTCCAGAGATGTTGCCTGTCCCGCTGAGTTACTTCAGCTTTTTGTGTCTATCTTCAACTGCACTTTATTAATCTGTAAACCAGTTCCTATTTATCTTATTTATCTTTGGATTTGTGCTATTTTTTACATTTTCATAATTTAGAAGACTGTTTGTAAATCCATTGCCTTGATCCAAAATGGAACAAAATGCTTAGTTAGACTGAAAACCACCTCTCACAGCGTTGTCCACTTTATCAATCTATTAATGTCTCTTTGTAAATTTATGCTCCAGTCAGTCATCTTTCAATTGCACTAATCTTTGTGTCATCAGCAAACTTGGATATATGGCTCTCTGTTGTGCTATTAATAAATAAAATGATTTGTTGAGTGCCCAAATCAGATCCTTTTGAGACATTGCCAGTCACTTCTTTGCAATGGTGATTGATTTGATGGTTTCCAGATTCAAGATCCAACATTGGCTGATATTTTGCTTCCTCTCCTGTTTGGGTTTTGAGATTGAAAAACTGTTTACTTTTCAAAATCCCTGCAGATCAGCCAACAAACATCAGAAAGAAATTCTGGAAATGATTTAATCCATTAATCTGTGAAATTAGAATGACGAAGAGAAGTTGAAGAGAAAGTTACAGAGGTAGAGACTTACAGAGAGGCCTTACAGCGCCAGAGACCCAGAGTGCAGTCTGTACGGAGTTTGTACGTTCTCACTGTGGCCTGCATGGGTTTTCTCTGAGACCTTCGGTTTCTTCCCACACTCCAAAGACGTACAGGTTTCTAGGTTAATTGGCTTGGTAGAAAAGTAAATTGTCCCTAGTGTGTGTGGGATAGTGTTAATACGCAGGGATCACTGGTCGGCGCGGACACGGTGGCCGAAGGGCCTATTTCCACGCTGTATCTCTAAACTAAACTAAACTAAACTAAACTAGATAGAGGATGCATTGATTGTGTTTTCCAGAAATCACTAGATTCTGCATCTCCCCGTTGATTAGAAGGAAACAAATATAATGCAGTTCTTCAAGAAAAGATGGAAATGGAAACAGAAGAATCATGTGCCAGTTGATATCAGGAGCAGGGAAATGCTAGAATACATTAGCAACAGTGTTTTAATGAGTCGCATGGGATATTAACATGTAATTTGGCAGAGTCAACTGATTTACATAAGGCAAATCATGCCTGACAATTTCTTGAGATTTTGACAGTGTAAGTGGAAGGGTATATATGTGGGAACCAATAGATGCAGTATTACTGGGTTATTGGAATGGGAATACAGTAAATATGCTGCGTACATTGAGGATTGATTAAGGGAGAGAGAATTAATAAAAAGGAATATATAAAGATGGAAATGGAAACAGAAGAATTGTGCTATTAAACCATATAAATAAGGAATAAAAAAATAAAGAAGGAATAACAATAATGATGTGATTTTTGAGATGATAGGTTGCAATCAGTTGGGTACTTGAAAATTCAAGGTCTTGGCTATTCACTATCTAAATTATTGCATTAGGTTACGTTTGTAACATATACATGTAGGCTGCTGATACAAAAATACGTCAGCAAAGAGCTCAATATATATATATTACGATACATATATACACCAATCAGCCAAAACATTATGACCACTGACAGGTGAAGTGAATAACATTGATTATTTTGTTACAAGGGCACCTGTCAAAGGGTGGGATATATTAGGCAGCAAGTGAATAGTCAGTTCTTGAAGTTGATGAATTGGATGCAGGAGAAATGGGCAGGAGTAAAGACCTGAGCGACTTTGACAAGGGACTTTGTTATGGCCAGACGACTGGGTCAGAGCATCTCTGAAACTGCAAGGCTTGTGGGGTGCTCCCGGTCAGCAGTGGTGAGTACCTACCGAAAGTGGTCCGAGGAGGGACAAACCACAAACCCGCGACAGGGTGTTGGGCGCCCAAGGCTCATCGATGCGCGAGGGCAACGAAGGCTATCCCGTCTGGTCCGAACCGACAGAAGGTTTACTGTGGCACAAGTCACAGAAAACTTTAATGGTGGTCACGGGAGGAATGTGTCACAATACACAATGCATCGCACCCTGCTGTGTATGGGGCTGCACACGGAGGACCAACAGCATATTAGGCAGGTGGGCATAATGTTTTAGCTCATCAGGTCATAATGTTTTGGCTGATTGGTGTATATATCTATATATATATATATATAGTGTAAGAAAATAACTGCAGATGTTGGTACAAATCAAAGGAATTTATTCACAAAATGCTGGAGTAACTCAGCAGGTCAGGCAGCATCTCAGGGGAGAAGGAATGGGCGACGTTTCGGGTCGAGACACTTCTTCAGTCTGAAGAAGGGTCTCGACCCGAAACGTCGCCCATTCCTTCTCTCCTGAGATGCTGCCTGACCTGCTGAGTTACTCCAGCATTTTGTGTGTGTATATATATATATATATATATATATATATATATATAGCAAAGAGGCTGAATATGGATATAACCAGGTTGGAGTGAGGAAGATGATGGAGAAAAACATTTGGAAATATGAGGATGCAAATAATGAAATATTAGAATAATATTTAAAAGGTGAGAGATTAAGAAATGATGGAATTTAGAGTGATTTGGGAATCTTTGTACAAAAATTAAAAGTACTTAGCATAGAAATACAACAAAGACACAAAAAGCTGGAGTAACTCAGCGGGTCAGGCAGCATCTCCGGGGGGAAAGAATAGGTGACGTTTCGGGTCGGGTCTGAAGAAGGGCCTTGACCTGAAACGTCACCTATTCCTTTTCTCCAGAGATGCTGTCTGACCCACTGAGTTACTCCAGCTTTTTCTGATTATCTTCGGTTTAAACCAGCCTCTGCAGGTCCTTCCTGGACAAGTAATGAATAAGAATATTAGAGTACAAAAATAACTGGTTACTTTGAAGCTTTGGTGAGACTAGACCTGGCATGTTTTGTGTAGTTTTAGTTCCTTTCATATGGAAGTAGATATTTGCCTTAGAGGCAATAATTTCACCAACTGTATGGTTTTTAAGTTTCAGCTGAGATAATTAATTTCTGGTCACCATGTGTCGCCCCTATAAGCTGTGTTAAGTGTAGGATAATGGCGGGAATAGAGTGAGTAATTAAGGGGCTATCATGCAATCAACAGGTTCACAAGACAGACGATTTATCCAGCGAGTTCAGCAGAGTTTACATCTGAACTAAACCATCTCCTATATTCCTTTTTGTACTCCAGGTCAAACTCATTGCAATTACTTTGTTTAATAGCACAATCTGATTACTATAATCCGCTCTTCCCATTTAAGCACAATGTCTAAAAATCATCATCATCAGAGCATCATCAGAGACCCACACCATCACAGCCACACTCTTATTTCACTCCTGCCATCAGGAAGAAGATGTGGGACCCTAAAAACTGTGACCTGCAGGTTCACGAAAAGCATCTTCAAAACAACCATCAGGCTATTGAACCATCAGGACAGCACAGTGGCGCAGCGGTAGAGTTCTGCCTTATAGCGAATGCAGCGCCGGAGACCCGGGTTCCATCCCGACTACGGGTGCTGTCTGTGCGGAGTTTGTACGTACCCCCCGTGACCTGCATAGGGTTTTTCTGAGATCTTCAGTTTCCTCCCACACTCCAAAGATATACAGGTATGCACGTTAATTGGCTTGGTAAATGTAAAAATCGTCCCTAGTGGGGAGAGGATAGTGTTAATGTGTGGGGATCGCTGGTCGGCGCGGACCCGGTGGGCCGAAAGGGCCTGTTTCCGCGCTGTATCTCAAAACTGTAAACACCAAATAAACTGCAAACCATGAACTGTCTTGGTTTCACTGGGGACTTTGACCTTTTGGTTTGTTTTCCACTAGATTGGGTATTTTTAATTTACTGATTTTTGTTGTTGTTGATTGTTTTTTGAGTACCGTGTTTACAAATCTGTTGTGCTGCCACAAGTAAGACTTTCACTGTTCCGTTCCGGTACATATTACAATTAAACACCCTTGACTCTCGCTTCAAATAATCATTGACGTTGACATGAAAACCCTCTCACAGTTTTGTGACGACATTTTGATATTAAGCAAGAGATCACCCAATACTAGTATAATAATGTGTAGGAAAGAACTGCAGATGCTGGTTTAAATCGAAGATAGACACAAAATGCTGGATGGAGTAACTCAGCGGGAGAGGCAGCGTCTCTGGAGAGAAGGAATGGGTGATGTTTTGGGTCGAAACCCTTCCTCAGACCAGTATAATAATGTTCACTAATAAAAGCCAGCGGGACAATTTTCTTTCAAGTTTACACAATGATGATTTAATGACTTCCGTAATCTAACACTGAAATTCAAAAGATATTGCCAATTGGTTCCTGCTGTGGTGTGACACATTGTTACTTTAGATACTCTACTTCCAGTTCGATTACTCCATTTTGTACACTGATTTTTTATTTATTAATTTGACGATTGGATTCAGACCTTGAGGGTTGTCTCCAAAATGTCTTCCTCTATAGTTTAACTGTTATTTCAACTGCAAGCATTTGCAGTTATATAGTGTCTTTTCCGCAGTACAACTATAAATATTCTAAATTCCTCCAAATAATTTTCCTTTTCTCATGTTCCCCCTTGTACATACTTTCCTTTCACAACAATCCTTTATCGTATCATGTTGATTTACAGGATACATTGAAGTTTTGCAAATGTCATGTTTATTGAAGGTAAGTGTCCTTGACTAGAAAAGCTCCTACCCAAGTATCTTGACCTTGTTTGCTGATAATTAATCCCATTTTGCCTTTCTTCCCCCTTGTTTTGCTTTCCAGTTTACAACAGAACTCAACATGAGCTATTTGTGCTCGTTGGCATGTGCAATCGTATTTTCCCAACTACCTCCTCTTGCTCAGTAAAACGGCCATTGAAAGCTGAATTTCTAACTATTTATAGCAGAGGCATCAACGTTTTGCACTTTGATTACTGGAGGGAGAACCAACGCAAGGTATTAAAATTAACAAACTAAAATCATGATGAACAGGGTGGCACGGTGGAGCAGCGGTAGAGTTGCTGCCTTACAGCGCCCGACACCCAGGTTCATTCCTGACTATGGGTGGCTGCCTGTACTGAGTCTGTACGTTCTCCCCCTGACCTGCCTGGGTTTTCTCCAGGATCTCCGGTTTCCTCCCACACTCCAAAGATGTACAGGCTGATTGACTTGGTATAAGTGTAAATTGTCCCTAGTGTGTGTAGGATAGTGTAAGTGCGTGGGGATCACTGGTTGGTGCTGACTTGGTGAGCCAAAGGGCCTGTTTTTGCTCCCTATGTCTAAAAAAAATGTAATTCCACATCACCTTTGCTTTGAAAATGCATTGCTTATGAGTCAATATTGAATCATCTCAGGTTTTAATCCAAGATTGATTTTGGGAATTATATTTTATCTAACCAAAAATGCCATAACACTTTTGCCATAAACTTATCTCAAGAGCCAATTGCTATTTTGTCAAAAAGGCATTTAACTCTGAGTGATTCAGATAAAAAAAGTTCTATGGTTGTGAGAAATTTAAGAAGGTAACAGCTCATTGCATCTAAATGTACTTTGTGATTACTAATGGATCTTCACAGATATTGATCCCTGGGGACAATAGTGGTGGTTAACCACTGAATCAATGTGTCTTTCCTCATTAGTACCTTGCCTGGTTATGGGACTAGGCTAGGGAGGAGCCAGCGCTGCCGTCGCAGCTGCGGCTTGCCTGCAGTCCGTCTGTCTTTTGTGTTTTTTGTTGTTTTTGTCTCAATTGTAGTGTTAATATGATGTAGTGTTGTATGTTATGTTTTGGGGGGGGGGTGGGAGGGAACGGGAACTGTAACTGTAACATTCTCTCTCCAGAACGGAGACGCGACCTTTGTTCTGTGCGGTGTCTCCGTTCCCGTTGCGGCCTACCACCGGCCATGCACCTGGGACCACCTGGGTCTCTGGTTCGCAGAGCCCGCGGTCCGGACTCACCACCTGCGGCGCTGGCTGCCTGCGAATGCTGCGGGAACGGCTGCGACTCGTCTCCGGAGGCTCCGGCGCAGGCCGCGTGGACGTCGGAAGCCCGCAGGCCCCTGGATGGGGGCCGACATCGGGAGCTCCGGCAGCGGCAGAGGCAACGTGTTCGCCCGCCCCGAATCGCGGGGCTTGGGTCGGCCCGCCACGGACCTTTCACCATCCGGCGCGGCCTGAAATAGGCCGCGGGATTTTTTTTCACCGCCCAGCGGGGGCTTCAATATCGGGAGCCCCGACCGCCCCGACGTGGCAACTCCAACAGCCTGACCGCGGGACAAGACGGCAGGGAAGAGAAAAAGACATTCTGGCCTTCCATCACAGTGAGTAGGGACTGGAGGAGACTCACTGTGATGGATGTTTCTTTTTATTTGGTGTTAGTTGTGATTGTATGTGTTATTGCATTTTTATTGATTAATGTTATTGGTCTTATTGTTCAACTGCGGGTAATGTTTCATTTTACTACACATTTATGTGTATGTAACAAATAAACCACTATTGACTATTGACTATTGACTATTGAACCAAGAAACGATTCGGAATACAAGAATAATACAAAGTAGGAGTATGCGTAGGGCACTTGGCTCCTTAAGCCTACCCTTCCAATCAATACGATCATGGGTCATCCATGGCAGCCTCAACTCCTCTGCTGTTCCAGTTCCACACAACCTTCAATTCATTGATCTTTCAAACAACCTTCAATTCATTGATCTTTCAAACATTTATCTAGTTTTAGTTTAGTTTAGAAGCACGGAAACAGGCCCTTCAGCCCACCGAGTCCACGCCGACATTAACACTATTCTACACACACTAGGGAGAATTTACCAAGCCAATTAACCCACAAACCTATAAGTGGCCTGTTCCAGTTAGGTGTTTTTTTAGACGACTGCCGGCAACCTTAATAGTTGTAGCAGGTCGCCGAAAAATAGGTGACTGGACCCCCCCCCCCACGACAATGTCTATGACAAGCTACAACAACCTACCACCTAGTCGATGTCAAGCTACAGCAAGCTACCGACAACCGGCGACCCAATCGTCGCGACTTAGGACGTCCACCTAGGACCCCACCTACGACAACCTACGACCACACAGGTGGCAACCTATGACAACCGAAGTCAACCTACGTCTACCTACAACAAGATACGACAAGCTACGACCATGTCAGCGACAACTGAAGACAATTCACATGTGGCGACAGCCTAGTCGCCTGTAGTAACCTAAACAATCGCCTATGTGGGACAGGGGTTTAATTCTTTGGCGTGTGGGAGAAAATCAAAGATCTTAAAGAAAACCCACACGGTCATGGGGAGAACGTACAAAATCGGTACAGGCAGCACTAGTAGTTGGGATCGAACCTGGGCCTCCGGCGCTGTAAGCGCTGCAAGGCGGCAACTCTACCGCTGAGCCACCGTGCCACCCGAAATTCCCACCGAATCGCCATCTTTTCCCATCATAAATATATCTACCCACTCCCTTGATTAGATATAAATCCAAGAGTAAAGTTTGAGATCCAAAACATTAGTTCCATGAACTGGTGAGTGAGTGAGTATCCCTTGGCATGCCATTCACCTGCCGCTCACCTGCCACTCACCTGCCACTCACCTGCCACTCACCTGCCACTCACCTGCCACTCACCTGCCACTCACCTGCCACTCCACTGCCACTCACCTGCCACTCACCTGCCACTCACCTGCCACTCACCTGCCACTCACCTGCCACTCACCTGCCACTCACCTGCCACTCACCAGCCGCTCACCTGCCGCTCACCTGCCGCTCACCTGCCGCTCACCTGCCACTCACACGACACTCACCCGCCATTCACCTGCCATTCACCTGCCTTTTTACCATTTACATGGAGTTAGCCAGGAGTTTACTCTCAACATGCCTGGGTGGGTGCAGCATCAATAGTGTTTAGGAAGCCTCACGTCATGTAGGACAAAGCAACTCAGACGATTCACATCCCATCAGTCATCCCAAAGATTCATTCACTCACTTCAACTCAGTATAGTTTATTGTCATGTGTACTGAGGTGCGGTGAAAAGCTTTGGTTGTGAGCTATCCATTCAGTGGAAAGACAAAACGTGATTACAATTGAGCAATTTACAGTGCATAGCCGTAGGAATAGAGATTTAAAAGTGTGGGCCGATTGTACTATAGCCATAGAGTCATAGAGTGATACAGTGTGGAACCAGGCCCTTCAGCCCAACTTGCCCACACTGGCCAACATGTCCCAGCTACACTAGTCATAGAGTCATAGAGTGATACAGTGTGGAACCAGGCCCTTCAGCCCAACTTGCCCACACCAGCCAACATGTCCCAGCTACACTAGTCATAGAGTGATACAGTGTGGAACCAGGCCCTTCAGCCCAACTTGCCCACACTGGCCAACATGTCCCAGCTACACTAGTCATAGAGTGATACAATGTGGAACCAAGCCCTTCAGCCCAACTTGCCCACACCGGTCAACATGTCCCAGCAACAGGAGTCGCACTTGCCCATGTTTGGACCATATCCCTCCAAACCTGTCCTTTCCGTGTACCTGTATAGCTGTTTCTTAAACATTGGGATAGTGCCAGCCTCAACTACCTCCTCCAGCAGCTTGTTCCATTCACCCACTACCCCCACCCACACCCAACAATACATGAATGTAGATCTGCTTCTGTGGCTAGCATGCAAATAGTTGCCTGGGTTGGGCACTATCCTACCATATATACAATTTGTCCAGTTTGTAAATGCACTACAGTTACTGATCTAGGCTATTCGACTAATTTGCCAAGCCTGGGCCCAGCAGGGCAGAGTAGCAGGGGAATAGGAAGCCATGGCCTGCAGATTCACTTCCACTTTGTGCATCTTCTGACATGAGATGTCGTGCAAGTCCTTCATACGGAATTCTGAAACTGGTACCTGACTGCACTGTGAGAGAACCTTTACCACAAACACTAAATCTGCTCCAGAACGTGATTCATTTTCTTGAAGGCAATTCCAAATGAGCAACAATTGTTGGTTTTGTTATCGACACTACATCCCAACAAATGAATCCATTAAAAACATACCATTAGCAAAACCAAGACTGCGGGCAACATTGCTGGAGTGAACTTGATGTAACCTAGAAATCATGCCGTTTACGTAGTTTGACATTTGCATTACAACATTTCCTGCTATAAATTTTAAATGTGGAGGAGTTCTTTAAAAATCTATTTTCTCCATATATAAACTGTGACTATGAATAAATAATACTTTCTCATGATCCTTACTGTGGGCAATGGTGAAGTCCAGGAATATACATAATGGACAAAGCAGTAATTAGCGAGTGCCAAGTTATTATCATATCATATCATATATATACAGCCGGAAACAGGCCTTTTCGGCCCTCCAAGTCCGTGCCGCCCAGTGATCCCCGTACATTAACACTATCCTACACCCACTAGGGACAATTTTTTACATCTACCCAGCCAATTAACCTACATACCTGTACGTCTTTGGAGTGTGGGAGGAAACCGAAGATCTCGGAGAAAACCCACGCAGGTCACGGGGAGAACGTACAAACTCCTTACAGTGCAGCACCCGTAGTCAGGATCGAACCTGAGTCTCCGGCGCTGCATTCGCTGTAAAGCAGCAACTCTACCGCTGCGCTAGGAATGTCAAAAAATTGTTGCAAGGTTACACTTTACTGCCCTACCTAAAGAAACATATCTGCCTTTATTGATGTCATATTTCACACATGATCACGTTGAATAAAGTAGAAATTTCCATTCATTATCTTCAAAAGAAAATGAAGAAAGTTTTATGATTTATATGCCATTTTATAATTTGTCCACATATATCCAATTAGTCCTTGTTTTAAAACAATGCATATAGATTTTGGACAGACACAAAATGCTGGAGTAACAGCGGGACAGGCAGCATCTCTGGAGAGAAGGAATCCATTCGTTCTCTACAGACATACTGCCTGTCCCTTTGAGTTACTCCAGCATTTTGTGTCTTTCTTCAATGTAAACCAGCATCTGCAGTTCCTTCCTGTACATATACACCAATCAGCCAAAACATTATGACCACTGACAGGTGAAGTGAATAACACTGGTTATCTTGTTACAATGGCACCAGTCAAGGGGTGGGATATATTAGGCAGCACGTGAACAGTCAGTTCTTGGTTGATGTTTTGGATGCAGGAGAAATGGGCAGGAGTAAAGACCTGAGCGACTTTGACAAGGGCCAAATTGTTAGGTTCAGACGACTGGGTCAGAGCATCTCTGAAACGGCAAGGCTTGTGGGTGCTCCCGGTCAGCAGTGGTGAGTACCTACCGACAGTGGTCCGAGGAGGGACAAACCACAAACCGGCGACAGACAGGGTGTTGGGCGCCCAAGGCTTATCGATGCGCGAGGGCAACGAAGGCTATCCCGTCTGGTCTGAACCGACAGAAGGTCTACTGTGGCACAAGTCACAGAAAATGTTAATGGTGGTCACGGGAGGAATGTGTCACAATACACAGTGCATCGCACCCTGCTGCGTATGGGGCTGCACACGGAGGACCAACAGCATATTAGGCAGGTGGTCATAATGTTTTGGCTCATCGGTGTACATTTTATTTGTATCCTCACAACCAGAGGACCCAGATCACAGGGAAAAAGGAGATCAAAGCATAAAAATAAGACATTTTCCCGAATTGGCAATTTGAAGTAACATTACATATCCATAAAAACGTTTTTCAGCAAGTTAATCATTTTTGAGACAATTTACTCCAAAACATAATAAAATGTTATGTTGAAATAGTGGTGAAAGCACAATTTATAATGGACTGTTCCATTTTATCCATAAATTAGAGTATGGCCTTAGTTTTAGTTATGACTGCCAATCTAATAAAGTCAGCTAAATATATATCAGCATGGAAATGGATTAAAACAGATTATTCTGGTGTGTATTCAGTAGTAACAAGGAGATGATGAACCAACTACTCTTTCTATGCTGAAAGTTCAGTAATCCTATGAAATATTGTACATCTTACCCTTTGTACCCTTCCACATCTCGACTTTCCCTGCCCCCCTGACTCTCAGCCTCTGGCTGCTACAAGTGTGAGAAGTGTATCCAGGTACAGCTGCTGAAGGACCGTGTTGGGGAACTGGAGAAGCAAGTGGATGACCTCAGGTTTGTCCAAGAAACGGAGTCGTTCCTGGACAAGTCCTACGGTGAGATTGTTACACCAAAGGTACTGGAAGAGAGAAGGTGGGTGACGGTGAGAAAAGGAAGGAAACAAGGAATGCAAAGGTCCCCGGGCGTTGTGCCTCTTGAGAACAGGTTCACCCACTTGGAAGCTGTCGGGGAAGAAGACGTTACCACACTGAGCGGCAGACTGGCCTGCGAAGCAAAACGTGCTGTTGAGCCAAAACCAAAGAGGCCGACATCAGGCAACGCGGTGGTTGTAGGGGACTCCATTGTGAGAGGTACGGACAGGGGTTTCTGTGGCAACAGGCGGGATTTGAGGATGGTGTGCTGCCTCCCTGGTGCCAGGATCCAGGATGTCACGGACAGAGTGCAGGAAATCCTCAAGGGCGAAGGTGAACAGCCGGAAGTGGGAGTGCATGTTGGCACAAACGATGTCGGAAAGAAGAGGATGAATATTCTGCAGCGTGACTTTAGAGAGCTCGGGAAAATGCTGAAAAGCAGGACCTCCAGGGTGGTTATCTCCGGTTTGCTTCCAGTTCCTCGTGCTGGCGAGAGCAGGAACAGGGAGATACAGGACCTGAATGTGTGGCTGAGAAACTGGTGCAGGGGGCAGGGATTTAGATTCTTAGATCACTGGGATCTGTTTTGGGGTAAGGGGGGATTGTACCTTAACAAGTGGGCGACCAGCATTCTGGCAGGCAGGTTTGCCACTGCTACATGGGTGGTTTCAAACTAAATAAGGGGGGGGGGTCAAATGGGATAGTCAAGGATGGAGTTAAAGGGAAAGAGAGTAAAGGGATAGTTAATGATCCCAGAATTCATGGGAAATAAAGCTCACAAAGGGATAGGAGAGTATGGCCAAGTGTGATAGGGATCGATGTGATGGGTGAGATGAGTAAGGAACTAAAAGTATTGTATATGAATGCGCGAAGTATAAGAAGTAAAGTAGATGAGCTTGAGGCTCAGTTAGAAGTTGGTAGATAAGACATTGTGGGGATTACAGAGACGTGGCTGCAGGAGGATCGGGCCTGGGAACTTAATATTCAGGGTTATACATCCTATAGAAAGGACAGGCAGGTGGGCAGAGGAGGTGGGGTAGCTCTGCTGGTGAGGGATGAAATTCAGTCCCTTGCGAGGGAAGACATAGGGACTGACGAGGTAGAGTCACTGTGATTGAGTTGAGGAATTGTAAAGGTAAGAAGACACTAATTGGTGTTATCTACAGACTCCCAAATAGTGGCCCGGATGTAGGGTGTAAGTTGCAGCAGGAGTTCAAACTGGCATGTAAGAAATGTAATGCCACTGTGGTGATGGGCGATTTCAATATGCAGGTAGACTGGGAAAATCAGGTTGGTTCTGGACCCCAAGAAAGAGAGTTTGTAGAGTGCCTCCGAGATGGATTCTTAGAGCAGCTTGTAATGGAGCCTACCAGAGAAAAGGCAATTCTGGATTTAGTGTTGTCCAATGAACCAGATTTGATAAGAGAACTCGAGGTAAAGGAACCGCTTGGAGGAAGTGATCATAATATGATTAGTTTTAATCATGCAATTTGAGAAGGAGAAGGTTAAATCGGAAGTGTCAATGTTACAGTTAAACAAAGGGGACAATGAAGGCATGAGAGAGGAGCTGGCCAAGGTAGACTGGGAAGGACCAGGACAGGTTGAGTGAGTGGGCAGATGCGTGGCAGATGCAGTATAATATAGATAAATGTGAGGTTATCCACTTTGGCGGCAAAAACAAGCAGGCAGATTATTATCTCAATGTAGTTAGGTTATGTAAGGTGGAGGTGCAGCGAGACCTGGGTGTCCTTGTACACCAGTCACTGAAAGTTGGCGTGCCGGTACAGCAGGCAGTGAAGAAAGCTAATGGAATGTTGGCCTTCATAACGAGAGGATTTCAGTATAGGAGTAAAGAGGTTCTTCTGCAGTTGTATCGGGCCCTGGTAAGACCACATCTGGTGTATTGTGTACAGTTTTGGTCTCCTAATTTGAGGAAGGACATCCTTGTAATTGAGGCAGTGCAGCGTAGGTTCACGAGATTAATCCCTGGGATGGCGGGACTGTCATATGAGGAAAAATTGAAAAGACTGGGCTTGTATTCACTGGAGTTTAAAAAGATGAGAGGAAATCTTATAGAAACATAGGGGATAGTGGAATCAAAGAATATGGGGAGAAGGCAGGCACGGGTTATTGATTGGGGACGATCAGCCATGATCACAATGAATGGCGGTGCTGGCTCGAAGGGCCGAATGGCCTCCTCCTGCACCTATTTTCTATGTTTCTATGTTTCTATGGCCCGAAACGCCACCCATTCCTTCTCTCCAGAGATGCTGCCTGTCCCGCTGAGTTACTCCATTTTGCGTCTATCCATGAAATAGTTGATTGTTGTGATAAAAATTAGATCTCTGGTGTTAAAATTGTTTGGTTTAAAAGCAATTTTTAATGTGAAAAGCTTTGTAAAGTGAAACCTTTCAGTTTTAGGTGATTGAATTACCGAACCTTTACAATATGTTCTCCCAATTCCACAATAGCACCAAAAATAAACTCTGTAGTTATGTAACTGTGAACATAACTCAGAGTTAATTAATTTGATTTTATACAAGAGGCTGTGATTGCATTAAGTTAACATTTTAAAATATGTTCTCTGTTATAATTACTTACTTTCCGTTTTTCAAAGCTTTATTTTTGAATTTTTAAGCTGTGCAGCTATTTTGTGTTATTGTATTGTACCTCAAAGTGAACAGAATTGAAAAAAAACATGGGCAACCACAATATAGAAACATAGAAGCAGGTATTTATTCACAAAATGCTGGAGTAACTCAGCAAGTCAGGCAGCATCTCAGGAGAGAAGGAATGGGTGACATTTCGGGTCGAGACCCTTCTTCAGACTGATGTCAGGGGGGCGGGACAAAGGAAGGATATAGGTGGAGACAGGAAGATAGAGGGAGAACTGTGAAGGGGAGGGGAAGAGAGGGACAGAGGAACTATCTAAAGTTGGAGAAGTCAATGTTCATACCGCTGGGCTGCAAGCTGCCCAAGCGAAATATGAGGTGCTGTTCCTCCAATTTCCTGTGGGCCTCACTATGGCACTGGAGGAGGCCCATGACAGAAAGGTCAGCCTGGGAGTGGGAGGGGGAGTTGAAGTGCTCAGCCACCGGGAGATCAGGTTGGACTGAGCTCAGTCTGAACATATCTGAACAGCCTAATATTGTTCGCTGCTATTCTGCAGTTGACCAGGCTGCAAAGAGTATTGATGTCCCTGCTCTGAAATGTTTCAATTTAGATTAATTTGCTCCATGTGTGGAATCAACAACCATTGCTGGATCACTTTGGCATTAAATACACTACATTTAATACATTATGGGTAGATCCCAGTATATGCTAACACTCCCAGCACCAGCTCAGAGCTTTGCTCATTGACTTCTAGTCAATAGAACGTCCTTGGAAAGGTTCCAAGACTGAATAGCCACTCACACATCACATGTTTATGAAGAGCCATGATTTTGTGATTTAAAAGCATTTATTTCCCGTCTCTCTCTTGTTTGCTTTCACGTTATCACAAGCAGGATTGTTTAAAGCATGTCTGCAAATGATACAAATCTTTTGTCTTCATTAAGTAGTCTGATTACAAAGCATTATCTGGCACAATAGCCTAGTGGACTACATCAGAAATGACCTGTGGATCATGGACAAGAACATTAAAGTGAAGTGAAACATTTTCAGATGAAACTTTTATAACAGTATAACAGAGCTTTATTTGTCATTCGGTACCGAGGTACCGAACGAAACTACATAGCAGTCATAAAAAAAAGAACACAAGACACATGACCCCAACACAAACGTCCATCACAGTGACTCCAAACACCCCCTCACTGTGATGGAGGCAACAAAACTTCCGCTCTCTTCCCCACGCCCACGGACAGACAGCTCGTCCCCAACCGACCCGCACAGTCCCCGCAAGGGGATGGAAGTCACTGCGGCCGAATCGCACCGGGCGCTGAAACGTCTCACGGCCGAGCCGGGCGATGAAAGGCCCCGTGACCAAGCCTTGCGCAGCTAAGTCCCGTGGCCGAGCCGCACCGGGCGATGTTAAGTCCCGCGGCCGAGCCGCACCAGCGATGAAAAGTCTCGCGGCCGAGCTGCACCGGCAATGTAAAGTCCCGCGGCCGAGCCACACCGGGCGATGTTAGGCCCCGCAGCCGAGCTGCACCGGGCACTGTTAAGTCCAGCGGCCGAGCCGCACCAGCGACGTAAAGTCCCGCGGCCAAGCCGCACCGGGCGATGAAAAGTCCCGCGGCCGAGCCGCACCGGGCACTGTTAAGTCCAGTGGCCAAGCCGCACCGGGCGATGTAAAGTCCAGCGGCTGAGCCGCACCGGGCGATGTTAGGCCCCGCAGCCGAGCCGCACATGTTAGAAACAGAAACATAGACAATAGGTGCAGGAGTAGGCCATTTTGCCCTTCGAGCCAGCACCGCCATTCAATATGATCATGGCTGATCATCCAAAATCAGTACCCCGTTCCTGCTTTTTACCCATATCCCTTGATTCTGTTAGCCTTAAGAGCTAAAACTAACTCTCTCTTGAAAACATCCAGTGAATTGGCCTCCACTGCCTTCTGTAGCAGATAATTCCACAGATTCACAACTCTCCTGGTGAAAATGTTTTTTCTCATCTCAGTCCTAAGAAAAACTTTTTTATATGTTTCATATCTTTTCCCTGTTGTTTAAAAATGGTGGGGGCACTATTTTCGGTACACTTATAGGAGTGGATACGCAGAAGGATACTACAGAACTGGGAGATGGAATTTAATCCCAACAAGTATGAGGTGTTACATGTTGGGAGGTCAAATATACGGGGAAAATATACAAGTAATGGCATGTCCCTGAATAACATTAATGTACAAAAGGGTTTTGGTGTCCAAGTCTATTACTACCTGAAAGTGCCTACATATCATATCATATCATATATATACAGCGCGGAAACAGGCCTTTTCGGCCCACCAAGTCCGTGCCGCCCAGCGATCCCCGTACATTAACACTATCCTACACCCACTAGGGACAATTTTTACATTTACCCAGCCAATTAACCTACATACCTGTACGTCTTTGGAGTGTGGGAGGAAACCGAAGATCTCGGAGAAAACCCACGCAGGTCACGAGGAGAACGTATAAACTCCTTACAGTGCAGCACTCGTAGTCAGGATCGAACCTGTCTCCGGCGCTGCATTCGCTGTAAAGCAGCAACTTTACCGCTGTGCTACCATGTCGATGGGGAGGTAAACAAGGCATGTTTCGACCTGAAACGTCACCCATTCCTTCTCTCCAGAGATGCTGCCTGTCCCGCTGAGTTACTCCAGCTTTTTGTGTCTATCTTCACTTTCCTTCATTAGTTGGAGCATTGAGTATGAAAGTCAGGAAGTCATAATGCAGCTTTATCGGACTTATGAACCTACATTTTTAAAGTAGTATTTATTTATTGCAAGTCACTTAACATACACAGATCAGCATGGGGCCCCTATGCTCGTGGGCCCCCGGGCAAGTGCCCATCAGGCCCATGCGTTAAGATGGCCCTGCTGTAAGGGGATGCTGCAGAGCCCAAAGTAACTAGCATTAACCGAGCACCGTTCCCCAACTCTGTGCCTTTGACCCATGGAGAAGTGTTCTCACTCTGGTAACACGGTCAGCTTGCACGGTCAGGGAGCTTGGGTGCAGGAAAAACACCGACTGCATTTGGAGTATTGTGTGCAGTTCTGGTCGCCCCATTGCGGAAAGTTTGTGGATGCTTCGAAAAGATGCAGAGGTGGTTTATCCAGGGTGATGCCTAGATTAGGGGATATAAGGGGAGACTTGGACAGACTTGGATTGCTTTCTCTTAGATCTCAGAAATCACGGGGAAACCTGATAGAAGTGGATAAAATTATGAGAGGCATAGGTAAGGTAGACAGTCAGACCCTTTTTTCCAGGATGGAAATATCAAATACTAGAAGGCAGAGCTTTAAGGTGAAAGCAGCTAAAGGAGATGTGCAGAGCAAGTGTTTTACACTTAGGTTAGTGAGTGCCTGGAACATGTTGCCACAGATGGTAGTGGAGGCAGATATAGGCAGGAAATGGAGGGACATAGGTTATGTGCAGTCAGATACGAGTTGGTCTTGGCATCCTGCATAGCACAGACATTGTGGGCCGAAGGGCCGTTTCCGATACCCACTCTTGGCTATACCCACTCTTGAAAGAGTCATCCATTTAATCTCACTCTCCCATGCGAGTACAATGAACCTGTACATTATTCTTCCTCCAGCACATTGCACATCAAATTTCCTTTTGAATGACAACATTTAATCCATTTCACCTGCTGTCACGGTTCCTCCAGAGGCACAGCTCCTCCAGAGACATGTTGCTACATCTCACAAATACTTTTCTTTGGTCTTCACAGCAGAAAGTCTCGTCTGTATTCATTTTTTTAAAGTAGAGAGTCACAGAGCCCATAATGAAAGAAGTAATTCACACCATGTTTTCATGTTGATTGAGTGTGAGCATGGATAGTAAATTTATACATAGGAACGGGTGCAGCGGTAGAGTTGCTGCCTTACTGCGAATGCAGCGCTGGAGACCCGGGTTCGATCCCGACTACGGGTGCTGTCTGTGCGGAGTTTGTACGTTCTCCCCGTGACCTCCGTGGGTTTTCTCCAAGATCTTTGGTTTCCTCCCACACTCCAAAGACGTACAGGTTTGTAGGTTAATTGGCTTGGTAAATGTAAAAAAAATGTCCCTTGTGGGTGTAGGATAGTGTTAATGTGCGGGGATCACTGGTCGGCGTGGACACGGTAGGCCAAAAGGGCCTGTTTCCACGCTGTATCTCTAAACTAAACTAAACGAAAAAGGAATATCATCCTTCTTAATTCAAAACTGCACATGCTGTGACAACCTCAATGGGGGCTGCAGTCATTGTACTAATTTGGAGAAATGACCTGGAACCTAATAGTTCTTGCTGAATAACTCATAATTAGGCCAAATCTTATCTTTCAAATTCTGGAAACCTGAGCACATGAGGTCAGTCATTAGATTCTCAGCCTCCACTGGCTTAGATAATTATTTCACAATTATAACCAGGCAACAGGATGTTCAATCCAGTTGTCTGAAGAGGGGTCTCGACCCGAAACGTCGCCCATTCTTTCCCTCCAGAGATGCTGCCTGTCCCACTGAGTTACTCCAGCATTTTGTGTCTACCTTCGATTTAAACCAGTATGTGCAGTTCTTTCCTGCACAGGATGTTCAATCCAGTTGCCCTGCAATACAGTTGAACTTTACATCTTCAACAGCCCTGATCCCAACATGAATCTGAACCTTCTGAGTTGGAGGTGACAATTGTAACAATTTACATGAAACCCACTAATGTGTTCATTTTTTTCAGGTTTGAGATGCCCCCTTCCCTGTTTCTGGTGCCATGCTACACGCCTAACTCTCTGGATTTCCCACACTGGTGAAGCAAACTCATTTATACCTTCAGAGCAGTGAACTACTTCAATTTTCATACCTAGATTCCATGTTCATTATATGTATCTTATCATCCAACTCTATCATAGAGTGATAGAGTCCTACAACGTGAAAACAGGCCCTTCAGCCCAACTTGCCCACACCGGCCAACATGTCCCAGCTATACCAGTCCCACCTGCCTACATCTGGCCCATATTCCTCCAAACCTATCCTGTCCATGTACCTGTCTAACTGGTTCATGTTATTTTGCTTCACAAACTGGAATACCGTTCATTTTTAAAAATATCACCATTTCTTTGGTTTATCAGGATAACCAAAATAGTAGGTTAGTGACTTACAACCTAATACCAAGGGCCTTAAGACCCAGAGAAAATGAACACAGCTGGGATAATGGAACATAAAACAGTACAGCACAGCAATGGGCCCCTCGGGCCACAATGTTTGAGCTGAACATGATGCCCAGCTGAACTGATCTCATCCGCCTGCACATGATCCATATCCCTCTATTCCCTGTACATCCCTCCGCCTATCTAAAAGAATAGTTTAAAAGAATATTGTCTAAAACAATAATCTAAATGTGATAGTTTAGGGTAACTCAGTATAGAGACCCTTGGTCAGACCAGATCAGAGAACAGCTTGATTGAGCATAAAATACATGATTTGATTAAAATGTTTAAATGATTTGGTAGGATAGACCTGAAGAAAGTAATCACATTGATGAGAATGTAATGAAAAAGGGATGTAATATTAAGTCTGAAGAAGGGTCTCGACCCGAAACATCACCGGTTCCTTTTCTCTGAGATGCTGCCTGACCCGCTGAGTTACTCCAGCAATTTGTGATACCTTCGATTAAAATGTTTAAATAATTTGATCGGATAGACCTGGAGAAAGTAATCACATTGATAAGAATGTAATGGAAAAAGGGGATGTAATATTAAGCTTAGAGCACAGCTATCAGGAATAAAGTAAGGAGACATGTTTTCTTATTAGGAATAGTGGAAATGATGGGCAAGGATGTAGTGCTGAAGACCAGAATGCGGTGGTGCTTGTTATAAAGGCAGCAAGGAAACGCCTGGGAACTACAGACCAGTGAGCTTCACGCCAGTTACTGGAGGGGTTCTGAGAGACAGAATCTCCATGTATTTGGAAAGGCAAGGACTGATTAGGGATAGTCATAAGGTCATAAGTTATAGGAGTAGAATTAGGTAATTCGGCCACATCAAGTCTACTCCACCATTCAATCATGGCTGATCTATTTCTCCCTCCGAATACCATTCTCCTGCCTTCTCCCCATAACCTCTGACACCTGTACTAGTCAGCATGGCTTTTTGACATGGGAAATTGCCTCAGCAATTTGACGGAGGTTTCTGAAGAGATTGATGAGGTGACTGTGGTAGACATTGTCCACATGGACATTAGCAAGGCCATGGACTAAATAGCACATGGGTAAGATGGAAGCTCACATAGGATTCAGGGAGAGCTAGCCAATTGAATACAAATTAGCTTGAAGGTAGGGAACAGAGGGTGATGGGAGAGGGTTGTTTTTGGGACTGGAAGCCTGTTACAAGTGGTGCACCACAGAGAAAGTGCTGGGTCCACAGTTCTCTACTAAAATTAACAATTTGAATATGAATGTAGGTGGCATGCTTGGTAAGTTTGCAGGTGACACATAAAATTGGTGGTAGAGTAGACAGTGAAGAAGGTCATCCACGATTATAACAGGATCTTGATCAAATGGTGGACAGAGTCTAATTCAGATAAATGTGAGCGGTTGTATTTTCGTAGGACAAATGAGGGCAGGACTTACACTGTGGTATAGCTGTGGGGAGTGTTGAACACCAGCAGATGGGCTAATCTTAGGCACGTGTGTGACCTCACATGGTCACACACGTGACCAGTCATATTTGACCTCTTACCTTAAACTAACATTGTCAGCATAACATATAAAAATTTCACTTGATAAAGTTTGACATATATAAGTCATATATACTGTATAAAACAATATACCTGTAATGCTTTCAGAATTAGAAGAGTTGTATTCCACAATTTTTCACATTTTTGGTCACACACGTGACTAAGAATGGCCCAGATACAGATCCATGAAAGTGGTGAAGTTGGCATTTGGCTTGTTTGTCTTCATCAGTCAATGAATTGAGTGCTGGAGTTGTGCTGTCACATTACAGCTGTACAAAACGGTAATAGGGCCTCATTTGAAGTCTTGTGCACAGTTGTGGTCACCCTGATATGGGAAGGATATCATTAAACTGGAAAGGGCGTAGAAAAAGAGCTATAAGGAGAGACTAAATGGCTGGTGGCTCAGCGGTAGAGTTGCTGCCTTACAGCGCCAGAGACCCAGGTTAGATACTGACTGCAGGTGCTGTCTATACGGATTTTGTACCTTCTCTCTGTGATGGCATGGGTGTTCTCCGGGTGCTCCGATTTCCTTACACACTCCAAAGACGTCTGGGTTTGTAAGTTATAGGAAGGAACTGCAGATGTCGGTTTAAACCGAAGAAAGACACAAAATGCTGGAGTAACTCAGCGGGACAGGCAGCATCTCTGGAGAGAAGGAATCGGTGATGTTTCAGGTCGAGACCCCTCTTCAGACTGTAATTTTTATAAGTGAATTGGTTTCTGTAAATTGTAAATTGTCCTTAATGTGTCAGATAGCGCTAGTATACATTGGTTGGCGTGATCTCGGTTGGGCCAAAGAGCCTTTTCCATGCTCATATTCATATTTCAGATACAGCGCGGAAACAGGCCTTTTCGGCCCACCAAGTCCGCACCGCCCAGTGATCCCCGCACACTAACACTATCCTACACACACTAGGGACAATTTGTACATTTACCCAGTCAATTAACCTACATACCTGTATCTCAAACGTTTAAGGTGTAAAAACCTAAAGTCTAAAGACTGGATCTTTTATTCTTGAAGGATATGAGACCAATGAGAGATCTTTTAAATCATGTGTAGGAACAAAACTGCCGATGCTGGTTAAAATCGAAGGGAGACACACAATGCTGGAGTAACTCAACGGATCTCGACATGAAACGTCACCCATACCTTCTCTCCCGAGATGCTGCGTGACCCGCTGAGTTACTGCAGCATTGTGTGTCTACCTTGTAAATCATGTTGGACATGGATAAGATGAATAGCCACACTTTTCCCCAATGTAGGGAAGTATAACACTAGAGGACTGAGGTTCAAGGTGATGAAGAAATATTTAAAAAGAACATACAGAGTGGGGTACTATATGGATGAGCTACTAGTGGTGGGTACAATTATTATATTTAAAAGACATTTAGACAGGGACATGGATAGGGAATGTTTGGAGGGATATGGATAAGGTGAGGGCAAGTGAGACTAACTCAGTTAATGCAACTAGGCAGGCATGGACAAGTTGGGTTGAAGGGCCTGTTACTGTGCTGGGTGGCACCGTGGTGCAGCGGTAGAGTTGCTGCCTTACAGCAAATGCAGCGCCGGAGACTCGGGTTCGATCTTGACTACGGGTGCTGTCTGTATGGAGTTTGTACGTTCTCCCCGTGACCTGCGTGGGTTTTCTCCGAGATCTTCGGTTTCCTCCCACACTCCAAAGACATGCAGGTATGTAGTTTAGTTGGCTTGGTAAATGTAAAAATTGTCCCTAGTGGGTATAAGCTAGTGTTAATGTGTGGGGATCGCTGGTCGACGCGGACCCAGTGGGCCGAAAGGGGCTGTTTCTGCACTGTACCTCTAAACTCTAAACTTTAAGACTCTAAATCTGGAGCTCTCTCCCTGAGTGAAGTGATGATGATAAACCTATTGGAGATTCAAGACTGAGGGTCTTTAGCTGTAAAGCTCCACATTTTCTCCCTGCCTCTCTACCTCACTGCCTCAGTTTCATAAGTGCATAATGAAAGAAGTAGGAAGAGCAGGTGAGGGCATGTGGGCCGTTACGCCTGCTTCCGCATTCATCAGAATCTGGCTTGAATTCTTACTCTTTTGACCAAATCCTCTCATGATAAAGGCGTAACAACCCATTGCTGAAACCCTTCTTCATTGATCAAACTTCCAGTTTCTCCTCAAGTTTCCACCTTTGTTGGAAGTGCTCCTTTGAAACATCCTGGTTGTATTTGCAACATTAAAGGTGCCATAGAGATAGCGGTTGCCAACTGTCCTGTATTAACCAGGACATCCCGTATTTTGAGCTAAATTTGTTTGTCCTGTACGGGACCGCCCTTGTCCCGCATTAGTAGGGTTGTCAACTTCCTCACTACCAAATAAGGGACAAAGGGTGACGTCACCGCCCAGCGCCCCACGTGACCTCACCCAGCCAGTGGCCCCCCGGGCAGCCACCATTGGTGGAGCGGGAGCATGTGGCCGCTGGCTGGGTGAGGTAATGTGTGGCGCTGGGCGGTGACGCCACCCTTTGTCCCTTATTTGGGAGTGAGGAAGTTGGCACCCCTACATAGAGATGGAAGCTGTTTGTTAATTGTGGTATACAGGTCTACATCAGTGCTCACTGAGGACCTCTGCTGCAGGGAAAACCTGGTACTCTTGCATACTGCAAGAAGATCAATAATTTCACCCAAAGAGCTTGATTATTTTGTGTTACTACGTCTGTTCCTACCACCAAGAGGTTCTATTTTTATTGATTGCAGTTATCATCATAGGGCAGGAAGGCAGTTATTGTAGGTTTATGGTTTCACAGTGTTTCCAGTATCACAACATCAAGACTAACTGTATGTAATGTGAACTAGCATCTTCAGCTGAGACTAATGCATTGAAGATCACTTCATGAAATGATACACCGTGGGGTACTTCAGTCTTCAAACTCAATGAAAACAAGTGCCAGCAAAGAACAAGAAATAGAAATCCCTTTAAACAGTATACTTTAAACAATTATCTTTTTGCTGTCAAGAAGAAGATTTGTAAAAAGCACCTGGGGGAAAAGAAATTCAATGCTATCATTAGAGATGAAGACCGACCGGCATTGTGAAAAGAAATTGCAGACTAAACAAGAACTGTTTTCATAGCAAACGAAGAAAAGGCAGCCAAAAGTATGCTCATTGTAGACTATAATCTTCATGTCTGCTATCTTTTTACAGGAGCAGATGGATTTACTTCAAAGCAGTGGATTGTCCCAGTAGACGAACTGCTGTTTATCCACCGCCCTCTTTACAGTAAATGACAAAACGTGATTAGTTGCCAGGTTAATCCAAACCCCTAACACTGGCCTTCCTTCACAGATGCTGCCTCAGAAATCTAATACCTTTCTAACAAATATTTGGTGTTTGGAAGCCTGCCATTAGTTGGAGTTTGTAACAAACAAACTCCTACAAGCTCTGGAGAGGCGCAGGCAAAATACAACTGTGTGATGAGAGACAGCAGATCCAACACCACCAAATCTGATGTGGAATTTAACATCTGGCGGTGAAGTAAAAAAAAAAAATCACATGGATTAAATAATTATAATTCACCACATCCAAAGCATGGTGATCCCAGCATCAAATGACATGCATTTGGCTGTGCTCCTCATACAACTCCTGTTCCAAACTCCGACAGATGGCATTGAAATATAAAACCATAAATTTGGAGAACAGAATCAACCATTTGGCATCTGAATTCAGAATGGAGTCTGAAGAAGGGTCTTGACCCGAAATGTCACCCATTCCTTCTCTCCAGAGATGCTGCCTGTCCCGCTGAGTTACTCCAGCATTTTGTGTCTAACTTCAACTATTTGGCACTCAAGCTACCACAATCAAGGCTGATTATACACTTCAGGATCCTCTTCCCACCTTCTCCTCTTGATCCCTTTCGGATTATAAAATACGTCTTCATCTTCCGTGAGTATATTTATGGACCTCACCTTCACTGTCTTTATGGAAACAAATTCATCAGGTTCACCTGATTCTGAGTAAAGAAATTTCTCCTGATTTTGGTTCCAAAAGGCTTACCTGATATCGTTGGGCTATGGTCCCAGTTCTGGACTCTCCAGCCACTGAGAACATCCTTCTGATATCTAAGCTGTCCCATCCAATTTGTTATTTTTAAGGTTTAGTTTAGAGATACAGCGCGGAAATAGGCCCTTCGGCCCTTCGGCCCACCGGGTCCGCGCTGACCAGCGAGCACATTAACACTATCCTACACCCACTAGGGACAATTTTTACATTTACCAAGCCAATTAACCTACAAATCTGTAAGTCTTTGGAGCGTGGGAGGAAACCGAAAATATCTGTCAAACCTTATAACCAGAAGGAAACAGCTACATCATGTTTGCAAACAAATATATTGCTCGCCTGGTCTAGGAAATTAACTATAGTTCAGCTGGAAAATGTGGTATTGCCTTTACTTGCAATCTTTCAAGATATCGGTGATAATTATATCATTAATTCAGACTGTCCTTTAAATCAGACTGAGATGCAGTTTGGATTTTGGAAGGTTAAAGTCATCATACTTTTACCATTCAATGAGTAAGAATTTCTTCTCATGATTTCTGTGCAAACCTTCTACTAATAGCCAGCAGATGGTCAGGTCATGCTTTCCATTTCTTTCCATGGATGCTTTTGGAAGAAAGCAATAACATGTGAAGCAGAGAGCCTGAAGGTTTTATTGTAGAAACACAGTCCAAAATTAATCCATAATATAAAGCATTTTGAAATGTTTGATGAATGTCCATCTTTAGTTTAGTTTAGTTTACAGATACAGTGTGGAAATAGGCCCTTTCGGCCCACTGGGTCCGCACTGACCAGCGATCCCCGCACATTAACACTATCCTATACCCACTAGGGACAATTTTTATATTTACCAAGCCAATTAACCTAAAAATCTGTACGTCTTTGGAGTGTGGGAGGAAACTGAAGATCTCGGAGAACACCCACGCAGATCACGGGGAGAACGTACAAACTCCATACAGACAGCACCCGTAGTCAGGATGGAACCCGGGTCTCCGGCGCTGCATTTGCTGTAAGGCAGCAACTCTACCGCTGTGCCACTGTGACCGTGATCTATGAATCATGCATACTACAGGCAGGGAAGGTGAAGTAAGTCAGTATATATCAGGGAAACCAGTTAATCATGCACCATTTACGTAAGAAGTAGTCATCTAATAGTGAATGACACATCCAAAAACCAAGGCTTAGTTTTGACACCGTCACAGTTTCATCTGGTGGCCCTAGGAAGCCAGGTTTCTGACATCAGTACTAGACATATGGTGAGAGTAGGTAGGTGTGAACACTCGCACTGCTCTCTGCACCAGAGCATCCTTCTTCCATCAAGCAATTAATAACAGCACTGCTCCCGTTTCATGTTATTCCTGTCTGTGGAGCAGCTTGTTTCAATTTGATGCTAACAAAAGCCCTCACAGAGTTCCTTCCATGCTGTTTCACTCCATGTTTGACAAAATGTAAAGCAGTTTCTTTTTCAATTAACGTGGCATTTGAAATGAGATCTGTTTTTCATGGCCGGTTATCCATCAGCATTGGGTTGTGACGATCAAGGCTTCCCAAATATAGGTGCGATGATCACATCCCATAGCATTTATCTCACGATCATGCCTTGTGAATGAGCGGTGAGCTCCCAAAGCAAAGCTTTTGCAGGACTTCAGTACTGATGCCACAGGTATTTAGTTGTTTAGTTTAGAGATACAGCACGGCAACAGGCACTTTGGCCCACCGAGTCCGCACTTAACACACCAGGGACAATTTACATTTACAGCAAGCCAATTAACCTGTACGTCTATGGAGTGTGGGAGGAAACTGAAGATCTCGGAGAAAACCCATGCGGTCACGGGGAGAACGTACAAACTCCGTACAGACAGCACCCGTAGTCGGGATCGAACCCTGGTCCCTGGTGCTGCAAGCACTGTATGGCAGCAACTCTACCGCTGCGCCACCGTGCTGCCCTTGTCTGTAAAGGCAGTCTTGTTCTTGTGCTTTCTCTGCAGAACATATGCAATGGGTCAATAGTTCATGAGGACACACAACATTGAGGATTATAAGGTGGACACAAAATGCTGGAGTAACTCAGCAGGTCAGGCAGCATCTCGGGAGAGAAGGAATATGTGACGTTTCGGGTTGAAACCCTTCTTCAGACTGATGTCAGGGGAGGGGGCGGGACAAAGATGGGATGAGGATTATAATCTTAAACCATAAGTGTTTAAGCAATAGATTTTTAAAATAGGTAACCGTGTGGGTGACTTAATCAAAACACATCTTCAAATGTCAGTACTCGTGATGGACCGGGCAGTGTACACCACTCTCTGTAATCTCCCACAATGGTGGGGAGGTCAGTACTCGTGATGGATCGGGCAGTGTCCACCACTCTCTGTAATCTCCCACAATGGTGGGGAGGTCAGTACTCGTGATGGACCGGGCAGTGTCCACAGCTCTCTGTAATCTCCCACAATAGTGGGAGGTCAGTTTTCGTGATGGACCTTCGATGTTGGAGAGGTCAGTACTCGTGATGGACTTTCGATGTTGGAGAGGTCAGTGCCCGTGATGGACCGGGCAGTGTCCACCACTCTCTGTAGCCCAACAACTTGAGGCTGTTGACTCTCTCCAGCACTGACGCATCCATGAAGCAGGTTCATGGATCCTGGCTTCCCCTCCAGTTTGTTCCATCTTCAAATTTTTTTATTTTTTTTTTTATATCAAAAAATACTTTATTCAAGTTATAAATATCATTTACAAACCATCATTTTTAAACAAACCCATCCGACATTTCCGGAGGTTACATATTCAATACAGGCATTTACTTAGACATTTACATACATTTACATACATATCCCTTATTTGGAGGGGCGTCTCTCTCCACCACACCCTGCCCCCCATGTCCAGCAGCGGAAGGACCCTAGACTGTGGTCCTCCCCCACAGGGCCTTGGCGTTGGCTGCACCAAGCTTCAGAGCGTCCCTCAGCACGTACTCCTGCAGTCTGCAGTGGGCCAGTCGGCAACATTCCTTGACGGACAGCTCGCTCCGCTGGGAGGTCAACAAGGATCGGGCAGACCAAAGAGCGTCTTTCACCGAGTTGATGACCTTCCAGCAGCACTCGATGTCAGTCTCGGAATGCGTCCCTGGGAACAGTCCGTAGAGCACAGAGTCCTCTGTGACGGAGCTGCTCGGAATGAATCGTGACAGGGACCCCTGCAGACCTCTCCAGACTCGCCTGGCAAATCCACACTCTTTGAAGAGGTGGGCCACCGTTTCCTCTCCGTAGCAGCCGTCCCGAGGGCAGCGTGCGCTGGTAGTGAGGTTCCGGCGGTGCAGGAAGGATCTGACTGGGAGGGCTCCCCTCACCGCCAGCCAAGCCAGGTCTTGGTGCTTGTTGGTGAGTACTGGCGATGAGGCATTTTGCCAGACAAGCTGGGCTGTCCGTTCTGGGAACCACGCCACAGGATCCATGGAGTCATTCCCCTGCAGTGCCTGCAGGACGTTCCGTGCTGACCATCTTCAAATGTGTTCCAAATATGTACGCTTGTTATGAAGTGAGAAGCAACTCACGATTTCTCTGGTGCCTTACTTAGACAAGGTCACCTCTCAGTGAGGACGAGAGTTTTACTTTATATATTGGACAGGTAATGTGATGTGTGATTTACCAGAGATATGTGCAAAATGGTGACATTGAATCACAAATCTAAAAGCAGATCTAAAGTCAATAAATAGGTCAACTCTTGGTTCCCGTAATGACAGTCTATCATACATGTTGGTTACAGATGTAATATTCGATGACTGCTTCGTAAATAAATGTTATGTAATTAACATTGCTTCAGCTGTGAGGAAAGATAACCTTTGTGAGCAGCCTTTAGCTGAGAGTTTGAGAGTTGAATCTGTGCTTGCCTGGAGTACTGGCTACTCAAGGCAAGCCAACTCCAGGCTGAAGTATGGCTTTGGGCTTGGGCTTGCCTCATAGAGAAGCAGCAGGAGAAGGCAAAGAGGTACAGCCGGAAATCCTGGACTAATGACATGGATTCATATCATAAATCCAGCGCAGTTAATTAAATTAACATGGGAGATGAAGCTAGTCTGAGAAATGCTGGCTCACAAGACTACCATATTGTTATAATATTCAATGAAGTCCACTTTGCTCCTCGGGGGGAGGATATCTGCTGCCTTTACTCCATCTGGCCTCTCGATAGAAGACTTTGATTGAACTTACTTTGCATTTAGCAAAGTTTTACGAGGATGATCAAAGAGGTGACAGAATCCCTCCCAGCCAAAGGGAAAATTGAGGTGCAAACAATTCATCATATCATATATATACAGCCGGAAACAGGCCTTTTCGGCCCTCCAAGTCCGTGCCGCCCAGTGATCCCCGTACATTAACACTATCCTACACCCACTAGGGACAATTTTTACATTTACATTTACCCAGCCAATTAACCTACATACCTGTACGTCTTTCACTTTAATTTTTCCAAAGGAAGGAGTTGTGGAGAACTGAGCTAAAGAGGATGATACGGAACCTCCACTGGAAATGGATGAGCGAAGGAAATTGTATTCAAACCTTTAACTAAATGAAAATAAGAGACATGGGGGGGTGGGGGGGGGGTAAATGGTTTAGGATACCCTAGAAACACAAATGCATAACAAGTACAAATGATCCAGATTGACACAGAATTCTGGAGTAACTCAGCGGGACAGGCAGGATCTGTGGAGAGAAGGAATGGGTGACGTTTCGGGTCGAGACACTTCTTCAGTCTTGACCCAAAAAGTCACCCATTCCTTTTCTCCAGAAATACTGCCTGTCCCGCTGAGTTACTCCAGCATTTTGTGTCTATCTTCAGTTTAATGCAGCATCTGCAGTTCCTTCCGACACAAATGATCCAGATTATTGGGCATAGAGGTTGTTCAATTAAAATCGAAACACTTGACCACAATAATGATTATTATTAACTTAAATCCAGCGATAGTTCTGAAAATATTTCCAATAGGTCAGTGGTGATGTGAATTGGGCACTGATTGGTCAGACATTTAGGGACTTTCTCGTTTAATGGAAATTCAGCTTGGTAAATATTGGAATATTTGCACTTTGTGTATTTTTTCCAAAGTTACAATTACAACCGTTGGGTGATTAACAAAAGCACACTGGATATAATAAATGAGTTTGACTGCTCAGTCTGAAACAGGAATGGGAGTATTCAAAGAGGTGTTTAAGGCAATTCTATGTCCACTATAGATGATTTAAAAACAGTAGAAACATAGAAACATAGAAAATAGGTGCAGGAATAGGCCATTCGGCCCTTCTAGCCAGCACTACCATTCAATACGATCATGGCTGATCCTCTAAAATCAGTACTCCGTTCCTGTTTTCTCCCCATATCCTTTGATTCCGTTAGCACTAAGAGCTCTATCTAACTCTCTCTTGAATACATCCAGTGAATTGGCCTTCACTGCCTCCTGTGGCAGAGAATTCCACAGATTCACAACTCTCTGGGTGAAAAGTAGACACTTATTCATATCATATCATATCATATATCTACAGCCGGAAACAGGCCTTTTCGGCCCTCCAAGTCCGTGCCGCCCAGTGATCCCCGTACATTAACACTATCCTACACCCACTAGGGACAATTTTTACATTTACCCAGCCAATTAACCTACATACCTGTACGTCTTTGGAGTGTGGGAGGAAACCGAAGATCTCGGAGAAAACCCACGCAGGTCACGGGGAGAACGTACAAACTCCTTACAGTGCAGCACCCGTAGTCAGGATCGAACCTGTGTCTCCGGCGCTGCATTCGCTGTAAAGCAGCAACTCTACCGCTGCGCTACCGTGCCGCCCATACAGTAGAGATCTTTATTCATGAGGCCAAGCAGAAACTATATACTTTCCCTTATTGAACCATTAAAACCACTTGAAGACAAGGATTATTTGTGGATATTAAGGTGGCCATTGCCTTTTGAATTTTTTCTGTACCTTTAAGTTATTTCAGTGCAACAGTAGAAAATATCTGTCAAACCTTATAACCAGAAGGAAACAGCTACATCATGTTTGCAAACAAATATATTGCTTGCCTGGCCGAGGAAATTAACTATTGTCCAGCTGGATAATATGGTATTGTTACTTGCAATCCTTCAAGATATCTGTGATAATTATATCATTAATTCAGACTGTCCTTTAAATCAGACTGAGATGCAGTTTGAATTTTGGAAGGTTAAAGTCATCATACTTTTACCATTCAATGAGTAAGAATTTCTTCTCATGATTTCTGTGCAAACCTTCTACTAATAGCCAGCAGATCATGCTTTCCATTTCTTTCCATGGATGCTTTTGGAAGAAAGCAATAACATGTGAAGCAGAGAGCCTGGAGGTTTTATTGTAGAAACACAGTCCAAAATTAATCCATAATATAAAGCTTTTTTTAAACATAGAAACATAGAAAATGGATGCAGGACATGGCCATTTGGCCCTTCGAGCCAGCACCACCATTCATTGTGATCATGGCTGATCATTCACAATCAATAACCCGTGCCTGCCTTCTCCCCATATTCCTTGATTCCACTAGCCCCCAGAGCTCTATCTAACTCTCTTTTCAATTCATCCAGTGAATTAGCCTCCACTGCCCTCTGTGGCAGAGAATTCCATGAATTCACAACATAGGAACACAGAAACATAGAAAATAGGTGCAGGAGGAGGCCATTCGGCCATTCGAACCAGCACTAGCATTCATTGTGATCATGGCTGATCGTCCCCAATCAATACCCCGGGGATCAATCTTGTGAACCTACGCTGTACTGCTTCAATTACAAGGATGTCCTTCCTCAAATTAGGAGACCAAAACTGTACCCAATACTCCAGATGTGGTCTTACAAGGGCCCTATACAACTGCAGAAGAACCTCTTTAATTCTATACTGAAATCCTCTTGTTATGAAGGCCAACATGCCATTAGCTTTCTTCACTGCCTGCTGTACCTGCACGACAACTTTCAGTGACTGGTGTACAAGGACACCCAGGTCTCGCTGCACCTCCCCCTTACCTAACCTAACTCCATTGAGATAATAATTTGCCTCCTTGTTTTTTCCACCAAAGTGGATAACCTCACATTTATCTATATTATACTGCATCTGCCACGCATCTGCCCACTCACTCAACCTGTCCAGGTCACCCTGCAACCTCCTAACATCCTCTTCACAGTTTACACGATCACCCAGCTTTGTGTCATCCGCAAACTTGCTAGTGTTGCTTCTAATTCCCTCTTCCAAATCATGAATATATATGGTAAATAGTTGCGGTCCCAACACCGAGCCTTGCGGCACTCCACTCACCACTGCCTGCCATTCTGAAAAGGACCCGTTTACTCCTACTCTTTGCTTCCTGTCTGCCAACCAATTTTCTATCCATGTCAACACTCTACCCCCAATACCATGTGCTCTAATTTTGCTCACCAATCTCCCATGTGGGACCTTATCAAAGGCTTTCTAAAAGTCTAGACACACTACATCCACTGGCTTCCCTTTATCCATTTTACTTGTCACATCCTCAAAAAATTCCAGAATGTTTCCTTTTCATAAATCCATGCTGACTTGGAATGATCCTTTTACTGCTATCCAAACTCTCTGGGTGAAAAAGTTTCTTCTAACCTCAGTGTTAAATGGCCTCCCCATTATTCTTAGACTGTGGCCCCTGGTTCTGGACTCCCCCGACATTGGGAATATTTTCCCTGCATCTAGCTTGTCCAGTCCTTTTATAACTTTATGCATTTCTATATGATTACTTCTCATCCTTCTAAACTCCAGTCTTACTAGGGCCCTATACAACTGCAGAAGAACCTCTTTACTCCTATACTGAAAACCTCTCGTTATGAGGGCCAACATGCCATTAGCTTTCTTCACTGCCTGCTATACCTGCATGTTTACTTTCAGTGACTGTTGTAAGGATAAAATCAAAACATTTGTAATGTTTTGATGAATGTCCATCTAACTGAACAGGTTATACAGATTACATATACGGTAACCCATTGCAATAATGGGCCACGGGAGGGTGATGGTGCTTGGAGTTGCCCATTGACTGTTGTAATTGAGTGAGGGGGGTAAGGTTTAGGAGGCAAGGCTGGGAGGAGAAGAAACAGGGTGTTGGCGTGATTAAGCAAGTGCCCGGTTCTCACGCATGTTCGCTCTCTCCCCTCCAGCGACTGGGAGTCCGTGTGGCGCCAGCTCCTGAGGTAACCCGGCAGAAGTGAGAGAGGGGGGGTAGTACAATGGGAACCACGGTCCACTATAACCCAAACCCCCTATAGAGAGGTCTGTTATTGTCAGGGTTTACTGTATTTTAAGTTAAGCTGAATTCATTCAAAATGGTACATGGCGGTTCCAGTACAATTTATAGAACGATACACCGAATCCATTCTAGAGTGTTTGATGTAGGAAACTGGATTTCACAATTGCACATGTATGTTGTTGTGCATCAGCAGGTTTGCTTCAGTAACACTGTATCGCTTGAAGGAAGGAAATCTTCCAAAAGGCTAGATTGCAAATATATCAATCAAAGGTTAAACACTGAGGATGTGACTCGTGTACAATCTGAACGTGGCTGGCTCTGGGGTACAGGGTGTAAGAAGGAACTGCAGATGCTGGTTTACACCAAAGACAGACACAAAATGCTGGAGTAACTCAGCGCGACAGGCAGCATCTCTGGAGAGAAGGAATGGGTGACGTTTCAGGTTGAGACCCCTCTTCAAGACGAAATGTGTAGGAAGGAGGGTCCCGACCCGAAACGTCACCTATTCCTTCTCTCCAGAGATGCTGCCTGTCTCACTGTGTTACTCCAGCTTTTTGTGTCTATCAGGGGTATATGGTTGAAGGGCAATTTGGACATTGTATCCAATGTGACGCAAGTATACAAAAACATTGCAAATGCAGCAAACCTGAAGCAAAAATAGAAAATGTTCAAAACTTTGGATACATTTCAATACATTCGGATACATTAGTTGAGATCCTAACTTCCTTTATCACATGCATTGTGAAAGAAACTGCTATGCTACCTTGTAAATTTAACTTTGCTAGTGAATGCTTGGCAGCTAAAGCCATCCTTGAGACGGAAAAATAACAGATAAACAGGCATTTCAATAGAACCAGGAAAAAAAATGAAAAAGGGAAAAATAGGAACAAGAGAGAGAACGAATTATGGAAATATCAGTGGAATGACACTTAGTCCAGTAACAGGCAAAAGCCTCAAATAGATGAAAGAAACAAACAACGCAAAAAGCTCAGATGTCATCATCATCATCATCATATATATACAGCCGGAAACAGGCCTTTTCGGCCCTCCAAGTCTGTGCCGCCCAGCGATCCCCGTACATTAACACTATCCTACACCCACTAGGGACAATTTTTACATTTTACCCAGCCAATTAACCTACATACCTGTACGTCTTTGGATGTCAAGATGGAGACTCATGGAACAAGGACGATAATTGGAAATATAAAGCACTGGACTTTGGCAGACAGTGCTCTGTCTCAGGGACTGGGATGAAAGTAGAGGTCTAGTGATTGCTTGGATATATAGGATCCCTCCAGCATTTTGGGAATATTATGGGGAACTTAACTTTAGGGTTCCACTAATTATGGTTGTCCTGCGGCATGGTGGCGCAGTGGTAGAGTTGCTGCCTTACAGTGCTAGCAGCGCCTGAGACCCGGGTTCCATCCCAACTACGGGTGCTGTCTGTACGGAGTTTATGCGTTCTCCCCATGATCGGGTAGGTTTTCCCCGAGATCTTCGGTTTCCTCCCACACTCCAAAGATGTACAGGTATGTAAGTTAATTGGCTTGGTGTATGTGTAAATGTGTATGTGTAAATGTGTATGTGTAAATTGTACCTAGTGCGTGTAGGATAGTGTTAATGTGCGGGGATCGTCGGTCGATGTGGTCCCGGTGGGCCGAAGGGCCTGTTTCCACGCTGTATCCCTAAATGAAACTAAACTAAACTGTATTGAGATGGGCAGATTTCTGCCTAAGGCTAACTACAAGCATTGGCAAGGACATGAATCTTAGGGGAAGGGTTCATAATATGACAGAGTGTCTTGGATCATGGAAATGGAGGGGCCTGTTCACTGAGGTGTGGGATAAGAGGGCTTTTATCACACATGGATGAACCCTAATAGGCTGTGTTTGATGTGGAGGAAGGAACTGCAGATGCTGGTTTTCACCAAAGATGCACACAAAATGCTGGAGTAACTCAGCGTGACAGGCAGCATCTCTGGAGAGAAGGAATGGGTGATGTTTTGGGTCGAGACCCTGTGTTTGATGATGGTCAAGGTTCTGATGATTGTGTAGGAAGCAATTATAGGTTGCGGCAAAAGATGGGATTGGTGGGACAGAGCTAAGGAGGGGCCAGCCATGTCAGTAACGATAGTAGAGGTTGAAGAAACACTCCTACTCCTCCACATACACAAGCAATGCTGTCAAAGCATTTAGGTCACAGACTCTGCCCTACTGAGTATTTATATTGTCAGGCATTATTATTGTCAACTGCATTGAGGTACAGTTGAAAAGTTCGTCTTGCTTGCTATCTAGGAAAATCATACCATGAATGAGTACGTCACTGAGTGCAAAAGAGAAAAAAACAGATTGCAGGATGTATTGTTATCGCTCCTGAGAAAGTGCAAATAAAAATGAAGTGCAAGGCTGCAATGAGGTAGGTTGGAAGATTGAGCACTCATCCTTAACGCATGAGAGGTCCATTCAACAGCCTGTACCTGCAGGGAGAAGCTGGTCTTGAAGATGGTGGCATGTACTTGCAAGCTTTTGTATCTTCTGCCTGACGGGAGAAAGGAGAAGAGTGTGAGTGGTCCTTGATTATGCTGGCCTCTTTCCTGAGGCTGCACTCACAACTCTCTGGAATTTCATGTGGTCTTGAGCAGAGAAAGTACCACACCAAGCTGTGTTGCATCCGGATTGGTTGCCTTCTATGGTACACCTGTAGAAAATGGTAAGAGTCATTGGAGATATGCTGAATTTCCTGAGTTTTCCTGAGGATGTAGAGGTTGGTGTGATTTCTTGGCCATAGGTCCAATGTGACTGGATCAGGGCAAATGGTGGTGATAAGTATACCTAGGACATGAAGTTTATACAACACGACTTATACAGACTGGGACTTCCTGAAGTGCATGACCAGCTTTTTTGATTTTCTACATTTAGGGAGAGGTTGTTGCTACTAATCTCTCTATCTTTTTGCTTTCTGCTGCCAAGTTTACAGAGGCTGAGTAATCCATTTTCTAGTAGTTGTAGAGTCACACAGAGTGGAAACAGGCCCTTTGGTTCAATTTGTTCA
The DNA here is from genome assembly GCF_053455715.1 of Rhinoraja longicauda. Lineage (NCBI taxonomy): Eukaryota > Metazoa > Chordata > Chondrichthyes > Rajiformes > Arhynchobatidae > Rhinoraja > Rhinoraja longicauda. Next base: position 37,292,175 of record NC_135973.1, on the reverse strand, counting down.
CATCGACCAACATGTCCCATCTACATGTGTCCCACTTGCCTGCATTTGGCCCAAATCACACTAAACTTGTCCTATTCATATACCTGTCTAATTGATTCTTAAATGTTGCGATATTCCCTGCCTCAACTACATCCTCTGGCCCTCAGATTCCTATAAAACCTTTCCCCCTTCACCTTAAACCCATGCCCCCTACTCTGCACAAGAGACTACCCAATCTATTGCATCTACCCGATCTATTCCTCTCATGATTTTATACACCTCTATAAGATCACCCCTCATCCTCCTGCACTCCAAGGAATAGAGTTCCAGCCTGCTCAACCTCTCCCTATAGCTCACACCCTCTAGTCCTGACAACAACCTCGTCAATTTTCTCTGCACCCTTTCCAACTTAACAATATCGAAGTTGAAGGTAAATTCACAAAGTTGAAGACAATGTGCTGGCTCGTGATGTTTTAGTAGGCTTCCTGTTCCGCAGAAGGGTTGGCTGCTGGGCTTGTAACTCAACTATGTTAACATTAGACGTGGGTGGGTCTGAGGCAAGTTCTGTCCTGCTCCAGAGTTTTGTGCAAATAAGCCTCTGATATGTCTCCAACACTCCCAAACAAATTCAGCCTGGCTTTCATTCAGTCTCAGCACGTTTGAAATAAAAGTTCGTTTAGTTTCGAGATACAGCATGGAAACAGATCACTCTGCTCACCAAGTCCACGTTGACCAGAGGTCACCCATAGGCTGGTTCTATCCCACACACGAGGGACAATTTGCAGAAGCCAATTAACCTACAAACCTGCATGTCTTTGGAACATGGGAGGAAACCGCAGTGCCTGGAAACATTCCTACTGTCCCAGGGAGAGCGTACAAACTCCATCTCGACAGCAGCTGCAGTCAGAGCTGAACCTGGGTCTCTGGTGCTGTAAGCAGCAACTTTACTGCTGTGTCATTGTGCCGCCCAGCTGTAAAGCTACAGATTTAGCTTTCCCTTGCTTGAATTCTGCAATTAAACACTATAATACTGTTACATAAAAATACAAATGCCTAAATACTGGATTATACTTGTTTATTGATGTGCTAAAACATGACCACACTTGGCAAATTGTGTTCCCAGCAAAATCATTTTTTAAGTTGATCAAAGTATTTGTTCCAATCTGTTTTAGGATAGATTGCATCCAGTAACAGTCTACCATGGATCTGTGTGAACTAACATTGCCCTGACTAGCCGTCAAAACCCTGCTTCACTGTTTTAAATGTCTGAAAATTGACATTTAACATCAGAAGAGATTTTTTTAAATTAAAATTATTAAAGATTAAAATTGGAAAAAAAAGATACATTTATGTACAAACTTTAAACTGCTAATTATTAATTAAAATCATAAATTCACAGTGAAATAAAGAAAAAAGACATAAAGCTTGGGTAACTTTCCTGTTTTAAGGAAGAGTAAGAACACCATTTCAATGAGCGGACTGTTTAAATCAGTAAGCCAGCTGTGCTAAAGCAAGGGCGTGCCCAAGAACAGCAAGTTGGCATGCCTCAACGACTATTGACTGGTGGCACCCACGCTCAGTGTGGTGAAGAATGTTGTGTCATGGCACGTATCAACTCTTGCCATAGTAAGACATGGCTCCATTTCAATTCACCTGCCACCACAACAGGTCTACAGTGGAACTGATCTTGCTGGCTCCCCACTCTGCTTTGGACCACTTGGATAACATGAGCAGGTATGTCAGGCTGCTGTCCATCGATTGCAGCTTAGTGTTCAACAACTCTGTCCCTTCCAAACTTCCAGTCAAACTCAGGGACTGGATCTCTGCTTATCCCCATGCAACGGGATCCTTGACTTCCTCATCGCCAGACCTCAATCAGCACAAGGGCACCTCAAGGTTGCAGGCTCCGTGTCCTTGTTTGCTCTCTCCTATCTCAGTGCTTTACTCTCTACTCTCTGAGTGCTTTACACTCTACGCTCTCAGTGCTTTACTCTCTACGCTCTCAGTGCTTTACTCTCTACTCTCTGAGTGCTTTACTCTCTACGCTCTCAGTGCTTTACTCTCTACTCACTGCGTGCTTTACTCTCTATGCTCTCAGTGCTTTACTCTCTACGCTCTCAGTGCTTTACTCTCTACTCTCTGCGTGCTTTACTCTCTATGCTCTCAGTGCTTTACTCTCTATGCTCTCAGTGCTTTACTCTCCACTCTCTGTGTGCTTTACTCTCTACGCTCTCAGTGTTTTACTCTCTACTTTATACCCATGATTGTGTAGCCAGACACAGCTTCAACATCATCTTTACATTTGCCAATAATAACACCATGGTAACAATGAATTAAGGGCCTGTCCCAGTTTGGCGATTTTTAAGGCGACTGCCGGCCGCATGGTTGCGGGTCTGTCGCCGCATGGTTGCCGGGGTGTCGCAGGTGTGTTGCGGTGTGTCGCGGGCTGTTGCAGGCTGTTGCGGGCATGGTCGCCGGTGTGTCGCCGGTGAGTCGCGGGGTGTCGCGCGCATGGTCGCCGGTGTGTCGCCGGTGTGTCGTGGGGTGTCGCGGGGTGTCGCGGGCATGGTTGCCGGTGTGTCGCTGGTGTGTCGTGGGGTGTCGCCGGTGAGTCGCGGGGTGTCGCGCGCATGGTCGCAGGTGTGTCGCCGGTGTGTCGTGGGGTGTCGTGGGGTGTCGCGGGGTGTCGCGGGCATGGTCGCCGGTGTGCCCCTGCTCCTATACTCAAATCCTCTTGCTATGAATGCTAACATACCATTCGCTTTCTTCACTGCCTGCTGCACCTTCACGCTTGCTTTCAATGACTGGTGCACCATGATACCCAGGTCACGTTGCATCTCCCCTTTTCCTAATTGGCCACCATTCAGGTATTACTCTGCTTTCCTGTTCTTGCCGCCAAAGTGGATAACCTCACATTTATGGAATGTGATGGAAGGCGAAAAAAGGTTCAAACTTCTTCCCTTCTTTGTTCTCCCGCAGTCGGGGGCCTCGAGCCTTACCTTTACTCCCATACTCCCGTACTCCCGTACTCCCGTACTTGGAGCTTTCCGACATCAGTCTCTACCCGAGACTGCGAGCTCCTCGGTGGTGAAATCCGCAGGCCGTGGTTGGAGTGTCGATCCCAGGCAAGGGATCGCAGGCTCTGATGGTAAATCCACAGCCCCGCGGTGGGGCTCAAAGTCAGTCTCGAGCAAGGCCGCCAGCTCCATGATGTTAGGCCGCAGAGCGACCAGAGATACGATCCGGAAAACAATCGCATCTCCGGCAAGGTAAGAGATTGAAAAAAAGTTTCCCCCGACCCCCCCTCCCCTCCCCCACCTCCCACATAAAACAACCAGAGACATACTTTTTAAATGAAATTTGCATCCAGCAATGTGGTTGATAGTTAACACTTTCTTCAATTATGGAAGGGTCATAAATGCCAAGAGTGTCCATGTCCCAGGGACAATTAAAGTTAGGTGAATCTGGGACACTGCCAGCTGTGCCAACATGGTTTGTACATGGAAGTGCCTGGTCCAATTTCACAGTTGCTCCAATTTCACCTGGAAATGTTTACCAGAGTGATTCACTCTGGGTAAAATCTCCGTTTTAGGCAATTGGTGCCTAAAACGTAGATGGTACATTATTCTCTTTCTGCCCAACATTGACTGAATTTGGAAGAATATTTCACTTGTTTTAAAATGTTTCACGAAATGTTTTAAGTTAACTGATCTATTCTTTAAAATTCAGCAACAGTTTGTACGTTCTCCCCGTGACCGCGTGGGTTTTCTCCGGGTCCTCCTGTTTCCTCCCACATTCCAGAGACGTACAGGTTTATAGGTTAATTGGCTTTGATATAAATTGTCCCAAGTGTGTGTAGTGTGCGCTAGTATAAAGGGGATCGCTGGTCGGTGCGGACTCGATGGGCCGAAGGGCCTATATTCCGCGCTGTATCTTTAAACTAAACTAAACTAAACTAAATTTGGGTTAATAAACAAATACAGCAAGACTAAAGTAGCAAAATACTGGAAGTCTGAAATAAAACAGGAAATGCTAGAAATTCACACTGGGTCAGAACGCATCTTTGGTGAAAGAAGCAGAAGGAATATTTCATTTGAAAGACTTATTGATTGACCTGCAATATAGCGTTTTAACAGGTGCTGCCTGACCTACTGAGTGTTCCAATAGACAATACTATCCTAGTTGGGTAGTAAGAAACTGCAGATGCTGGTTTAAACTAAAGATAGACACAAAAAACTGGGGTAACTCAGTGGGTCAGACAGCACCTCTGGAGAGAAGAAATGGGTGATGTTTCATCTGAAGAAGGGTCTCGACCTGAAATATCACCTATTCCTTTTCTCTAGAGATGCTGTCTGACCTGCTGTGATACTATCTTAGTTCCCTAGTGACCAATCAAGTTGAGACAAAATATCCTATTGTTGTATTGAATATTGTTGGATTGAATATTCTAGTTATTTTTAAATCAGGCATTAAGGCATTATTTTCGACAATGCAAAAACACCAACAGACTTGCTCCAAGCCTCACTAAATTAAAGCAGTGACTACCCTTTGAGACTTCTTAATTGGTTGTAAATCATATCGGGACGTGAATGGTGTTTAGGAAATGAATGTTCTTTTAGTGTGTCTGAATGATGTGTGGTCAACGATGGAATCCAATAACCTAGATGAACACAGTTCCCTGATGTATGCAGTGCGACTGAAATAAATATTACACTAATCGGGTAAGCCCCATACAAATGGACTTTTCGACTCATTACAGTATTTGATAGAAATGTTCCTGAGATTATAATTTGCTCACAGCCAGCAATGGCAATGCATCAAGCCACTCTTTAGCTGTAACTCTCAATGCTCTCCATTAAATATTAATATGCAGAGTCGTGCAATAAGGATACAGTTAATAGCTATTTTAATTTATGGTTAGCATGGTCACTCAAAATTCTTGATATCATGTTTTATTACACTTTTACTGGATGTTATAAGATTCTAGTTACTTAGAAGGTATTGACTCTAAGTTCACGTACATATTAAATAATGAATTTACATTCTATTTGCAATCAGATTAAGCCTTAAAGATCATCTCCAATTTTGGAGATGGACACAAAGAAAATAAGTTTCCCAGATGTTCCCAGCTGTCAAGTCTGTGTTATCACGATTGATGGGAGAAAAGTATTTCTAAACTCCAAAGGGAGACGAGGATAAACAATGAAAACACTGTTATACCAAGAGCTACCTCTACATTTAAATAGGTGAGATTCCTGGCTTTGAATGAAAGGGGCAGAGAAAAGAATGGTCTGTTTGAACAGAGTAAACAGTTTATACTTGAGAATTTGTTTCTGCTAATTAGCCTGTTGGAACTGCACATTCAGACTTCTAATGCCCTTCTTATTAGTTTAGTTTAGAGATACGGCAGGGAAACAGGCCCTTCGGCCCACCGAGTCCGCGCCGACCAGTGTTCCCCGCACATTGACACTATCCGACACACACTAGGGACAATTTTACACACACACCAAGCCAATTAACCTACATACCTGTAACTCTTTGAAGTGTGAGAGGAAAGCGATGATCTCGGAGATGATCCCGCACTGTCACGGGGTGAGTGTGCAAACTCCGTACAGACAGCACCCGTGGTCGGGATCGAACCCGGGTCTTCTCCAGCACTGCAGGTGATATAAGGCAGAAACTCAACCACTGCGCCACTGTGCAGTTTGACTTTCAAACAGGATGGATAACTATAATTTACCATGTTTACAGAATGGGCCCACGGCCACACAGACATGCAGGACCTTGAAGTTAATTGGGATCTGCTCAGATTTCATTGAGTTAATGATACAGGAAGCATGTCCAGCACAGCTGGATTATGAACATCTCTGATGGTTAAATAAATGGCTAGTTATTTGCTGGGGAAACATTGATGAGCCATTGCCTTAGGTGCATTAAAATTGACAGCAGTCCCTACCATTAACAGCAAGAACCCTGGACATTGAAACCATTGTTTGCAGATTTAACAGGTTGCCAAACCTGCCAAGGAAAAGATATTTCACCAATTTCTTTGAGGTGGAAGAAAAATATAGTCTCGGGAGTTATCAAAAGAAATCTTTTGTGCAGACAAACGGCTTGTTGCTGGCACCATAATTGACTGTTAGTACGCAGCATCCATTTTATAGCACAATACTTTTATCGGTCTGGGATCTGGAATAGCTACAAACTACTTGGTATTGAAACAACAATTTATTCCGCTGTTCTACTTAGGAATTGAAGCATTTGGAAAATTGTGGCTTTGAGTAAAGACTTTGCAACACTCAATAATTAACGTGACTATCGTACATTCAACGTACTTTCCAACCCAAATAATCAAGGCTTCAAGGTTTCAAGGTCAGTTTATTGTCACGTACCAATCAAATATCAGAAATAAAATTCAACTCATTTCTTTTCAACTTTATGCAAAATATATCACATTTATGCATGCATACTCCAGTCTAAAATACATGCTGTCATACTGAAGATGAAAATGCATGCCCCATTATATTTCAACATTCACCGCATTAATGGACTGATTATTATAGGTTTACCCAGAAATAAAATTTCAAAGACTACTAAGACGTTTCCAATGTTATGTGCAGTAGTTGTAGTTTAGTCAGAGGGTGGTGAATCTGTGGAATTCTTTGCCACAGAAGGCTGTGGAGGCCAAGTCAATGGATATTTTAAAAGCAAAGAAAGATACATTGTTGATTAGTCCGGATGTCAGAGGTAATGGGGAGATGGCAGGAGAATGGGCTTGGGAGGGAGAGAAAGATCACCCATGATTGAATGGGGGAGTAGACTTGATGGGCCGAATGGCCTAATTCTGTTCCTATCACTTATGACCTTATGACCTACAATCATTTGTTTCTTGCAGTGCATCTGTAAACTAAAACTCTCGTTTGTTCGCTTGTTCCTGAACTACAGCCAAAATGGTACACGATAACCCAACAATTTAGGCCCATCCTACTCACCGTCATTCTGTCTTCCTATGGAAGATGTTTCATTGAAATCGGTGTTATACTTTAAAAGTTATTCACATTTTAAAATTTAAAAAATGCGCATGCTCAGTTGGGGCTCCGTTGATCCGATACTTACGTAAGATGGCCGCCGCATCTGCGTGTGCGCAGAACAAACGGGTCCGCGCCTGCGCAGTTGGGGAGGTTAAGCAGGGCTCGGCTGCCTGTCTCTTGGGGGCGGGAGAGCCAGGCCTGGTGCCGGGGAAGCAGCCGGAGCTTGGGCCTGGGCCTGGGCCTGGGCCTGGGCCTGGGCCTGGGCCTGGGCCTGGGCCCGGGCCTGGACGTGACCGGGTAACCGCGAGCCTGAGGTGGGCCAAGGGGAAAGGCGGCAGCAGCAGCAGCGGCGGTGAGGCCGGGCGTTGGTGGAGGTGGAGGCCGAGGACTGGGCCTGGAGCTGGGCCTGCCCTAGGCTCCCCCATCCCCCCTCCTCCCCCCGGCCGGCTCAGCATCTTCCCCATGCCGCCCAGAGTCCAGCGGTTCAGCAACAGTGGGAGAACCGCCACCATCTACCACTGAACATCCCCGCACCGGGACGGGACAGGACATCCACCAATGGCGGCCGCCCGGGCCGGGAGGCGGGTTGCTAGGGCAACCGCGGGTTGCTCCCAGGAGGAAAGGGGGAGGGAGGGGGCAGGAAGGGGGGGAGGGTGGGGTAGGGGGGGAGGAGGGGAGGGAGGGGGAGGGAGGGAGGTGTACAGGTGGGGAGGGGGGAGGGGAGGTGGGGGAGGGAGGGGGTGGAGGAGGGTAGAGGGGAGGGGAGGGAGGGGGAAGGAGCGGAGGAGGGGAGGGAGGAGGGGAGGGGGGAAGGGAGGGGGGGAGGAGGGGAGGGGGGAGAGGGGAGGGGGGGAGAAGGCGGCTAAATGTTTCACTACATCCTGAAAGAAACATGAAAGGTGGGATAGAAATTCATTCTTTTGTTTTGTCCTTTTCTTTCTGATCTCTTCTGGGATGCACACACGCCTGGGTACATGGTGGTACACAAGTTTAGGTTTCCATATAAAGCTTCATATAATTCCTAAACTCAGCCACTGCTCACTGTCTGAGTTCATGCTGAAGAATGCATCCGATGTGCGTGTGCCATACATTGGCTGATGAGGCATCATCTTCAGATGAATAAAAAACCATTGAATAAAAAATGTGCCCTGCCGAGAATGATATGCATTTTGTTCCCCTGTTTGAGAGATAACTAAAATTATTGGCATGAGGAAATAAGAATCTAATATCAAGAAAGACAGTAGCTCCAGATATGATTGTGTGCAGAATTCAATGATTATAACATAGAGTAGGGAAGAAGTACAGATGCTGGTTTAAATCGAAGGTAGACTCAAATTGCTGGAGTAACTCAGTGGGTCAGGCAGCATCTCGGGAGAGAAGGAATGGGTGACATTTTGGGGCGAGACCCTTTTTCAGTCTGAAGAAGGGCCTCGACCCGAAATACCACCCATTCCTTCTCTCCCGAGGTGCTGCCTGACCCGTTGAGTTACTCCAGCATGTTCTATCTACCTTTGATTATAACATGGATGTGTGGCAGCTTTGCCAATCTTAATCAGTACTGTAAAATAAATTGTGTACGGGAAAGAAAATGGATCAAATGGGTGAGAACTCCTTTGTCAGAATGCAAATTTTTTTAATGAACATCAATAATATTTTCAAGTGATTGTATCAAATCTTCACAACTTTTGCAAATCTTTAGTATTGAAACCAGGAACATTTTGAACAGAAATGTTTTTGATCAGAGCGATTGGATGACAATAGTTCAGTTTACTTGCTGTTATGGTTGGTCTGGTCTTTTGCTGATTCAATGATGAAGGGTAGTATAAGAAAATAACTGCAGATGCTGGTACAAATCGAAGGTATTTATTCACAAAATGCTGGAGTAACTCAGCAGGTCAGGCAGCATCTCAGGAGAGAAGGAATGGGTGACGATTCGGGTCGAGACCCTTCTTCAGACTGATGTCAGGGGGGCGGGACAAAGGAAGGATATAGGTGGAGACAGGAAGATAGAGGGAGATCTGGGAAGGGGAGGGGAAGAGAGGGACAGAGGAACTATCTAAAGTTGGAGAAGTCAATGTTCATACCACTGGGCTGCAAGCTGCCCAGGTGAAATATGAGGTGCTGTTCCTCCAATATCCGGTGGGCCTCACTATGGCACTGGAGGAGGCCCATGACAGAAAGGTCAGACTGGGAATGGGAGGGGGAGTTGAAGTGCTCAGCCACCGGGAGATCAGATTGGTTAAGGCGGACCGAGCGCAGGTGTTGAGCAAAGCGATCGCCGAGCCTGCGTTTGGTTTCGCCGATGTAAATAAGTTGACATCTGGAGCAGCAGATGCAATAGATGAGGTTGGAGGAGGTGCAGGTGAACCTCTGCCTCACCTGGAAAGACTGTTTGGGTCCTTGGATGGAGTTGAGGGGGGAGGTAAAGGGACAGGTGTTGCATCTCCTGCGGTTGCAGGGGAAAGTGCCCAGGGTTGGGGTGGTTTGGGTAGGAAGGGACGAGTGGACCAGGGAGTTACGGAGGGAATGATGAAGGGTAATGGGTGGGCACTGATGCATTCTTTAAAATTAATGAATGCTGTTGAAGTTGGACAATTCCACTACAATCTAATGTTGAGAATCACACTGTTTCTTCCTCCTGTGGTTAGAAGACCTGTGTACCATGAGAGCAATGCTACTTTGTATGTCAAAGACCCAAGATAGACGACACATTTAATGTTTTTGAAGTGCTTTACAATTTACTTGCTATTTGTGAGGTGCTTTCTGAGACACAATCTGATGCCATGGGTTTATAGCTCGTAATTGCAGTAATCTCCCAAGGTATTATTATTCCAAGATTCCAAAACTTATGCACTGGGTTCAAAGAGGAAGGATTGGTTCAACCTAGCTCCTGGTGGCGATGACCCATGTGACATAAATCCCTCCCCTCAACCCACTCCATTTTCAAGATGCCCTTCAAATCCATCCCTTGGCCAAGCTGAGTGCCATATCTCCAATAAATGTACATATATAAATCTTTTGGGAAAAAAACTGCAGATGTTGGTTTAAAACGAAGATGGACACAAAATGCTGGAGCAACTCAGCGGGACAGGCAGCATCTCGGGAGAGAAGGAATTGGTGACGTTTCGGGGTGAGACCATTCTGCTCAGAGCTAAACCATACTCTGTAAAGTTCCTTGAGATATATTATTGCTCATTAATTCTTGTCATTGTTGTTGCTGTTGCTAAATTGGGCGATTTTTCGTTTCACTGAGAGCAAGGAAAGATGACTGTCATTCTTCTGTTCACTCCATTGTCCCAATTGTGCACATTCTTCAGGTTATACTGCTGGCTGGATAAATAGTTTCATAATCATTGGAGTTATACATGCCCAAAGCAAGGTTATCAGTCAAAAAAATCTCTTTCTTGATCTTGCAATTTCTCTAATGAAGTAGCTGAAGATATTGATCTTTGGGACATCTGTCCTGTAATGATGTTATGGATATGCAATGACTAGTCTCCACCAACTATAACCATCAACTCTTGCATCAGTTTGGACTTCAACCATATTGATATATATCTGCCAGGAAAAGTCAGAGGTTGAACTGACCCTGCAAGCAACGAAGCATTTCCTGATCACTCTAGATTTATTTGCCTTCTGAAGGTGTAAGGCCAGTGGGATGATGGCATGATAGTTGCCTGGATAAAAACAAATGCTCGGGGAGTTTCATACAAGCTAGGACTGAGCTTAGTTGATCAGTTGTGTAAGAAGGAACTGAAGATGCTGGTTTGACCGAAGATATACACAAATAGCTGGAGTAACTCAGTGGGACAGGCAGCTTCTCTGGAGAGAAGGAATGGGTAACATTTTGGGTCGAGACCCTTCTTTAGACTGTAAGAAAGTAACTGCAGATGCTGGTACAAATCGAAGGTATTTATTCACAAAATGCTGGAGTAACTCAGCAGGTCAGGCAGCATCTCAAGAGAGAAGGAAAACCCTTCTTCAGACTGGTTAGGGATAAGGGAAATGAGAGATACAGACGGTGATGTGGAGAGGTAAAGAACAATGAATGAAAGATATGCAAACAAGTTACGATGATAAAGGAAACAGACCATTGTTAGCTGTTTGTTGGGTGAAAACGAGAAGCTGGTGTGACCTGGGTGGGGGAAGTATAGGGAGAGAGGGAATGCCAGGGCTACCTGAAGTGAGAGAAATCAATGTTCATACCACTGGGCTGTAAGCTGCCCAAACAAAATATGAGATGCTGTTCCTCCAATTTGTGTTTAGCCTCATTCCGACAATGGAGGAGACCCAGGACAGAAAGGTCTGTGTAGGAATGGGAAGGAGAATTAAAGTGTCCAGCAACCGGGAGATCGAAACGTCACCCGTTCCTTCTCTCCAGGAATGCCGCCGATCCCACTGAGTTACTCCAACTTTTTGTGTCTATCTTTAGTTGATCGGTTACCTGGATTCACTTACCCTATCGTTCGTGCTCCACGCAAACTGTTCTGTTTTTTTCACAGCGTTTCACCATCAGGTGACGACATTTGGATTGGAATACATGTAAACCTGCTAATGCTCCTGACACTCTGAGTGCGAACAATTAAATTAACATCCTCAGCACGTTTAACCAGAAGGAACGTTAATGTCAACATCACACCGTCTCAAGTGTCAAGTTGCACACTATCTGAGTGTGGATATGTGTCATCATCCTTCTTCACCACTGGCTCAATGCCCTGAAGTTCCATTATAGTCCCGTGATCATTTTAAGCAAACAATTTTTGGGGCATTTTTACTTTACGTTTCCAGCATTTGCAGCATTTTATTTTCTCATCATTTTGATCATAATAATGCTACAAATCAAAAAGGCCGAGTTTAATTTAAGGAATAAAGTTTACTTTTGTTCAGAGGTAGAACATGGAAATAGGCCGACTGAGTCCATGGAGTCCATTGGTCGCCCATTTACACGAGTTCTATGTTATCCCACTTTCTCATCCACTCCCTACACACACTAGGAACAATTTACACTTTCCAACAAAAGTGACTAAAATTGTTTCAGTACAATTAGGTGCAGCGCAAGTGAGCTTGCCAATGTTATTCAAATCCTGAAAAATGTCAAGCTGGACAGAACATGACTTACCTATGACAGCTTAGGGTCTAAAACCAAAGGGTCATAAATTCTCCTAGTAAGAGGGTCTAAGTATCATAGGGACATAAGATATTAAGGTAGGAGCCAACCATCAGAGCTCTAGAGTCTGTTCCACTATTCATCAAGATCATGGTTGATATTGGATCTCGCTACCTTGTTCCTGCACCATTCCTACATTGATTGATTCCCTGGATTGCATCTGTCATGTTCTCACCCACTCACACAATTGCCTATACTTGTCTAAATCCTTTGCATATCCTCCTCCATTTTCATAATCCCACCTTGTTTAATATCATCAGCAAACCTGGAATATGTGGACATATCAACTATTCAGAATAGCTGGGTCCAAGCACCAATCCCTGAGGTAGCTATCTATGTACAAACGACACAACAGGCATACGGTCCCATTGGAGTCCATCATTCACAACTACAATGCAGAATAAGTGGTGAAGAATACGACATTGGAAAATGGTCTTCACAGGAATATTTGGGCGTAAAGAATCCTGCCAGGCCAATGGGGCCATATATCCTGGTCCCAGACGTGATGGTCTCACCCTCATGGTTATGGAGTGGAATGCAATGAAGTACTTTATTGTCACATGTGACCAGGCACAGTAACATTTGTTGCTGTATTTTCAATGTACAAATAGCAGCTACCAACGCGCTGCCAAAGTTACAAAGCACGCCGGTTCCACCTTTAGTCCACCCCCCCCCCCCCCCCAGCGGTTCCCCCATGCCGGGGCCCCATTGTCCTTTGGTCTCCCCCCTCCCCAATTGTCCATTGTTCTTCCCCTCCCCCCTCACGGCCGTCCCCCCATGCTGTGTCCTCCATTTTCCCCCTTCACCCCTCACGGTGGTCCTCCACACTCTCGCCGACTGCAGGTCGACCTGCGAGGCATCGCCGCCGCAGCGAGGCTTCACCGCTGTCGGCGCCCCACTTCACTGCTCCATGGTTGGCCCAGCCGCGACACCGTCGGCTGCTCCGCCGACCCGGACTCCGACCCATGAGGCTCGGCTCCTCTGTCCGACCCATGAGGCCCGGCTCCTCCGTCCGACCCATGAGGCCCAGCTCCTCCATCAGACCCACAAGGCCCTGCTCCTCCATCCAGCCTGAGAGGCCCGGCTCCTCCCTCCGACCCATGAGGCCCAGCTCCTCCATCAGACCCACGAGGCCCAGCTCCTCCATCCGACCCATGAGGCCCAGCTCCTCCATCAGACCCACGAGGCCCAGCCCCTCCGTCCAGCCTGCGAGGCCCTGCTCCTCCATCTGACCCTCAAGGCCCGGCTCCTCCATCTGACCCATGAGGCCCTGGCCGGGACCTGACCTGGGCTTCTACGCAGCGATCCGGAATGCATTGAGACCGTGGTGCCTCGGTAAAGGCCTCCGGACACATTCCCAGTCCACAGCCACGGCCCATCGGTTTAAAGAAAATAGGCAAGTGAAGGACAAGTCTTGCTTTCTGCACTCACTATTGACAATATAACAGTTGTATAAAGCAGCCAAAACAAAAAAATATCATACTATCTACTTCAACCTCCACGACCAGAATTGGCATAAGGAAAAGGATTGGGTGCGTTTGATTCCCTAAGAAATTAAGAGGGTTTTGGAATTATGTTCTGTGTGTGTAACAATATACATTTAGCTGAAACCTTTGGCCCTGCTGTGGTTATTCAGCATGATGCCTTTGCAGGTCAGACAGCTGTCTCACCGTTCCAGGATTCTGGGTTTCACTGTAACTGGTGTCTGAGGGGAACGTACATGTCCTCACTGTGTGTGAGTGTGTGCATTCTCCCACCACCCACACCCCTACTCTCACCACCAAGTGACATGCTCTTTGTTCAGTTGATGCTCTACCAGTATAGGCCGATGAAAGGCAAATCAAAGATAGACACAAAAAGTTGGAGTAACTCAGCGGGACTTCTCTGGAGAGAAGGAATGGCTGATGTTTCGAGTTGCGACCCTCCTTCAGACCGAGAAATTCTTTTTCAGACATTCTCCTGCGTTTATTGTGAGAAGTTGCTGCAGTTTCTGACAGCAGTTTTGTTCTTCCTCTGTTTTCTGACCCGATCAATTTTATTTGCAGAACAATTGCAACCATTTGTACTTCTTGTACCATCATCAGAACCTTGACCATCATCAGAACCTTGACCATCATCAGAACCTTGACCATCATCAGAACCTTGACCATCATCAGAACCTTGACTATCATCAGAACCTTGACCATCATCAGAACCTTGACCATCATCAGAACCTTGACCATCATCAGAACCTTGACCATCAGAACCTTGACCATCATCAGAACCTTGACCATCATTAGAACCTTGACCATCATCAGAACCTTGACCATCATCAGAACCTTGACCATCATCAGAACCTTGACCATCATCAAATACAGGGTTTTGACCCAAATCGTCACCCATTCCTTCTCTCCAGAGATGCTGCATGTCCCGTTGAGTTACTCCAGCTCTTTGTGTCTATTTTAATTTAGTTTAGTTTAGAAATACAGCGCGGAAACAGGCCCTTCGGCCCACCGGGTCCACACCGCCCAGCGATCCCCACTCATTAATGCTATCCTACACACACTAGGGACAATTTTTACGTTTACCAAGTCAATTAACCTACAAACCTGTACGCCTTTGGAGTGTGGGAGGAAACCGAAGATCTCGGAGAAAACCCACGCAGGTCACGGGGAGAACGTACAAACTCCGGACAGACAGCACCCGTAGTCAGAATCAAACCCGGGTCTCCGGCGCTGTATTTGCTGTAAGGCAGCAACTCTACCGCTGCGCCACCGTGACCGCCCGTCTATCTTCGGTTTAAACCAACATCTGCACCTCCTTCCTACACATGATAGGCAAATCATAGGCATATGTGAGAGAATAAATTACAGGGAAATTAGTTGGGGAGTGGGACGGATGAGAAGGCTCTGGCAGCCAGCTAGGACTCAGTGGGCTGAATGCTTCCTTCTGGGTTGGAACAAAATAAATTCCAATCCAGTATTTGTTTAAGTTTCAAGATCTTTTATTTTCTTTTGCATCATTTTTCAGTATCTTCTCTCTCTGCCCTGCAGAGGGTTGACTATGTCCTGGTCTCTAAGGGCACCCATCATCTCTCATCTTCTCTCCCTGAAAGTCAACAGTGATGGTTGTGCCAGGGTAGTGAATATTGTGTAGGAAGGAACTGCAGATGCTGGTTTACAGCAAAGATACACACAAAATGCTGGAGTAACTCAGCGGGACAGGCAGCATCTCTGGCGTGAAGGAATGGTTGATGTTTCAGGTTGAGACTCTTCTTCAGACTGAGATTCAGGGGCGAGGGAGACACTGAGATAAGGAAGGGTAAGGTGTGAAAACAAGACATCAAAAGAGATAGAGCTCAAGGAAAATGTAGAATATCTCATTGTTAGCTAGGAGAAGGTGACAACGAAGCTTACTGTTAGCTGGGAGAAGGCGCCTGGCCATTGTTTAGCAACAGAACCTGATCCTGAACTTTCAGCCAGAGGAAGGGGACAGCTTTAGTGAGTCACATATCCAAATGTGCAGCAGCAGTCAGCGAGGTTACTCACTGTATGTGGGTGTGGGGTGTCAGATTGGGTTGTCAGGGGTTATGGGGAGAAGGCAGGAGAATGGGGTTGGGAGGGAGAGATAGATCAGTCATGATTGAATGGAGGAGTAGACTTGATGGGCCAAATGGCCTAATTCCGCTCCTATCACACATAAACATGAACATGAATACTGGCCATTGTTTTCCTTTTCAATCCATGACTGAGAATGATGATTCTGCTGAGATCAGCATTGGCATTGCAAACAACCTACAGTATGAGGGCATGAATTTTGTATTTTGATGTTTTTAAATAGTCTAACCAGCACATTAGTAAAACCCCTTTCCAGACTCTGAAGATTTTGGGTTGAGGTCCTGATGAACTTGTGCATGGAGCTTACGCTGATGTGTTATATGATGTTGTGTTCACTATGACATTGCCACATGTCAGGCAATAAGGAAAGTCCATTTTGCCGACACATTGGATGTCAAAGTACCAGGCCCAGAATAGAAATCCAAGGCAATATTAGCCAAAGAGTCATAGAGTGACACAGTGTGGAAATAGGCCATTCGGCCCAACTTGCCCACACCGGCCAACATGTCTCAGCTACACTAGTCACACCTGCCTGCGCTTGGTCCATATCCCTCCACTCCTGTCCTATCCATGCACCTGTCTAACCTGTTTCTTAAATGTTGGGATAGTCTCTGCCTCAACTACCTCCTCTGGCAGCTTGTTCCATACACCCACCACCCTTTGTGTGAAAAAATACCCCTCAGATTCCTATTAAATCTTTTCCCTTTCACCTTAAACCTATGTCCTCTTGTCCTCGATTCACCTACTCTGGGCAATTTCCTGTTTCAAAGAATACTTTGAGATATACAGTAGATGAACTAGTTATCCAGTATATTTATTCTTTGAGAGATCTTGCCGTGTGGAAACAGGCTGTTGATTTTTTTTTATAACAACAATGAACATTTTTCAAAAGTGCTTTGGGGTGTCGGGTAAATAATGCAATGATACACTTTTCCCTTAATTGATACTCGTTCAACAGGGCCTGTATTTCATTGTTGTTTGTGGGAACCTGTCAATTGTAAATTATGCAGCAATGGAAGTAAAGAACGGTGGAATGTCCTAAACAAATTTGATCGTGATATATTGAGGCAGCTTCAGAATGCATAGCTGAAGGCTTTACTTTGATTATGTTCCAGCTAAGTCCAGCTGTATAATTAGATGCTGACCTTATATCTTATTACGGTGGAAAGTAAACAACAAATGCCCTTATCTCTATGCACGGGATCACTTCATAGACGTAAGCTCAGCATTAAAAGCCTGTGCAATGATTGTTCAGAGTGATTCCACCTTTGCTTCTTGTGAAAGGGGTGGCACGATGGCACAGCGGTAGAGTTGCTGCCTCACAGCGCCAGAGACCCGGGTTCAATCTTGACTACAGGTGCTGTCTGTACAGAGTTTGTACGTTCTCTCCGTTAACCTATGTGGGTTTCCACCGGGTCTCCAGTTTCCTCCCACACTCCAAAAGACATACAGATTTGTAGGTTAATTGGCTTGGTATAACCGTAAAAATGTCCCTAGTGTGTGTAGGATAGTGTAAGTGTGCGGGGATTGCTGGTCGGCTGGACTTGGTGAGGCAAAGGGCCTGTTTCTGCGCTGTATCTCTAAGCTAAACTAAACTAAACTAAAAGTATCCAATAAAAGCAATGAGGTGATGCACAGCAAAATGCCTTACTTTCCTCTTGCTCAGCACTGCTTTGAAACTAGCCATTGGTAGCAAGATTACAGTGACCCAAACCAGCAGTGTGGCTATTGACATGTTTCAGCAGTCAGCCACAACGGAGCAACATCCTATCCTTGGCTTACTGGAGCTTCATTTAAATGTTCAATACCTTTTAATGCCTTGAGATAAGAAGGAATATTGTGATAGACAGAAATATGTAACACCTCCACTATCGCAACATTTAAGAAACATTTAGACAGATACATGGATAGGAGGTATAAAATTATAAAAGGACTGGGCAAGCTAGATGCAGGAAAAATGTTCCCAATGTTGGGGGAGTCCAATGTTGGGGGAGACCAGAACCAGGGGCCACGGTCTAAGAATAAAGGGGAGGCCATTTAAAACTGAGATGAGAAAGAACTTTTTCACCCAGAGAGTTGTGAATTTGTAGAATTCTCTGCCACAGAGGGCAGTGGAGGCCAATTCACCGGATGAATTTAAAAGGGAGTTAGATAGAGCTCTAGGGGCCAGCGGAATCAATGGATATGGGGAGAAGGCAGGCCCGGGTTATTGATTGTGGAAGATCAGCCATGATCACAATGAATGGCGGTACTGGCTCGAAGGGTCAAATGGCCTCCTCCAGCACCTATTTTCTATATTTCTATGACAGGTTTAGAGGGATATGGGCCAAACGCAGGCAGATGGGACTAGTGTAGCTGGGACATTTTGGTCGGTGAGGGCAAGTTGGGCCGAAGGGCCTGTTTTCATGCTGTATGACTCTATGACTGGAAATACGAAGCTAGACAGCGTTCAAATATAAAAGAGGTCCAGACATGTATTGGATTATTATTATCACATAATGCGGAACATTCTATACTCCTGTTCTATACTCCTGTTCTGTGCATCTGTTAAAGTTGGTGAGATCTGTTGGACACATACTAAATGTCCTTAGTTTTCTGAGGAAGTAGAGGCATTGGCGTGCTTCCTTGGCCATAGCTTCAATGTGGATGGTCCAGGGCAAATTGTTGGAGATATTTCCGGCTTCAATCTCTTACCTTGCCGGAGATGTGATTGTTTTGCGGGTCGTATCTCCGGTCGCTCTGTGGCCTAACATCGTGGAGCTGGCGGCCTTGCTCGAGACTGACTTTGAGCCCCACCACGGGGCCGTGGACTTACCATATGAGCGTATGATTCATTGTCTGAATCGACGCTCCAACCGCGGCCTGCGGACTTTAATATCAGGAGACGATTCGGGAGCTCCAAGCTGCACGAAGTTTGTCAAACCGTGACCCGGGGAAGATCGCCGGTGTGGGGGAGCTGAGATTCTCCCCCCCCGATGCAGGAGCTTGATCGCCCCGACGAGGAAGGCCCACCGCCGGCTACGGGAGCCAAGATCGTCCCATCAACGGAAGGCTCGAGGCCCCCGACCATGGGAGAACAAAGAAGGGGGAGATTAAACTTTTTTCCATCTTCCATCACAGTGAGGAATGTGGAGGAGTCACTGTGGTGGATGTTTATGTTTAAATGTATTTTGTGTGTCCTGTTGCTTTTTATTGTTATAACTGTACGGCAAATGAAGTTCCTGGTATGTTGCAAAACATACTTGGCTAATAAAGTATGATTGTGATTGTGAACTTGATCCTCTGCACAATTTCGACTGCGGCACCATTGATGTTACACTACCCCATGTCCTGAAGTCAATAACATATCCTTCATCTTGTGTAAGTCCCTTTTATCCATGATGTACATGATGCAGATGATACAAATATAGGTGAAGGGGCAGGTAGTGTCGAGAAAGCAGGGGTTCTGCAGAAGGACTTGGACAGGTTGGGAGAGTGGGCAGAGAAGTGACAGATGGAATACAGTGTAGCAAAGTGTGGAGTCATGCATTTTGCTAGTAGGAATAAAGGCATCGATTATTTTTGAAATGGGGAGAGAATCCAGAAATCGGAGGTGCAAAGGGGCTTGGGAGTGCTGGTGCAGGATTCCCAAAAAGTTAATCTGCAAGTCCAATCAGTAGTAAAGAAAGCAAACTCAATGCTAGCATTTATTTCAAGAGGGCCTATATACAAATACAGGGATGTAATGTTGGGGCTCGATAAGGCACTGGTCTGGCCGGATTTGGAATATTGTGAGCAATTTTGGGCACCATATCTGAGGATGGATGTGCTGACTCTGGAGAGGGACCAGAGGAGGTTTACAGGAATGATCCCAGGAATGAGCAGATAAACATATGATTCGTGTTTGTCGGCACTGGGCCTGCACTCGCTGGAGTTTAGAAGAATGAGGGGGGATTTCATTGAAACATACAGAATAGTGAAAGGCTTGGATAGAGTGGATGTGGAGAGGATGTTTCCACTAGTTGGAGAGTCTAGGAATAGAGGTCACAGCCACAGAATTAAAGGACGTTCTATTAAGAAGGAGATGAGGAGAAATCTCTTTAGTCAGAGGGTAGTGGGTCTGTGGAATTCTTTGTCACAGAAGGCTGTGGAGGCCAAGTCAGTGGATATATTTAAGGCAGAGATAGATGGATTCTTGATTAGAACGAGTGTCATGGCGGGGTAGACTTGATGGGCCGAATGGCCTAAGTCTACTCCTATCACTTATGACCTTTTGATCTTATGATCCATTATCCCGGGTTTATTTACCTAGGTTAAAGAACATCATGATTTTAAAATCCCCATTCATATTTGCAATCCTTTGTCTCACCCCTCCCGACACTGTAATATTTTTGACTCCTTGAATCCTTTAATTCCAGTGGGCCGAAGGGCCTGTTTCTGCGCTGTATTTCTAAACTAAACTAAACTAAACTAAACTAAACTCTCATCTGCACTCCTCAGTTGTGTACTTCTGGTCGTTTCTGAATTTTATCACCTCCAAATGTTTTGGCCCCAAGCTATGGCGTTCCTTTACCAAACCTCTCCTTGGCATTTCCTCACAGGCCAATTATTTATAATGATCATTTGAAGTATGCGGGACATTTTCAGCCCACGAAAGGTGCTACATTAGTTGAAATTGATGTGGCTATTGGATTCACATTTTGGGGATTTAACTTCAGGTCCGGAGGCATAACTATCTGTCTTGTCCAGGTCTTGAGTTATTTGCTGTGCATTTCTAGTACTTATTTACTCAGTTTCAAAGTGTTTAACTCTCGCAGAGAGGAATTCGGTATCGAAAACATTAAGCAGAGAGCCCCTGCTGCATTCTTAACAAACATGAACTGTTTCATTATTCAAATCACGTTCCAATGTATGTAAGAATCAAATCCTGCGCATGTTCGTGGCCTTTACACCCAACACCACTAAGAACAAGTAGAAGCCGGATATTTAAATGTAATTGTTCTATGATCTGTTAGATTGTCAGGATGGTTTTCAAATGTGAGTCAAACAGTGCTTGTACGGTTTAATCTTTTTATTTCTCCTCTGTTTTTATATGAAAGATCTGAAGACTGGGGAAATTGGAACTGCTAATGGAAATGTTTAAAGAGATACAGCGTGGAAACAGGGCCTTCGGCCCTCCGAGTCCACGTCGACCATCAATTACCTGTACACTAGTTCTATGTTATCCCATTTTCACATCTTCCTTCAAGCACTTTACCCCCATCTGTGGCCTTTGTGTAACCTTTGAAACCAGTAAGGTTGGGTTAGTAGAAACATAAAAACATAGACACATAGAAAATAGGTGCAGGAGGAGGCCATTTGGCCCTTCGAGCCAGCACCGCCATTCATTGTGATCATGGCTGATCATCTACAATCAGTAACCCGTGCCTGCCTTCTCCCCATATCCCGTGGTTCCGCTAGCCCCTAGAGCTCCTAGTACAGACCATTAGCTAACTGGATCCTGCAAGTCACTGCATCCCCTGCATTTCCACCTGTGTTGTACAGTATGGAAGGACAGACACGCAGTTCATCAGGTCAGGATGTATCTGACATGCTTGTGTCCCTAGACTGACTGGTGAATCAAGGGGCAAGCAGAAGAATTAAACACACCTCTCCACCCCAGCCAAGGCGGGCACAGTTAGCCCTGGGTCATTTATACGAAGGATAGGAACTTACTAAAATTGATCAGAATAGGTTGTTTGTGGGCAAAGATATGTCGAGAAATTGGGATGTTGTCAAAAGTGTGATAAGACTTCAGGGTATGCATGTTCCAGTTAGAGTAAAGGGCAAAGCAGGTGGGAGTAATGAAGCTTGGATGATGAGAGTAAGCAGGCAGCAGACGGCAGGTAGAGGCAGCTGGGGTTAAGTGTATCCCTGAGGATCTTTGGGAACTCAGGAGAATACTTAAGAAGGAAATAAGGGGGGCAAGAAAGAGACATCAGATTGTTCTGGTAGATCAGATTAGACATCATATTAATCCAAAGAGACTTTCTAAGAACATAAAGAGAAAGTGGGTGATCAGAGAGAACAGGACCTGTCTGAAACCAAAGCAGTCATTTCTGCATGGAGTCACAGGAGATGTGCAAAGTCTTCAATGAATATTTCTCTTCAGTTTTTATCATGGCGAAAGATGTGCAGAGTGGGGAATTTGCAATGGTTAATGGAAATGTTTTGAGAGATACAGCAAGAAAACAGGCCCTTTGGCCCCCACGAGTCCACACCGACCATCAATCACTTGAACACGTGTTCCAAGTTATCCCAGTTTCGCATCCCACACACCAGGAACAATTTACAGAAGCCAATTAGCCTACAAACCCGCACAGCTTTGAAATGTGGGAGGAAACCGGAGCACCCTGAGAAAGCCCACACGGTCACAGGGAGAACAGACCGACAAAACCAGTAGTCAGGATCAAACATGGGTCTTTGGCGGTGTGAGGCAACAACTCTACCACTGTGCCAGTGTGCCACCCTGTCTTGGGATCAGACCGTATCACACTCAAAATGATGCTGCACGTCCTAAGCCTGGTGCATGAAGCTAGATAAATCTCCAGGGCCTCAGCAGATATATTCAAGGATAGTGTGGGAAGTTAGACAAGATATTACAGGCGCCTGCCTGACATATATAAACATCGTTAAACACAGTGTGGTGCCGATAAACTGGAGGGAAGTGTTGTGCTTCTATTTAACAAGATCTGTAAGAAAACACCTGGGAGCGATAGACCTGTGAGCCTAACATCTGTGGTAAGCAAGTTCATGGTGTGGATTCTGAGAGATAAGATATATCCATTAGGGTAAAACAGGGGCTGATTATGGATAGTCAGTGTGTTTCTGTACGTGGGAGAACATGTCTTAATAATCTGAGATTTTGAAGAAGTAAACAACAAGGTTAATGAGGGCAAAGCCCTGGGCGTGACCTGTATGGACCAGCACGACGTTTGATAACGTTCCACATGGTAGGCTGCTCTGGAAGGTTAAATCCCATGGGATTCAGGGAGGGAGAGCTGACTGGATACAGAATTAACAGAGCATTGGCTTCATGGAAGCAAGCACAGGGTGGTAGTGGAAGGTTGTTTTTTGAACTTAGGGCCTATGGCTAGTGGTGTGTCTCAGCGATCAGTGCTGGGCCCATTGCAGTTTGAGGTTTATATCAACTACTTGGATGACATTGTAGAAGGTATGATGCGTCATTTTGCAGATGACACTAAAGTGGGCGGCATTGTGGATAGCAAAGATGGTTGTCGAATATTACAGCAGGATCTTAATCAGTTGGGCAGGTAGGCTGAGGAACGGCTAATGGAGTTTACTGCAGATGTATAAGGATGTTATGGCGAGTCCGAAAACTTGTTGGTTGTAGAAGAAGTATATTGCAGCCGCAATATTCGAATACAGAGTTAAACATCAAGGTAAAGGACAACCATCAAAAACTTACTGTCTTCTTCGAAGACTTCGCCGAACTCAACATTTCGGGCGCCAAAAGCGCACATGACCACGCTGGCCAATCAGCGATGTCGCTCTCTGGACCAATCCCCATGGTCGCGTTCACACGTGACCTCGCTGGCCAATCTGAGGGTTCGACGACCCGGACCATTCTCTATGGTCGCTACATGACCCCCCCCAGAACCCGAGGTACGGAACCTAGCAGGGAGCCGGATTTCGCGACCATAACGAGTACGGAGAGGGGCAGCCTGAACCACAGGAGCCGGGGGTTTCGGACTTGGAGGAACTGCCGGAACGGGGGGTCCTGGAGGAACTGCCGAAACGGGGGGTCCTGGACTGAGCGGAACTAACGGAGGTCGGCCTCTCCTAGGGGTTTGGGACGACCAGGACTGGTTGATCCAGATCCAAGTGTGCAGGTTTGAGCCGGGACACCGAGATGAGCTCACTCTTGCCGCACATGTCTAAGGTGAAGGTAGCCGTTCCCTTACGCAAAACCCGGAACGGCCCTTGATAGACCCTCTGCAACGGGGCGCGATGGGAATCTTTTCGCAGAAACACAAACTCACAGTCCTTCAGGGAAGGCGGTTCATGTACCATGGGACACCCATGACGTGAAGTCGGAACTGGAGCCAGGGAACCCACCCGTGCCCGGAGAGATGCTAAAACTGATGGGACTGTAGGTAGCTGGTCTGAAGGGTCCGGAAACAAATCTCCGGGTACTCGAAGTGTCGAGCCATATACTAGCTCCGCGGACGACGCACCGAGATCTAGCTTAGGAGCAGTCCGGATGCCCAGAAGAACCCAGGGGAGCTGGTCTACCCAGTCCGGGCCTTCAAGCCTTGCACTGAGGGACGCCTTAAGTTGACGGTGGAACCTTTCTACAAGTCCATTTGCCTGGGGGTGATATGCAGTAGTGGGTTGTAACTTGGAGCCGTACAGTTCTGCGAGCGTGGCCCAGAGGGACGAAGTGAACTGCGGCCCCCTGTCAGTGGTAATAACTGCCGGGACCCCGAAACGAGCTACCCAATGGAGGGCCAAAGTCCTGGCACAAGACGCTGACGAAATATCGGACAATGGGAAAGCCTCTGGCCACCGGGTGAACCGATCCACCACCGTGAGGAGGTGGGTGTAGCCCCGGGAGGAAGGCAAAGGCCCGACTAAATCCACGTGGATGTGGAAAAAACGAGTTGCTGGGACCTCGAACTCCTGTACGGGGGGCTGGACATGGCGCTGGACTTTAGCGGTCTGACAGGGAACGCAGGAACGCGCCCAACCCGCTACCTGTTTCCGTAGGCCATGCAAGACAAACCGAGCTGCTACCAAAGCAGAGGTGGAGCGGATGGACGGGTGCGCCAGCCCATGAATGGCATCAAAAACCCGGCGCTGAAGGGAGGGCGGTACTACCGGCCTGGGACGGGGAAGAGAAACATCACACCAGACTTTCGTGCCTTCTGACCCGCAGGCTACCTGAGCCAACTTCAATCCCGAAGTGGTGGACTGGTATGCCGAAGCGGTATCCGCTAGAAGCTGTGCCTCCGCAAGCTCCTGGGGATCCACCTCGCAGTCCACCGCCGAAATAGGGGAAAAAGCAGGTCTAGACAGGGCGTCAGCAACGGCATTAAGCTTACCCGCGACATGACGGACATCGGTGGTAAATTCGGAGATAGCAGTCAGGTGCCGCTGCTGGCGGGCCGACCATGGGTCAGACAATTTGAAAAATGCAAATGTTAATGGTTTGTGGTCCGTAAAGGCCACAAATGGGCGGCCCTCAAGGAAATACCGGAAATGACGAACAGCTAAATAGAGGGCCAGAAGCTCTCGGTCAAATGCGCTATACTTCAGCTCAGCCGAATTTAGTTGCCGGCTGAAAAACGCCAAGGGCTGCCAACGGCCACCGACCTGCTGCTCCAAGACCCCGCCCACCGCCACGTCAGAGGCGTCAACCGTCAGGGCCGTGGGGGCGGAGGGGCTCGGGTGGACCAACATGGTGGCGTCTGCTAATGCTGCCTTAGCTGCTGTAAAAGCCGACTCTGCGGCCGGGGACCATATCAACTCTACCGGTTTTCCCGCAAGGCACTGGAAGAGCGGGCGCATGACCCGCGCAGCTGACGGGACGAACCTATGGTAGAAGTTAACCATTCCTACGAACTCCTGTAGTCCTTTTACTGTGGTGGGCCTGGGAAATGCCCGGATAGCCTCCACCTTCTCGGGCAAAGGGGAGGCGCCGGCAGGGGTAATTCTGTGCCCCAGAAAATCAAGAGAAGGGAGGCCGAATTGACACTTGGAGGGTTGGATAATGAGCCCGTGGTCTTGGAGCCGCTGGAACACGGTCCGCAAATGGGCCTGGTGTTCCTGCACTGTGGGGCTGGCGACCAGGATGTCGTCTAAATAAATAAACAAAAAGGGTAAACCCCGACCCACACGGTCCATCAATCGTTGGAAAGCCTGTGCCGCGTTCTTTAAACCGAAAGGCATACGCAACCATTCAAACAACCCGAACGGAGTAATCGTTGCAGTTTTCTGTATGTCCTCCGGATGCACCGGAATCTGGTGGTATCCTCGCACCAAATCGATTTTGGAGAACACCACCGCTCCTTCCAGCCCAGACGAAAAGTCCTGTAGGTGCGGTATGGGGTAGCGATCAGCCGTGGTGACAGCATTGAGACGCCGATAATCGCCACATGGTCTCCACCCCCCAGATGCCTTGGAGACCATATGCAACGGCGAGGCCCACAGGCTGTCGGACTGACGGACAATTCCCATTTCCTCCATCTTCCTAAATTCCGCCCGTGCCACCACCAGTTTGTTTGGCGGTAGTCTCCTGGCCCGAGCGAAAACGGGAGGGCCCTCGGTGCGGATGTGATGGACCACGCCGTGCTTGGCCGAAGGCGTGTCAAAACGTTGGATGAGCAGCTCTGGAAACTCCACCAGGATCTCAGCATACGAGTCAGGGGCCGCGACGATGGCCTGGACAGTAGGGCTGGGCGGGGAGGCGATTGTCGGAGCGACGGGCTGCTCGCCGGCGGAGGGTCGGAGGTCGTTACCGCGGACATCAGGAACCAGTGAAAAAGCCCAGAGAAAATCTGCGCCCAGGATCGCTTGTCTGACGTTTGCTATGATGAATGGCCATTCGTACGTGCGGAGGCCTAACACAAGGGACAGCTTCCGTATACCGAAAGTGCGAATGGGGCTGCCATTAACCGCGATGAGGGTGGGACCTGTCTTACCCGTTCTGGTTTCGAGGTCGGTCGGCGGCACTATACTGACGATGGCTCCCGTGTCCACCAAAAATTCTGTGTCCGTGAATCGATCGTGGACGTAGAGGCGTCAGTTCTGGCCAATCGTAACTGCCCCTATGTACGATCGGCCGAGGCATTTCCCGCGAAGGTACAAGGTGAGCGGCAGTTGCGGGATTCGCTACCACATCGTAGGTGATAATAGCACCAGCCGCGCTTGTGCGGATCTTTTTGGCGGGCTTTCGGAGAACTGGCGGGAGACGTGGCGCCATCTTGCCGTCGCTGTGGCGTGGTCACTGATGTCGAGACCTTGTTGATCGAACCGCTTGCCTTGTTTTTAGCCGCTATGAGCGCGTCCGCTTTCGCTGCATATGCTTCGGGGTCCTTAAAAGAACAATCCGTGAGCAGCAGTCGGACATCCTCAGGAAGCTTCTCTCGGAATGCCTGTTCGAACATAAGGCAATCCGTATGCTCACCGGCTAGCATCATCATTTCGGCCATGAGAACGGAAGGCCGTCGATCTCCGAGGTCCGGTAGGTGCAGAAGTCTTGCAGCGCAATCATGCCTATTAAACCCGAAGGTTCGCAGTAACACTTTCTTCATGGCCTCGTACTTGCTTTCCGCAGGCGGATTAACGATGAACCGCATCACGCGTGTGGTCGTCTCCGGTGATAGAGCGCTGACGAGGTAGTAATACATCGTCGAGTCGTCCGATATCTTCTTTATATGAAATTGAGCTTCGGTGTGGACAAACCAAGATTGCGGTGAATGTGTCCAAAACAACGGAAGGTGAACGCTTACCGCGCTTAACTCCGGTGTGCCAGGCGCGGCAATCAACAACGAGGCGTCGTGTCCCTGCATAGTCGGTGATCGTCCAGATCACGTCGGGGTCACCAATATGGCGAGTCCGAAAACTTGTTGGTTGTAGAAGAAGTTTATTGCAGCCGCAATATTCGAATACAGAGTTAAACAACAAGGTAAAGGACAACCATCAAAAACTTACTGTCTTCTTCGAAGACTTCGCCGAACTCAACATTTCGGGCGCCAAAAGTGCACATGACCACGCTGGCCAATCAGCGATGTCGCTCTCTGGACCAATCCCCATGGTCGCGTTCACACGTGACCTCGCTGGCCAATCTGAGGGTTCGACGACCCGGACCATTCTCTATGGTCGCTACGATGTCAAACCAGGGCAGGACCTTCACGGTGAATGGCAGGGACTGGGGAATGTTGTAGAACAGAGGGATCTAGGAGTGCAGGTACATAGTTCCTTGAAAGTGGGGCCACAGGTAGATAGAGTTACAGAAATTGTCACAAGAAGGCTTTCAGTACATTGATCTGCATCAGTCATTGTATTGAATATGGAAGTTGAGATGTTGTGTTGCAGTTGGACAAGACATTGGTGAGGCTGCATTTGGAGTATTGTGTTCAGTTTTGGTCACCCTGCTCTTGGAAGGATATTGTTAAATTGGAAAGAGTACAGATAAGATTCATGAAGATGTTGCCAAGACTTGAGGGCTTGAGCTATAGAGAGAGGATAGGCGGGATAGGTCTTTATTTATTGGAGCATAGGAGGCTGAGGGGAGATATTATACAGGTGAATAAGTACATGAGGGGAATAGATAGGATGCGTGCATAGATTATTTTACCCTGAGTAAGGGATTCAAGGATCAGAGCTCAGATTTAAGGTGAAAGGGGAAAGATTTAACAGGAACCTGAGCGGCAACGTTTTCACATATATTGGTATATGGAACGAACTGCCAAAGTAGTTGAGGCAAATGGTATGAAAACATTTAAAAGACATTTGGACAGACACATGGACAGGAAAGGTTGAGAGTGATACATGCCAAACACGGGCCGGAGGGACTGGTGTAGATGAAGCATTTGGTCAGCACGGGCAAGTTGGGCAGAAAGACCTATTTCCTTGCTGTATGACTCTATGACCCCCTGACATTCCTTAAAAATGAATATCAATATTTTAATAAATTTACATCAGTTAAATATGTTTTATAGAAACATAGAAAATAGGTACAGGAGGAGGCCATTTGGCCCTTCGACCCAGCACTGCCATTCATTGTGATCATGGCTGATCATGCACAATCAGTAACCCGTGGCTGCCTTCTCCCCATATCCCTTGATTCCGCTAGTCCCTAGAGTTCTGTCTAACTCTCTTTTAAATTCATCCAGTGAATTGGCCTCCACTGCCCTCTGTGGCAGAGAATTCCACAAATTCACAACTCTCTGGGTGAAAAAGATTTTTTTCTCTCCTCAGTTTTAAATGGCTTCCCCTTTTGTTTTTAGGCTGTGTGGCCTTTAGTTCTGGACTCCCCCAACATTGGGAACATTTTTTCCCGCACATAGCTTGTCCAGTCCTTTTATAATTGTATACGTTATATAACATTATCAATGTTTATGCTTTAATCATTTTAATGTTTTGAAGCATTTCTATTTTGTCTTGGATAACTAGAAGATCAAGAGCCTTGGCCAATGCTGCTTAGAGTCTTGTGTCCATTCATGACCCATTCCATGCATACACCATGGCAGCAAGCCTTGAGGTTGCTGGAACCTGGACCTCCTCCAAAGATTATTAAAGACAGCGAGGTCCACATATTATAAATAGATATGTGAGATGTGTAAATAAACTCATGAATTAATACAGTGGGAAAGAGAATACAGAGAATTGCAAAAGCTAGCCTTACATCATTGGTAAGCAAACTGCTGGAATCTCTATAGGACTCAGGTGAGGACACATCTGGAATATCTTAAGAAGGATATACTTGTAATAGAAAGCATACAGCTATGATTCACAAGATTGATCCCTGGTCGTAGGTTCACACAACATAGAAGCTAGCTCTTCACCCCATCAAGTCATGCTCATTTATACCAATTCCATTTTATTTCTCCCATATTTCCATCAACTCTCCCACATTCTGTCATTCACCCACACACTAAGATCAAGATACAATGGCCAAATAACCAGGCAGCACGGTGGCACAATGTTAGAGTTGCTGCCTTAAAGTGACAGAGACCCAGTTCGATCCTGTCTGTATGGAGTTTGCAGAAGTCGATTAACCTACAAACCTGCACATCTTTGGAATGTGGGAAGAAACCCAAAGAAAACCCACGTGATCACAGGGAGGACATCCAAGCTCCGTACAGACAACACCAGTTCAATTAATGGAAGTTTTTTACTTCGTTAGGCCCCTCATTGCATTTTATGTTTTCTACATCTTGCATCCATTTCCTGATCTGTTGGTGAGAATTCATGACTCAGATTCATTGATATAATATATCTGATTGCCAAGGGCCACTGCAAGATGTTGGCACACATATTGGAGGATATAGTGTGGATAATCCTTGAGGAAGTCCATTTGTTCTGTTTTTTCCCCACTTATTTAAAAGGTAAATAGTGGTATCAGGGAAGAAATGAAACTACTGCCAAGCAGTTGGATTGGTTGAGTCAGTCTATTTCAGCGTCAGAGCAACGCGGGATATTTCAAAAGGAAGACATTGGATTGGATGGATAGATAGATCAGACATGATTGAATGGCGGAATAGACATGATGGGCCGAATGGCCTAATTCTACTCCTATCACTTATGACCTTATGACCTTAATGTTATGCATGTGGCGAAAGAAACTGACCAAATTTTCTACCCACAATCAGTGACAATGATATGCAGTACCGATAATAATAAAAATGTCCCAAGGCTCCTTGCAAGACAAGATTTGGTACCGAACCCCAGAAATGGATATTAGGGCACAGGACCTAATATCAGTCAAAGAGAAAGAGGAGTGGCTATAAGGGCAAAGTGAGGTGGTGACATTAGGGGATAAGAGTGACCAGGGAATTGTTTGTCATTTATCTCAAGGCTATCCCAACGTTTAAGAAAAAGTTAGACAAGTACATGGATAGGACAGGTGTGATGGAATATGGATCAAACATGGGCAGATGGGACTAGTGTGGCTGGGACATATTGGTCGGTGTGGGCGTTGGGCTGAAAGGCCTGTTTCCATGCTGTATGACTTTATGACTCAATGCTGTTGCAGATTGTACAGTAAGACTTTTTAAAGAGAGTTTATAACCACTACTCTCCAGCAATTGTAAAAACCACTCTCTCTGGGTGAGTAGATTCCTTAATATTACACTGACATGAATATCAGGAAATTGTATGGGTAGTTAAGTAACATTCTAAGAGCCTAAGCTTAATATAACTAACTACAAACTGGTAGACTCTTCTGGAAAAGGGAGTGTGGTGCTAAATTGATGAAGGTCAGCCCAGTAGACTTCTATTCTTCTCCTCGTAGGTTTTTTCCAGTTTATGCCTTTCATTAGGATTTAACCAATCAGAAAATCCATCCCGTTGAGTTAAGTGCAGACCAGTAATGACTGTGCTGAGCCTTGTGGGCATTACCTCATTACCCTCAACATCTTGCATGAAAAGAAGACTGTTCTACTGAACAAAACCTTTCTGTGCCAAGTAAGTTCACTTAAACCTTTAATGAATCATCATAAATGTGCACTTCGTACAAAGTAGCTGGAACTTAAGATACCTCCATACAGTACATTCAGGGGTGATGTGAATTTCCTACAATTCCATTTGCATCAAAAAATATTACACTCCAAATCTATCTAATAGAACTGCAGTGGTGGAAGAGGCCAATTCCCACCAACTTCTCAAGGGCACAAAATGTTGGGCAAGCATTCTGGCCGTTAAATGAACGAGAAAAAAGAAAATCCCAGCTCCCATGTCTCGGGGCTAACAAAGAACATAAGCCTACAATGTCCTCTGCTGTCAAATTCCCAGTTACTAGATTCCACCACAATCAGTACCCACTGGGCACCCTGTGGTGTGCAGAACTTTTTCCATTAATATTTCCCTGTGTTTTTGATTAAAAAGGATCCCATGTGGAAGAACAAGACAATGCCTGCAAAATATTTTAAATGCCAACATTTACAAATGCAACTGCGTAAATACAGAATATAGGATTAGATGGGAATTATGAACCATATTTATCACAATATATGTAAGATTTGAGAAGTTTTCCCTCATTTGGAAAGCAACACAATACCAAAGAGCTGCAGTTTGGACATTTTAAACGAGAGACTGGGGCTGATAGCGGAGAAAGGCTGCAGTCAGTTTACCAAAGGATGTCACAATCCGTGGGTCCTAAAATGGCCGCAGGACCTCGTGACCAGCCACAAAAGGTAAAAACCTTACATCCCAGTCTCTAGGTTTTCTGCAAAGCCACGGCCAGAACAAAGGATGGGTATTGGCCATGCAGAAACCTACGAAACCAGGTCGGAGTCCAGACACTGGGGCGCTGACATCAGCATACTCACAATGCCCCAAGCCGACCTAAACAGTTCATCTCAGTGAGGGGGCACAATAGCCCATAGAAAACTACCTGGTAGGTGATGGGAAACCAGTTAACACCCATCACCTCACAACGAAATCCCAATTCACACCGTCTGGCCATCCCCGGTATCCCCGAACATAAGCGCAGATCAGAAGAAAACCTCATACATATCTTTTTGAACAAAGAGATTCCAAGATCTGGCGGGAGATAGGATGGGTCAGAAACAGTATAACTGGCCACTACTTTTGGGTGAAAAAGGCAAGTCGGAGGGGAGTCGGAAGGGAAGTCAACTCGAGAAGAAAACCTGCAAGGAACACAAGCAGGCAAATCAGAAGGAAGTCAAACGAATGCAGGAGGAAGAAACGACAGGCAAGAAGAACAGATGCAAGAGAGAGGAACAGGCACGCAACTCGAGGAGAAATACTGCAAAACGAACAGCCAGTAACCCCAGTAATAGCCCCATGGTGAGCATGCACTCCAAATTCTGCATATCCTGGACATAGTTTAGTGTAGAGGGGAGGGTGGTTTGAATAAACGTGGGTGTGTAAAGGAGTGTGTGTTGGTCAATTTTGCGATGTGTCGTACGTTCCCCATCTTACAGTCGTGTATATGTCTTGTAGAACTGTGTGTGTTTTATGATTCATAGTTATAAGTATTCGTGTGATTCGGTATGTGTTTCATAGACATGTATTATAGAACTGTATAAGTATTCATGGACAATAGTTCTAAGTGCTGAATAAAAGCCTTTTCATTTAAATCCTGGTTTTCAAATCTGGTCTGGTTGAATTTTTTCTGCACTATAAGAGCTCCTGCACCTAAGTCCAGTATCTAGAACCGTAGAGGGTGAGTGGGTCGAACCACTCACGGGGAACCAGTGTGCACGGCCTGGTCAAGGGATCAGAGCAAGGCACGGGAACCTTAGGTCCGGCGAAAGCTCGGCGCAGAAACCCCTTACATATATCAGTATGTGCCTGTACCTCACAAACATGGGAGATCCACATGTGTGCCACTGATACTTTATTTGAAGGACTTAATCCAATTAAGAGTGCAGGAAGGAACTGCAGATGCTGGTTTAAACAGAAAATAGACACAAAAAGCTGGAGTAACTCAGCGGGGACAGGCAGCATCTCTGGAGAGAAGGAAAGGGTGATGTTTCGGGTCGAGAAAAGGGTCTGAAGAAGGGTCCGGACACGAAACATCACCCATTCCTTCTCTCCAGAGATGCTGCCTGTCCCGCTGAGTTACTCCAGCTATTTGTGTTAATCCAATTAAGTGACAGGGCTGAAGTGCAGCGTAGTTGTAATCAGGTGCCTCTATTTCCAGTGTTAGTCTCGTTGATCTGAGTTCAATGCTGCTGTGTTTGGTGGGCGAGACCGTCACTGGACATTGGCTGGTGCTTCAAGGGTGAATGGAAATTGCAGCCCGTTTTTCATGCGGAAACTCTGATTGACTTCTGAGCTAAGTGAGCAGGACCTTGGTTTTCCCTTTGCTCCACCACCGGCCAAGAGCCCACAAAGTGATTGTCCGCCAGCTGATTCTGCGATGGCCTGGAGGTAGATGACTGGGTCATTGCTGTGTGTGAGATGGTTTCACACAGGCATGACTGCAGCATAATGTTACTGCCACCTTGTTTTAGCAGGAACCTCGCTTGGAGGTGGGTCAGTCCGACCTCCACTCAGATACATGCGTTCCACCGCTGTCCACAGGGCCCATAACGGAGTTGGTGGATCGCAGCTGAGTGTTGGGGGTGGGATGGGGCTGCACATCCAACAGCCAAACGGGAAGTATCCCTCAATGGAAAGGATATGGTGTCCAATACCAGGAAGCTAGGAACGCTGTGCAGGAAGGAACAGCAGATGCTGGTTTAAACCAAAGATAGACTCATAAAGCTGGAGTAACAGCGGGCCAGGCAGCATCACTGGAGAAAAGGAATAGGTGACGATTTGAAGATGGGTCTCGCCCCGTAACGTCACCTATTCCTTTCCTCCAGAGATGCTATCCGACCAGCTGTGTTACTGCAGCTCTAGGAAGGCTGGATGGATGTAAGCCAACACTTCCCTTTCCCCATTTCAACGATGTCAAGATGAGGAACTGCAAGTGGCATCTAATCTCACAGTAAGATGGAAATGGATCGCCCTGCTCCTGACATCAAGCAGTCTGGCCATCCTTTATCCCTTCAGAACTGGAAGTGGGTGGATTGGAGGAATAAAGGGGTTGGAATTGGTTTGCTTTTCATTTATATACCTCATCCAGTATACTTGTATCAGTGAAAAAGGATGTCATCAAATTTGCTTATCCCTTGATTGTTGGAACAAGATTCTTGAATATTTTTTCAGCATTTTACAATTTCATTTTTACATTTCAAGCATTCACTACATTTTGCTCCAGTTCTATATAAATCTGGGGGAGGACTGGTGCGAAGGGCATTGGGGTGATGGAGGGGTGGTTGGGCTGCACATTGCCTAGGGGTACAGATGTACCCGTTTGTCATCACAGCAGATCGTTTAATAAAGTCCATTAGAATATTTTTCATATTAAAAGATATAAAAATGTATATATCACACGGTAGCGCAGCGGTAGAGTTGCTGCTTTACAGCGAATGCAGCGCCGGAGGCTCAGGTTCGATCCTGACTACGGGTGCTGTACTGTAAGGAGTTTGTACGTTCTCCCCGTGACCTGCGTGGGTTTTCTCCGAGATCTTTGGTTTCCTCCCACACTCCAAAGACGTACGGGTATGTAGGTTAATTTGACTGGGTAAATGTAAAAAATTGTCCCTAGTGTGTGTAGGATAGTGTTAATGTGCGGGGATCGCTGGGCGGCGCGGACTTGGTGGGCCGAAAAGGCCTGTTTCCGCGCTGTATATATATATGATATGATATGATATGATTTCAGACTATGTTACTTAGAACCAAAAGCAAGAATTAGTTTATCAATTATTTAAAATTGAAAATCTTTCCTCTTTTTTGGTCAACATTCGATGTTTTAGATGTACTCGTTTGTCATCATAACAGATCATAACAGGACTCAAGAGGTTTGCATGTTATGGATGAACATTAGGGAATGAAAAGGCTGGAAGCTATCGGGAATTGAAGATGCTTTTGAAGAGCATTTTATCCTCTGTTGCTGTAGACAAGGTCTGGGGGACTGGCGAGCAGCCGATATTGGTCCTTTATTCAAGATGAGAAATACGGATTATCCGGGAAATTGTATACTGGTGAGCCTTGCATCAGTGGCAGGGAAGCTACTGGAGAGGATTCTTCGGGATAGCATTGACTCACTTTTGGAAGAGAATGGGCTAATTTGGGACAGCCAGCATGGCTTTGACTGGAGGAGATCATATCCTACAAACTTGATTGAGTTTCTTGAGGAGATGATGAAGGTAATTGACAAGGATAGGGCAGTGGATGTTGTAAGGCATGTTACAAGGCTAATCCAGAAGATTGAGATGCATGGGATCCACAATGATTGAGTAGTTTGATTCAGAATTAGTTTACCCATGAAAGACGGAGATAGTGGTGGGAGGCTGCCATTCTAGCTATGACCAGTGGTGTTCTGCATGGATCAGTGCTGAGACCTCCTTTGTTTGTGATATTTATAAATGACTTGGACTGAAATGTAGGTGAGTTGGTTGGTAAATTTGCAGATGACACAAAACATCAGTGCATTACAGATACTGAAGGAGGCTGCAAAAAGATCCAGTGGGGTACATTTCAGTTACAGATATGGGCAAAGAAATGGTAGATGGAGTTTAATCTGAGTAATTCAGGGGTTGCACTTTGAGGTCAAATGTAAGGTGAAAGAGTGTAGTTAATGGCAGGATCCTTACTAGCATTGATGGAGTGAGGGGGTATGTTGGGCCGAATGGTCTGTTTCCCCCTTTACTATGAGGGTCCAAGTCCATATCGAAACGTATAAGATTATTAAGGGGTTGGACACGTTAGAGGCAGGAAACATGTTCCCAATGTTGGGGGAGTCCAGAACAAGGGGCCACAGTTTAAGAATAAGAGGTAGGCCATTTAGAACTGAGATGAGGAAAAACCTTTTCAGTCAGAGAGTTGTGAATCTGTGGAATTCTCTGCCTCAGAAGGCAGTGGAGGCCAATTCTCTGAATGCATTCAATAGAGAGCTAGATAGAGCTCTTAAGGATAGCGGAGTCAGAGGGTATGGGGAGAAGGCAGGAACGGGGTACTGATTGAGAATGATCAGCCATGATCACATTGAATGATCACATTCGAAGGGCTGAATGGCCTCCTCCTGCACCTATTGTCTATTGTCTATTGTCATAGCTTCCTGAAGGTAGCAATGCAAGTAGAAAGATTGGTAATGAAAGCGTATGTTATGCTTGCCTTCATCAGTTTGGGCGTTAAGTATAAGAGTCAGGAAGTCATGGTGCAGTTTATAGCACTTTGGTTTGGCTACATTTGTGCTATCCTGGTGGCCCCATTACTGGAAGGATTTGGCAAGGGTGTAGAAGATGTTTACCAAGATGCTGCCTGGATTAGAGGGTATCAGCTACAAAAAGAGGTTGAACAAACAGGGATATTTTTTCTAGAGCATCAGAAGTTGAGGGGATACATGATAGGCTATAAAATTGAGAGAGGTGTAGATAGGACAGGCAATCAGAATCTTTTTCCAGGGGTGGAATTGTCAAATGCTAGTGGGCTTAACTTTAAGGTGAGAGGGGAAGTTTAAGGGAGCTGTGCAGGGCAAGTGTTTCTTCTGTCACAGAGAGTTGTAGGTGCCTGGGATGCACTGCCAGGAATGGTGATGGAGCAGATACAATAGTGATGTTTAAAGGCTTTGTATAGGCTCATACAGGGAGTAGAGGGATATGGATAAGAAAATAACTGCAGATGCTGGTACAAATCGATTTATTCACAAAATGCTGGAGTAACTCAGCAGGTCAGGCAGCATCTCGGGAGAGAAGGAATGGGTGACGTTTCGGGTCGAGACCCTTCTTCAGACTGATGTCGGGGGTGGGACAAAGGAAGGATATAGGTGGAGACAGGAAGATAGAGGGAGCTCTGGGAAGGAGGAGGGGAAGGGAGGGACAGAGGAGCTATCTGAAGTTGGAGAAGTCGACGTTCATACCACCGGGCTGCAAACTGCCCAGGCGAAATATGAGGTGCTGCTCCTCCAATTTCCGGCGGGCCTCACTATGGCACTGGAGGAGGCCCATGACAGAGAGGTCAGACTGGGAATGGGAGGGGGAGTTAAAGTGCTGGGCCACCGGGAGATCAGTTGCGTTAATGCGGACCGAGCGCAGGTGTTCAGCGAAGCGATCGCCGAGCCTGCGCTTGGTTTCGCCGATATAGATAAGTTGACATCTAGAGCAGCGGATGCAATAGATGAGGTTGGAGGAGGTGCAGGTGAACCTCTGTCTCACCTGGAAAGAATGTTTGGGTCCTTTGATGGAGTTGAGGGGGGAGGTAAAGGGACAGGTGTTGCATCTCGTGCGGTTGCAAGGGAATGTGCCCGGGGTTGGGGTGGTTTGGGTAGGAAGGGACGAGTGGACATGGGAGTTGTGGAGGGAACGGTCTCTGCGGAACGCAGAGAGGGGAGGGGATGGGAAGATATGGCCAGTGGTGGGGTCCTGTTGTAGGTGACGGAAATGTTGGTGGATGATATGTTGGATCCGCTGGCTGGTGGGGTGGAAGGTGAGAACGAGGGGGATCCTGTCCTTGTTGCGAGTGGGGGGAGGGGGAGCAAGAGCGGAGCTGCGGGATGTAGAAGAGACCCTAGTGAGAGCCTCATCTATAATGGAGGAGGGGAAGCCCCGTTTTCTGAAAAACGAGGACATCTTGGAAGCCCTAGTCTGAAACACCTCATCCCGGGCGCAGATGCGGCGTAGACGGAGGAATTGGGAGTAGGGGATAGACTTTTTGCAGGGGACCGGGTGGGAAGAAGTGTAGTCCAGATAGCTGTGCGAGTCGGTGGGCTTGTAATAAATGTCCGTCACTAGTTTTTCTCCTGTGATGGAGATGGTGAGGTCCAGAAACGGGAGGGAGATGTCAGAGATAGTCCAGGTATATTTAAGGGCAGGATGGAAATTGGAGGTGAAGTGTATAAAGTCAGTGAGTTCTGCATGGGTGCAAGAGGTAGCACCAATGCAGTCGTCGATGTAGCTATTATAGATGAGGCTCTCACTAGGGTCTCTTCTACATCCCGCAGCTCTGCTCTTGCTCCCCATCCCCCCACTCGCAACAAGGACAGGATCCCCCTCGTTCTCACCTTCCACCCCACCAGCCAGCGGATCCAACATATCCACCAACATTTCCGTCACCTACAACAGGACCCCACCACTGGCCATATCTTCCCATCCCCTCCCCTCTCTGCGTTCCGCAGAGACCGTTCCCTCCACAACTCCCTGGTCCACTCGTCCCTTCCTACCCAAACCACCCTAACCCCGGGCACTTTCCCTTGCAACCGCACGAGATGCAACACCTGTCCCTTTACTTCCCCCCTCAACTCCATCAAAGGACCCAAACATTCTTTCCAGGTGAGACAGAGGTTCACCTGCACCTCCTCCAACCTCATCTATTGCATCCGCTGCTCTAGATGTCAACTTATCTATATCGGCGAAACCAAGCGCAGGCTCGGCGATCGCTTCGCTGAACACCTGCGCTCGGTCCGCATTAACGCAACTGATCTCCCGGTGGCCCAGCACTTTAACTCCCCCTCCCATTCCCAGTCTGACCTCTCTGTCATGGGCCTCCTCCAGTGCCATAGTGAGGCCCGCCGGAAATTGGAGGAGCAGCACCTCATATTTCGCCTGGGCAGTTTGCAGCCCGGTGGTATGAACGTCGACTTCTCCAACTTCAGATAGCTCCTCTGTCCCTCTCTTCCCCTCCTCCTTCCCAGAGCTCCCTCTATCTTCCTGTCTCCACCTATATCCTTCCTTTGTCCCACCTCCGACATCAGTCTGAAGAAGGGTCTCGACCCAAAACGTCACCCATTCCTTCTCTCCCGAGATGCTGCCTGACCTGCTGAGTTACTCCAGCATTTTGTGAATAGAGGGATATGGATAATGTGCTGGCAGAAGGGATTAGTTGAATAGGGCCATGTTCAGCACTATAGGGCCAAAGGGCTGCACTGTACTGCTTTATGTTCTATGTTCTATGTCAAATATGCTGTAATATTATAATGAGTAACTATTGAGGATTATGAAGAGTTTAATCATCCCTTGGCACTAAAGTCTCCTCCATAATTGCTACCACTTCCTTAACCAGCTGCCTTACAACAGTAATTGTTCGAACAAATGTCATTGTGCCTGAATATGCGGAACAGTATGTGATCGATATGTGATCCTGCGTCTGACTTTAATCGCATTATAAATCAAAAGTGGTTGGCGTTTCTTCAATTCACCACTGCATGAATTTGCATTGGTTATATAAACTGACT
Organism: Rhinoraja longicauda; assembly: GCF_053455715.1. NCBI lineage: Eukaryota > Metazoa > Chordata > Chondrichthyes > Rajiformes > Arhynchobatidae > Rhinoraja > Rhinoraja longicauda. Next base: position 37,252,950 of record NC_135973.1, on the reverse strand, counting down.
TACCTACATGTACAATCTTCTCATGCAACCACCTAAAGGGCTTCTTGTCAAAGAAGATCCGGCTTTGAAGAGAACTTCAGCCCTCGAGTACTTTTGTCTGCAACATTTGGCCAGACCAGTCTTCCAATGGCCTGCTCAGTCAAATTATCAGGTGCATTATCAACCTACACTTCAGAAAGTGCTGTTGTAAGTGGTAACCTTTAAAATATAAACCGACCTGCCACATACAGAGGTAAACACACAAAAAGCTGGAGTATCTCAGCGGGACAGGCAGCATCTCTGGAGAGAAGGAATGGATGTCGTTTCGGATCGAGACCATTCTTCAGACCCGAAACTTCACTCATTCCTTCTATCCAGAGATGCTGCCTGACCCGCTGAATTACTCCAGCATTTTGTGTCGATCTTCGGTTTAAACCAGCATCTGCAGTTCCTTCCTACACATACAGAGGTAAACTGTGTTATAGACTTTCATACAGTGGCATACACCCATGTCATTTGGATACAGAAGATACATAAGATGGTGCACACTGGTATTGTGAGAGTAGATGTTGTGACTGAAGTTCTTTTGTGTTGATGTCCACGAAGACTACCTTTATTACAGCCTGTCCACACTTAACTGATAATGTATCAAAGGTCACACCTGGATAGGCTTGGATGTTCAGCTTGGATGTGGAGAGGATGTTTCCACTGGTGGGTGAGACTAGATCTAGAGGCTATGGCCTCAGAATTAGACATCCTTTAGGAGGGAGATGAGGAGGAATTACTTTAGTCAGAGGGTGGTGAATCTGAGGAACTCACTGCCACAGAAGATTGTGGAGGCCAAGTCAATGGATTTTTTTTAAGGCAGAGATAGATGATTAGTGCGGGTGTCAGGGGTCATGGGGAGAAGGCAGGCGAATGGGGTTAGGAGGGAGAGATAGATCAGCCATGATTGAGTGGTGGAGTAGACTTGATGGGCCGAATGGCCTAATTCTACTCCTATCACTTATGAACTTATAAAGGTGCATACAATACTTAAAGGTGCACTCACATCTTTACATATTGAACAGTTTTTCCTTAAAAATATTATTAACCAGTGCAATCCATCAACTATTGATGTCAGTGCAACGATATACAGACAAGGCGAGTGCTTTGCTGAGCACCTGTGCTCTCTCCGCCCTGCTCACCAGGTGTCCCAGTTGCAAACCATTTCAATGAACCTCCCTTTTGCCGGATGGTCTGACCTCTGCTTCTCCACTGCTAGACTCATAGAGTCACCGAGTCACCGAGTCGCCGAGTCGCCCAATCGCCCAGTCGCCCAGTCGCCCAGTCGCCGAGTCGCCCAGTCGCCCAGTCGCCCAGTCGCCCAGTCTCCCAGTCGCCCAGTCGCCCAGTCGCCCAGTCGCCCAGTCGCCCAGTCGCCCAGTCTCCCAGTCTCCCAGTCGCCCAGTCGCCCAGTCGCCCAGTCGCCGAGTCGCCCAGTCGCCCAGTCGCCCAGTCGCCCAGTCGCCCAGTCCCCAGTCGCCCAGTCGCCCAGTCGCCCAGTCGCCCAGTCGCCCAGTCGCCCAGTCGCCCAGTCGCCCAGTCGCCCAGTCGCCCAGTCGCCGAGTCGCCGAGGAAACAGGCCCTTCGGCCCAACTTGCCCACACCGACCAACACGTTCCAGCTACACTGTTCCCACCTGCCCATGATCTTTCATCCATCATGGACTGGAGAGGCAGAGAGACATGCTGAACTACTATCTACCTCTTTGGTGGCCCTCGGACTATCCTTGATCAGACTTTGCTGGTTTTATCTTGCACTAAATGTTATTCCCTTATCATGAATCTATACCCTGTAAATGGCTCGATTGTAATCATGTATTGTCTTTCCGGTGACTGGTTAGTACGCAACACAAGCTTTTCACTGGATTGTGGTGCATGTGACAATAAACTGAACTGAACTATGATACGAGGCTCTGGGATTAATGCAATGGTAATGGCAGATGGAGCAGAATCTGGTCCAGTGACGATCAAAAAGCAGGATAGAGTTTGAGCAAGTTCTGGTGGGAAGCATGGACCTTTCCAAGTGAAGCATCCCAGGGAATGCCATGTGCCAACTGCTGCCATGACAACAGTGCATCACACGTTACAGGCCCCAAATAAGAACACATTTCAATATTGCAATTGAGAAGGTAAGAAAAAATGTGAATAGATATCAAGGAATTTGTCTTCTTAGCAACATACCTTGATGTCTTTCCTGCTTATTCACTGTGTTTAGTTTAGCTTAGAGATACAGCGCGGAAACAGGCCCTTCGGCCCACTGGGCGATCCCTGCACATTAACACTATCCTACACCCACTAGGGACAATTTTTACATTTACCAAGCCAATTAACCTTCAAACCTGTACGCCTTGAGGAAACCGAAGATCTTGGAGAAAACCCACGCAGGTCACGGGGAGAATGTACAAACTCCGGCGCTGCATTCGCTGTAAGGCAGCAACACTACCGCTGTGCCACCGTGACCGCCCTTAATGAGCGTTGATGATCGTTGATATGGCAGCGCCACGGGGCAGGCTCCCCCGTGTGGGAGGTACATTGCCAGCTGGAGGGCTGTTCCACGTCCTCACATATGTCCTTGATAGTCCACCACAAGCTCTTACCCAAGTTGGGCCAGCTTCAGGGCCTGGGGCAGCTGGCTGTGGGGCATGTGTGAGTGTGCTACCTGCAAGGCAGTTGGAGCAGGTGGTCTGTTGACTTTGTGAGGGTCCATATCAACCTACTTTACCTACACACCAGGTGACATCTCAGGCTTCTGAGTAGACCACGGTTCAATGATTTCTGACAGTCATAAGTAGGGGGCGTGGCTGTGTTCTGCAGCCGTGGCTCACCGGCTGTCTCTCTGTCTTTTTTTGTTTTTGTCTATTATCATCGTTTAAATGTACGTTTTGATTTATTTTTAACTCTGTGTATGTGGGGGGGTGGTGGGGGGGGGGTGGGGGAAACCCTTTTTTCCAATCTCCTCCTCAACAGAGATGCGACCTTTACCGTGTCGTATTTCCGTTCGCACTACGGCCTAACACCGTGGAGTCGGCGGCCTCCAGCTGGGATCGACCTTGAAGACTCCGGTCGCAGGGCCTGGACTTACCATCTCGGAGGCTTCGGCCGTGGGCCCTGCAGACCGCAACATCTGGAGTTCGCAGGTCCCTGGCTGGCGACCGGCTTTTGGGAGCTCCAGCCGTAGTAGCTTTGACCGCCCCGGAGCGCGAGGTACGATCGACCCACTCGCAGGCCCCTCATCGCCCTGCGTGGCCTGGTCGCGGCACTTTCCATCGCCCGGTGGGGGCTCAGGACCTTCATCGGCCTGCTCGGCTCGGCCCTGGGACTTTCCTCCGCCCGGTGGGGGCTTCAAAAGTCGGGAGCCTCGATCGCCTCGTGGCACCACGGGAGAAGAGTGAGGAGGAGATAAGACTTTTCTTTGCCTCCATCACAGTGAGGGTGTGCCTGGGGCAATCACTGTGATGGCTGTTTGTGTTAAAATTGTAATTGTGTGTCTTGTGTTCTTTATTGTCTACTGCCGGACCCTGACGTGAGAGGACGCTGGCGCTATTTGTTCACCGCTTCTCCGTCAGGACAGTTTGTCTGTTTGTTTTTATGTCATGACTGTATTGTAAAGCGTCTTTGAGCATTTGGAAAAGCGCTATATAAAATAAATGTTTATTATTATTATTATTATAAGGAATAGGAGGAGAATTAAGCCATTCGGCCCATTAAGTCCACTCTGCCATTCGGCCCATCAAGTCCACTCTGCCATTCAATCATGGCTGATCTGTCTCTCCCTGCTAACCCCATTCTCCTGCCTTCTCTCCATATCCTCTGACACCCGCCAGAATGCTCCACCATTGTTTCAACCTCTAGACCCACAGCAAACCAAGAGATGGACCCTGAGACAAGCCATCTGGTCCTTGCTTTGCCATTTATTCCTTCAAACTCAGCCCTCCATACAATCTGAACAGTCTGCTCATGAGGAAGAGATATATATCTGCAGCCGAGAGCCCACAGTCTGTCATATCTGTACTTGAGTGGGAGAGAGATCTTCTCGCATGTGGCATCCTTGAACAGGAGGTGCACCACCTCTCTTCTCATGGAGAGTTGAACTCTCGTGTGCAGGTTTGCTTTTGGTCCGGGAGTGCTGCAAGCTCTTCATGAGCCGCACCCTTGTGTTTTGCCGAGAACCTTGATCTCCTCACGTGGCATCTCTCCACTGGAGGAGGCCATCAAGCTTGTGCTGTTGTTTCTGAAGAGCATCATATTTCCCATGTGTGTGGCAGGGGCCTGGCCTCTCCCTGGACAACCTCTGGCTGTGTTTCCACCGGACCTGACACCTGGACCAGTGAGTTCTCTGCAATGGGATTGCCACCAAGGTGTAGGAAGGAACTGCAGATGCCGGCTTAAACCGAAGATAGATACAAAATGCTGGAGTAACTCAGCGGGTCAGGCAGCATCTCTGGAGAGAAGGAATGTGTGACGTTTTGCGTCGAGACCCCTCTTCAGACTGATGTCAGGGGAGAGGGGGATACATAGATAAAGAAGTGTAAGGTGTAAAAACACCGTGTCACCAAGGTAGTGGATTGCACAGTGGTGTGGTCACTTCCAACACGGAGACCATAGTTTTCTGGACAACCTCTAGTGTGAGTCTTGAGGGAGATTTCTCTGTTCCTCATGTCATCACCCAGAGTTGTCCAGACTTATCTGATAGCTGACAAACCCTATTGTTGTACACATATATCAGCCTTGTCACATAAACATTCAGACATAGTACTAATTCTGGACCTCTGGTGAGGATGGACCCATTCCCTGGGAGCTCCAGCTCCAGATTCACCATGTCTGGTGTCAGACTGTGCCAGAGGTAAGATGGGTCCCTCCATCTTATCTAGAAACAAGGAACTGCAGATGTTGGTTTACAGAAGAGGGCACAAAGTGCTGGAGTAACTCAGCGGATCAGGCAGCATCCTTCCTCTAGTTTCACAATTCACAACTTTTCAATCCTTTTGGAGACCTTCTGACCATCTGTCTTTGCATCTCTGTCATTTGCCCAACCATCTGCCTACCAACCCCTCTCGCCCTTCACCTGCATTCACTTATAACTTGCCCGGCTTTGTCTTGCCCCTCCTCTCTTCCAGTGTTACTCCAGCACACTGTGTCCCTTCCAACTATGTGTTGCTTTCTTCAGTGCAACAGCATTCGAGATGCAATTGTAGGGCCACGGGCACCATGGATTTGTGTAAGAAATGCAATAAGCATGGAGGCCACTTTGTTTTCTCTGTTGACATGCTGTTTAGTTGTGATGGTTGCATCCATGGTAATGGTGTCATGGTCTTCGCCATCAATGGGCCACCATTGGGCAAGAACGATGTGTATGATGTGGCATTGCCATCTACTGGCAGTGTAATGTAGGGCACCTAAAGATTACGTGACACCATTCTCAGGCGTGATAGGTTTAGGGCAAGGTGTCACGGTGTGTACATAAATACACTTTCAGTATGTTTGGTGTTGTATTTGTCTTCTAGATTGTAGAATCTACCACATATCCAATCAGTAAGGTCAGTTTTATGACATGCTGGGCCTAACGGCTAAAGAAAGGCCTCAAAATGATTGCACCCTTTCTCTCTGCCCCCCCCCCCCCCTGTGAATCCTCCTGCTCTCCAGCTCTCAGTCTGAAGAAGGGTCTCGACCCGAAACGTCACCACATTCCTTCTCTCCTGAGATGCTGCCTGTCCCACTGAGTTACTCTAGCATTTTGTGTCTGACTTCGGTGTAAACCAGCTTCTGCAGTTCCTTCCTGCAGAGATTTAGTGTTTTTAATTGGTGCCATCATTCATGTAGTCCATTTACACAGCACCATTCAACCCTGCTGTGTGCCTGGGGAACTAAAATGGGACGACAATTATCATGGAGAACATCTCATGACTTACCTAATAGATTGGATTGTCTGGCATCAGTGATATCAATAAGATGGTTTGAATCAGATGTCTCAACAACGCAATTTAGATGAATCTGTTCAGTGGACCCATCCTATGGAAGGCAGCTATTTCTCAAGTTGGGGTTATGTCTGAGAGTACATTTAGTTTGCATAAGGCGTCTTTGGATTTTGTTTTTTCCAAACTAGCTGAAATTAATGAAACAAAGTTCTGGAGTAACCTCATGGGTCAGGCAGCATCTCTGGAGAACATGTATAAAAGTAATTGCAGGTCGGGACCCTGTGTAATTGCAGGTCGGGACATTGTGTGGGGGGGGGGGTGGGGGGGTGGGGGGGGGGGGGGGGAGAGAGAGAAAGCTGGAAAAGAGGAGAGGCAGGACAAAGCCGGGCAAGTTATAAGTGAATACAGGTGAAGGGTGAGAGGGGTTGGTGGGCAGATGGTTGGACAAATGACAGAGATGCAAAGACGGTCTCCAAAAGGATCAAAGAGTTGTGAATTGTGAAACTAGAGGAAGAAATTAGGTGGAAGGGGAGAGGAGGGGGGGAGAAGATAGAGGGCGGCACGGTGGCGCAGCGGTAGAGTTGCTGCCTTACAGCAAAAGCAGCGCCGGAGACCCGGGTTCGATCCCGACTATGGGTGCTGTCTGTACGGAGTTTGTACGTTCTCCCCATGACCTGCGTGGGTTTTCTCCGAGATTCTCGGTTTCCCCCACACTCCAAAGACGTATAGGTATATAGGTTAATTGGCTTGGTAAATGTAAAAATTGTCCCTAGTGTGTGTAGGATAGTGTTAATGTGCGGGGATCACTGGTCGGCGCGGACCCGGAGGGCCGAAGGGCCTGTTTCCGCGCTGTATCTCTAAACTAAAAATATAGATACAAGTCGAGGAGGTGGAGAGGGGAGGGAATATTCAGATTCCTCAGGTTCCTATAAATCTTTCCCCCTTCACCTTAATCCTATGCCCTCTGCTTCTCGATTCCCTTACTCTGGGCAAGAGACTCTGTGCGTCTATGCATCTGTGCGTCTCTGTGCATCGGCTCCCAAGATGAGGCTTTCCATTCTCCAACATCTGAGATGTCCTCTTTCTTTAAAACTGAGGCGAGGAAAAGCTTTTTCACCCGAGAGTTGTGAATTTGTGGAATTCTTTGCCACAGAGGGCAGTGGAGGCCAATTCACTGGATGAATTTAAAAGAGAGTTAGATGGAGCTCTAGGGGCTAGTGGAATCAAGGGATATGGGGAGAAGGCAGGCATGGGTTACTGATTGTGGATGATCAGCCATGATCACAATGAATGGTGGTGCTGGCTTGAAGAGCCACATGGCCTCCTCCTGCACCTATTTTCCATGTTTAGTAAGTGTGGATTGCCATTGCTGTCATAGATGGATCCCTCACCTGTAGCTCCTATGTGTCCTGTAGTTCTGCTCTTGCTCCCATTCCCCACAGGCAGAACAAGGTTAGAGTTTCCCTGGTCCTCACCTTTCCTCCCCACCAGCCTCCACATCCAACACATTGTTCTCTGACATTTCTGTCACCTCCAAGGTGACCTCTCCAACCATCTGCCTATCATAAAATCCTCCTCACCTGCATCCGCATATCTTTCATTCATTGTTCTTTATACCGCCACATCACCATCTATATCTCTTGTTTTCTTTATCCCTAACCAGCTGGAAGAAGGGTCTCGATCTGAAACATCATTAATTCCTTCTCTCCAAAGATGCTGCCTGTCCCGCTGAGTTACTCCTGTATTTAGTGTCTATCCAACGATTACTTGCCTGGCTTCGTTCAGCCCTTCCTCTTTCTATTCCCCCACCCCCCTCAAATGATCAAATGATCTGATGAAGAAGGGCCCAACCAGTATCGTCATCCATCCATGCTGCTCCAGAGGTGCTGACTGACCCGCTGAGTAACTCCAGCAATTGTGTCTTTGTTTTTGTAAATCAACATCTGCAGCTCCTTATTTCTAGCTGGAATTAATGTCCTTGTCAAAGCCACATTTAAGGAACATTTGGTGCACATGAAGGCTATAAAGGTCTCCCTCTGATGACAAACATCCCAATTGCTCTCTCTGGCAGGAAGGTAATGGGTTCTTCTCCATTAGAATTGTAAACCATGTTGCTTCACTAGGCACAAGATGGGAAAACAATGCTGTATAAAGTGACTGCATGCACAACTGCTCCAATTAACAATAATAAATGTCTGACTATTTTGAGCCCTCTCTTTTGCCATTGTACCCAACAATCAATAGCAAACAACTGCAAGAAATAGCAAGAGCACAAAGCAAGGCAAGGAGCACAGTAAGGACAAAGTGTGGCGTGCATCAGGGGACATATGTTACTGAAGATAGACAGTAAATGCTGGAGTAACTCAGCGGGTCAGGCAGCATCTCTGGAGAGAAGGATCGTGTGATGTTTCGGGTCGAGACCCTTCTTCAGACTGAGAGTCAGGGGAGAGGGAGACACAGAGTGAGAGAAGGGTAAAGTGTGAAAACAGGACAAAGGATTGGAGATCAAGGAAAATGTAGAATAGATCAGTGTTAGCGGGGAGAAGGTGACAACAACAAAACAAACAGAGATAAAATGTAGTCAGAGACAGTGAGACTGGTGGGAGAACTGGGAAGGGGAGGGGATGGAGAGAGAGGGGAAGCAAGGGACTATCTGAAGTTAGAGAAGTGAATGTTCATACCGCTGGGGTGTAAGCTACCCAAGTGAAATATGAGGTGCTGTTCCTCCAATTTGTGCTGGGCCTCACTCTGACAGTGGAGGAGGCCCAGGACAGAAAGGTCAGTGTGGGAATGGGAGGGGGAGTTAAATGGTCCAGCAACTGGGAGATCGGATTGGTTTTATAGGTAGGAAGTATTTTACTGATCTATATTGACTTCTCTAACTTCAAGTAACCCTTGCTCTCTCTCTCTCTCTCTCTCTCTCTCTCTCTCTCTCTCTCTCTCTCTCTCTCTCTCTCTCTCTCTCTCTCTCTCTCTCTCTCTCTCTCTCTCTCTCTCTCTCTCTCTCTCTCTCTCTCTCTCTCTCTCTCTCTCTCTCTCTCTCTCTCTCTCTCTCTCTCTCTCTCTCTCTCTCTCTCTCTCTCTCTCTCTCTCTCTCTCTCTCTCTCTCTCTCTCTCCACCTTCCCCCCTTCCCAGTTCTCCAACCAGTCTGACTGTCCCTGATTACATTGTATCTCTGTTTGTTTGCGTTGTTGTTACCTTCCCACAGCTAACAATGATCTATTCTATATTTTCCTTGATCTCGACCCCCTTTCATGTCTCGTCCTCACCCTTTACCCGTCTCTTATTCTGTATCTCCCCCTCCCCTGACTCTCAGTCTGAGGAAGGGTCTCGACTCCAAACGTCACCCATTCCTTCTCTCCAGAGATGCTGCCTGTCCCGCTGAGTTACTCCAGCATTTGGTGTCTATCTTCTTTCATTTTACTGATCTGTTGTGCAGAACTTGACTTGTCATCAGTTTAGACAATGTGTTTGTGGGGAAATCTGCATATAGTGGTTGAGATATGTACTGTTGCGTGGAATATTGATTCTTCTGACGGTACTATTCAGCTGAAAGAGGCTGACATTGCAGTCATCCTTTGTGCACAGCTGCATCTTTCCAAGTATTTTGCTGCCCCGTTCATCATTGTAGGCTCCATGCTGTCATTTACCTGTACCTTCCAGTGATGGGTCTCCCACCCATGGTATATTACAGCAGACTACTTCAATCGGTGATGGTCTTTTGGTGACCCATGTCCTCAGTTGCAAACAATTGAAACATTGCTTCAGGGTCCCGGATGGCTTGACAGGTGTGACCTCGCATTCAGGTATTACTGGAACACAGGAGTGATGCTGACTGCATCCGGATCTGCAGTGCAAAATCAAGTTCCCGTAAGATCCCTTCTCAAGGCTGCCTTCACCTTCAAGCTATTCTAGAGCAGCAAATTACTGTGGCATGTTTAAATTGTACCAGGTTCCAGGAACCGTAAAGTAACGTAGCCACCCTTCTGCCGAGGGGTTGCACACCACTCTAACCGCAAAGAATACAACCTCTTCCTGTGAAAATAGGTCAAAGTAAAACATAAGTTTGAAATTCAGCCAGTTTATACTAGCACTAAAAACACACACAGCAGTTTCAAAATAATACAACATCGTTTTTCACAAATACCACTCAGGATCATTTCAACCCAATTGCTCTCAGTAATCCCACATAATAGATTTAGGTTTATGTGTAGGAAGGAACTGCAGATGCTGGTTTAAACCGAAGATAGACCCAAAAAGCTGGAGTAACTCAGCGGGACAGGCAGCATCTCAGGAGAGAAGGAATGGGTGATGTTTCGGGTCGAGACCATTCTTCAGCCTGAAGAAGTTTTAGGTTTAAGTTTATTATTGTCACGAGATACAGTGAAAAGATATGTTTTGCAAACTATCCAATTAAACCAGGTATTTATTCACAAAATACTGGAGTAACTCAGCAGGTCAGGCAGCATCTCAGGAGAGAAGGAATGGGTGACGTTTCGGGTCGAGACCCTTCTTCAGACTGATGTCAGGGGGGCGGGACAAAGGAAGGATATAGGTGGAGACAGGAAGATAGAGGGAGATCTGGGAAGGAGGAAGGGAAGAGAGGGACAGAGGAACTATCTAAAGTTGGAGAAGTCGATGTTCATACCACTGGGCTGCAAGCTGCCCAGGCGAAATATGAGGTGCTGTTCCTCCAATTTCCGGTGGGCCTCACTATGGCACTGGAGGAGGCCCATGACAGAAAGGTCAGACTGGGAGTGTGAGGGGGAGTTGAAGTGCTCAGCCACCAGGAGATCAGGTTGGTTAAGGCGGACTGAGCGAAGGTGTTGAGCGAAATGATCGCCAATCCTGCTTTTGGTTTCGCCGATGTAAAGAAGTTGACATCTAGAGCAACGAATGCAATAGATGAGGTTGGAGGAGGTGCAGGTGAACCTCTGTCTCACCTGGAAAGACTGTTTGGGTCCTTGGATGGAGTTGAGGGGGGAGGTAAAGGGACAGGTGTTGCATCTCCTGCGGTTGCAGGGGAAAGTGCCCGGGGATGGGGTGGTTTGGGTAGGAAGGGACGAGTGGACCAGGGAGTTACGGAGGGAACGGTCTCTGCGGAATGCAGAAAGGGGAGGGGATGGGAAGATATGACCAGTGGTGGGGTCCCATTGTAGGTGACGGAAATATTGGCGGCATCAGTCTTAGAATAAAGGGGAGGCCATTGAAAACTGAGGTGAGAAGGAACTTTTTCACCCAGAGAGTTGTGAATTTGTGGAATTCTCTGCCATAGAAGGCAGTGGAGGTCATTTCACTGGATGGATTTAAGAGAGAGTTAGATAGAGCTCTAAGGGCTAGCGGAATCAAGGGATATGGGGAGAAGGCAGCCACGGGTTACTGATTGTGTTGATCAGCCATGATCACAATGAATGGCGGTGCTGGCTCGAAGGGCCAAATGGCCTCCTCCTGCACCTATTTTCTATGTTTCTGTTTCTTCTATATCAATTGATTAATCAGTGCAATATGAAAGACTATAAATACTCACAGTTTAAGTACAATGAAATAGTTTTATCTGATCACTCTGCACCAAAGTGGAAAATATGCAAGTCACCTTTATAAAATACATTTCAAGAGATTAACCTGGTTGTGAGAATGATATTACAATTTTTATTTAATTGAATCATTAACTTATTTTTGCAGAGACAGAGACCGTTCAGGCCATTGAGCCTTTGTTGGCAATCCCATCAGTCACATTCTCCTTCCTTCAATATTTACAAGGCCACGTTCACGGTTCCCTTGTGTCGTTGTAGTCCAGATCATGCTGGACCTCCTCACCCTTCCAAGGAAGTGGAGGCGATGGAAGGCTGAGGAAGTTCGGCATGTCCCCAACAACTCTCACCAACATCTACAGATGCACTGTACAATGCGTTTTATCATGATGCATTACCGCATGGTTTGGGGACAGTTCCATCCAGGATCACAAGAAATTGTAGAGAATTGAGGATGCAGCCCAGACCATCGCACAAACCAACCTCCCCTTCCATTAACTTCATTTATACCTCACGCTGCCTCGGCAAGGCCAGCAGGATAAGTCTCACCCCTCTTCTCCCCACTCCCATCATGCAAGAAGTACATGTGAAAAAGCACACCTCCAGATTCATGGACAGTTTCTTCCCAGCTGCTATCAATCCACTGAACCATGATCCTACCAACAACTAGAGAGCAGTCCTGTGCTACTATCTACCTCATTGGAGACCTCGGACTATCTCTGATGGGACTTTACTGGACCTTATCTTGCACTAAACGTTATTCATGTTATTCCCATCATGTACAATCTCTGCACAGGCAGCACCCGTAGTCAGGGTTGAGCCCATGTCTCTGGTGCTGTGAGGCAGCAGCTCTATCGCTGTGTTGCCCTAAATGTTTACAACATTGAGGAGAAACCTTGCCTTTAAACTTAAAAATTAGCAAAATTAACGTTCTCTGTGTAGTTATTCCCCAGGTATTGAAATATCATCTCTTTTCAACCAAGTAATTACTTCATGTGAATTTGCATTATATTATCGTCCAAGAATGTGTCAAACATTTCCACCTATACTGAAGCTCATGCGGTCTGAGCTCCTGGATTTACAGTTTATAGCAAATTTATGAGCTGAACTTAAGAATTTATGGAAGCATAACTGCTTTTGTGGTTTACCTATGAATCCATTGTGTGGTGATATATACAAAGGTTCACATTAGCATGCATGTGCTGTGCCTTCTCTTCATGATGAAACATAGAAACATAGAATATAGGTGCAGGAGGAGGCCATTCAGCCCTTCCAGCCAGCATCGCCATTCAATATGATCATGGCTGATCGTCTAAAATCAGTACCCTGTTCCTGCTTTCTCCCCATATCCCTTGATTCCGTTAGCCCTAAGAACTAAATCAAACTCTCTCTTGAAAACATCCAGTGAATTGGCCTCCACCGCCCTCTGTGGCAGAGAATTCCACAGATTCACAACTCTCTGGGTGAAAAAGTCTTTCCTCATCTCAGTCCTAAATGAGAAAGTAAATGTGCAGACGAAGTGCTAGCAGGTCAGAAGGAAACAGTTTCTGTGGTCAATATAGTCATGCAACATCAACAGAGCCTTGTGTAGACGTTTGCTGAGTCAGTTTTTGTTTGAATGAGATGATGACTGAAGTGCACGCCTGACACTTTGATAGAGTGCTCGCTAGGTCAGCTTTTGTGGTTAAAATATGCACTCAGCTCTCATCTTGTGTGTGGGGCAGAGTGAGTAAAGGTAAGATTGGAGTCCATTTTGAGATGAAGGCAACTGAAGGACTAGCAGTACAATTATTAGGCTTGCCACTTGTTTTGCTATGACGTGCACAATGGTTCACGGTGGTTGCTGCTGGCTCACAGCTCCAGGGGTAAGACCCTGACCTCAAATGCCAACTGGACAAAACCTTGCACCTTTTCCCCATGGCCAGAGGAGATGCCTCCGCTTGCTCCAGTTTCCTCCAACATCACAGAAATACGCTGATATATTACTAGGCAATTATAAATGTATCATTATGGTTAAAAAAAAACAAAGGAAATTTAATAGCATGTGTGAGAAAATATGTTAAAGGAATACAGAGAAGTGGGAAAGTTGGGATTGAGCCACTCATTACAGGCATGGCCCATTCGGCTGAATGACTTCCTTCTGTACCAACATAGCAACATAGAAAATAGGTACAGGAGTAGGCCATTCGGCCCTTCGAGAGAGCACCGCCATTCAATATGATCATGGCTGGTCATCCAAAATCAGTACCTCCCTTCCTGCTCCCTCCCCATATCCCTTGATTCTGTTAGCCCTAAGAGCTAAATCTAACTCTCTCTTGAATACATCCAGTGAATTGGCCTCCACTGCCTTCTGTCGCAGAGAATTCTACAAATTCACAACTCTCTGGGTGAAAACGTTTTTCCTCATCTCAGTCCTAAATGGCCTACCCCTTATTCTTAAACTGTGACTCCTGGTTCTGGACTCCCCCAACATTGGAAACATTTTTCCTGCATCTAGCTTGTCCAATCCCTTAAGAATTGTATATGTTTCCATAAGATCCCCTCTCATCCTTCTAAATTCCAATGAGTATACGCCCAGTCGATCCATTCTTTCATCATATGTCAGTCCCGCCATCCTGGGGATTAACCTGGTGAACCTACGCTGGAACTCTCTCAATAGCAAGAATGTCCTTCCTCAAATTAGGAGACCAAAACTGCACACAATACTCCAGGTGACCAAAACTGCACACAATACTCCAGGTGACCAAAACTGCACACAATACTCCAGGTGACCAAAACTGCACACAATACTCCAGGTGACCAAAACTGCTCACAATACTCCAGGTATTAACTATAATTGAAGGTCTAACATCGAGCTTGGTTTGTTTCAGTATCACTGTGTTTATACACATGCTGACCACTCCACTGTTTCTATGCTGGGAAAGTTGCCAGCACAAAGTTCCCTCACGGTTGATTCACACTGGCAACTGAACCTTAGATTGGTGGGGCTATTACATCAAAACCTATCTCAGTGGCTGGGAAAGACAGTGAAAGCGTTTTGGGCTAGCGAACCAGGATCTAGGGTGATCGGTAGGAATGAACTGCAGATGCTGGTTTAAACCGAAGATAGACACATAAAGCTGGAGTAACTCAGCAGGCCAGATAGCATCTCTGGAGAAAAGGAATAGATGATGTTTTGGACTGGAGTCGGAAGAAGGCTCTCGACCTGAAACGTCATCTATTCCTCTCCAGAGATGCTGCCTGACCTGCGGAGTTACTCCAGATTTTTGTGTCTATCTGGGGTGACTGGGTCATGTACAGGCAACTATGCACGAGAGTCATCAACTACCAACGCAGATGGTGGAGGGTGTGGAGAAATACAGACGGAAATGAGGAGAGGCAGACGATGGGTGGGTAAAGCAACGATTGGATGGGCAGCAGATCAAGGTGAGATAGGGGAGAGGGAACATGGGCTTAAGTCCAGGGGCGTGATGGAGGGGATTGTGGGTGTTTGGGCGATGGCTGTGAGTTGGAAGGATTAGCGAGAAGGTGACAGTGGGGCAAGGTCCGATCAGATGATTGGTTGCGGAGGTGTAAGATGATTGGACAAGTTGGAGCTGCTAAGGGATGATTGGGCTACGTATGTAGAGCTGAAGGGAATGATTGGGCAGAAGACTATAGACGACGGAGGTCGAAACAAGGAACTGCATATGCTAGTTTACCAAAAAAAACACAAAGTGTTGGAGTAGCATCACTGGAAGGGCAACGTTGCAGATCAGGACCCTTCTTCAGGGACCCATTGTAGGGGGGAGAAAGCTGGGAGAGAGGTGGGGGTGGGGCAGAGCCTGGCAAGTGATGGGTGGATACAGGTGAGGGGCGTTTTGATTGGCAGATGGTTGGACAAAGGCCAGAGATGAAAAGACAAAATGTGGGAAATAAAGATAAAAGGTAGAAGAGACATGAAGAAAGATTCCTCCAGGGATGCTGCTTGACCTGCTGAGTTACTCCAGCAAATTGTGCCTATCTATGATTTTACCTAATGATGGATTTGGTCTAACAGTGTTCGACTGCAGTTAGGTTTGCATGCTTTGCATGAGCAGCAGAAGGACTGCATAGTGGTGCAGTGGTAGAGTTGCTGCCTTACTGCGCAAGTGACCTGGGTTCCATCCTGACTACGGGTGCTGTCTGTACGGAGTTTGTACGTTCTCCCTGTGACCTGCGTGGGTTTTCTCCAAGATCTTTGGTTTCCTCCCACACTCCAAAGACGTACAGGTTTGTAGGTTAATTGGGTTGGTAAATGTAAAAATTGTCCCTAGTGGGTGTAGGATAGTGTTAATGTGCGGGGATCACTGGCCGGCACGGACCCTGTGGACCGAAGGGCCTGTTTCTGTGCTGTATCTCTAAACTAAACTAAACTAAACCAAACTAAAACCCTACATCAGCACCTACTTTATTTTGTTTGCATTACAGACTTTGATTTTCCACTATTTTGGTGGGTTACCGTGTGTTGCTGATAATTAAGTTATTGGATTATTGATTATATTGATGTGATATTATATCACTGGGCCTGTAAAGCTCGAGTAAGTAAGAATGCATTGTTCCCAGGCTGGTTGTCAGACAATTGAACACTTGGGTCTTGGTGCATGGGATTTTCAGTGTTTTTCAGCTTATTGGAAAATTTGCCCAGAGCTTTGCTCTATTATGATGGCAGAGGTGGTGAAATATGCACAATAACACAATGAGACGCACCTCAGATGGACTGAGATATACCAGGAGGGTTCTAGGAAGACGCATCTTGTCTCAGTGCAGCCGTGGCAGTGTGGAAGACCCCCGAGCAGCAGCAAGCTGCAGATTTGGCCTGGACCCTGCAGGTCAGCTCATTACTCCTTGCAAAGGGTTTACAATACACCAGACAGCATTCCAATCCTGCATCTACCATGGGATCAGCGTTCCTCACAACTACCATGGGATCAGCGTTCTGACCCCCACAACTACCATGGGATCAGCGTTCTGACCCCCACAACTACCATGGGATCAGCGTTCTGACCCCCACAACTACCATGGGATCAGCTAGCCTGCAAGCAAGCAAGTATCTTTAGTTGTAGTTTAGTTTAATTTAGAGATACAGCGTGGAAGCAGGACCCTCGGCCCACCGAGTCCGTGCCGACCGGCATTCCCCGCACATTAAGAGTATCCTACACCCACTAGGAACAATTTAGATTTTTATACCAAGCCAATTGGCCCACAAACCTGTTCGTCTTTGGAGTGTGTGCGGAAACCGAAGATCTCGGAGAAAACCCACACAGGTCACGGGGAGAACGTACAAACTCCGTACAGATCAGGATGGAACCCGGGTCTCCGGCGCTGTAAGGCAGCAACTCTACCGCTGCGCCACCATGCCACCCTATCTGAAGGGCATTGACACCACGCATCCTCCATCCACTGAAAATCACTGAAAAGGATTGGGTGAGAGTCAGAGGATGCAGAGTCCACTCGAAACACATGAAATGCGTTTGGCCTCAAATAGCACCTGGACTTCAGAGCAGTGCTCGGATATCTTTGTGGATCCCATCAGTACTTAATACCAATGCATCCAATCAAATCTACCTTGGCAAAGCAAAACTGGTGGACACAAGATGCTGGAGTAACTCAGCGAGATGCTGCCTGACCCGCTGAGTTACACCAGCATTTTGTGTCTACCTTTGATTTAAACCAGCATCTGCAGTTCCTTCCTACAAAGCAAAACAGCTTCTGATCAAGCGTATCTGTGCACTTTTCTCAAGCTGATTAATTCAGACTAATAACTGATCATGTATTTATGAGAAGATGGTGTTGGAATTCATGTCATTTTGAAATGACAGAATTCAAGTCACAAATATATTTAGATTAAGAACGTTCTGTAAAATTAGCATGACCAGATTAGGCTTTCTATAAATAATGATCAAAGCTCTTTAATGACGTCGTTAAAATATCATTAATGAGGTAATTTCCCTGCATCTGATTCTGGTAATCAAGACATTCATTTAAAACAGTACATTGGTTATGTAGAAGGTCTTTCTGAATTCCAGCTTTTAGTCATTTTACTCAAATTCGTGTTGAATTGAATCAACTTAATTCACAAACTACTGCTTGATATCAAATTTGACTGTCAACACAGCAATGAGCACAGCAGGAAATAGCCATTTGTACTTCTGAACCAGCAAAAGAATTTAGTTGAAGAAAAAGTGAATAGAAATGAGATAACTGAATCTAAGTTCCCTTCCATGTTTCAATGGGTGCAATCATAACAGAATTAGATTTGTAAACATATTGGTAATAGACTGCAGTCCACCTCAAGTGCATTAGCTACTTGGAAAATGGAGGCGTGGAGCATTTATACAACCTATAATACATTGGGAGTCATCTTTCTCCCAAGTTATTATCTATCACAATGCAGTGTTTGCCTTGAGACTGGATCACATATACAGGATGTAATCTGCCTCCCCCCACCCCAATGTAATTATTTCTGCTCCCTGCTCAATGACTCATGATAAGATGCAGTTCCCTTCACTGTATGTTCTCACTTCTGCAGTCACCTTTCAAACAGAAGCCAATTTAAACAATCTGTGCAATGGGTCAATGCCCTCACCATATCAGTGATATCTTGGCTTCATTAGTGAGCAACAATGCTTTGACACACTATAGCATCAACGTTAGGGCGGCACGGTGGTGCAGCGGTAGAGTTGTTGCCTTACAGCGCTTGCAGCACCTGAGACCCGGGTTTGATCCCGACTATAGGTGCTCTCTGTACGGAGTTTGTACATTCTCCCCAAGTGGGTTTTCACCGAGATCTTCGGTTTCCTCCCACACTCCAAAGATGTACAGGTTTGTAGGTTAATTGGCTTGGTATAAATGTAAATTGTCCCTAGTGCGTGTGGGGCAGTGTTAATGTGTGGGGATCGCTGGTCAGTGCGGACTCGGTGGGCTGAAGGGCCTGTTTCCGCGCTGTATCTCTAAAGTAAAGTAAACTAAACTAAGCATCGAGCAGTGCTTTAAACAGTGCAGTTGAGACTTATGTTACTCCCTACGTGTCCAGTGTAGAAGCTACAACCTTTCTGTCCTTCTCTGCTTTCTATCTGCTTCTTTCTTACCCTCTCTTTGACTTAGTTCTGTGCTTGTGTCATTATTCCGTCAGTTTCTGCTTCCACCTACAGATACACTGACAGTGATCCTCATGCTGCCAGCACTGATTTTACACTGGAACTGGAATCTACCCAGCCGGGCAGAGCAAGGCACAGCCTTGCCTACAGGCACAGCCTTGCCTACAGGCACAGCCTTGCCGACAGGCACAGCCTTGCCGACAGGCACAGCCCTGCCGACAGGCACAGCCTTGCCTACAGGCACAGCCTTGCCTACAGGCACAGCCTTGCCGACAGGCACAGCCTTGCCGACAGGCACAGCCTTGCCGACAGGCACAGCCCTGCCGACAGGCACAGCCTTGCCTACAGGCACAGCCCTGCCGACAGGCACAGCCTTGCCTACAGGCACAGCCCTGCCGACAGGCACAGCCCTGCCGACAGGCACAGCCTTGCCGACAGGCACAGCCTTGCCTACAGGCACATAGCTTTCGGACTGTCTTGTCTGACTTTACACTTTAGCATAGTTCAATTCTATTCTTGTTTTCTGTTTTTGTTTATTGATGCAAGGCAGGACCTTGAGGATGATAGACACAAAATGCTGGAGTAACTCAGCGGGGCAGGCAGCATCTCTGGAGAGAAGGAATGGGTGGCATTTCTGAAGTCTGGAGAAGGGTCTCGACCCGAAACCTCACCCATTCCTTCTCTCCAGAGATGCTGCCTGTCCCACTGAGTTACTCCAGCATTTTGTGTCAACCTTCGATTCAAGCCAGCATCTGCAGTTCTTTTCTAACACAGGAACTTGAGGATGGTGGGAGTTCTGTAGTTTAACATAGTTTTCCCTAATTCTAACAAAATAAGATATTAAACTATCTTAATATTGCTATTGTGATTATCAAGTTACACTTAAGCAAATCCTGGTAACACTGACAATTAGATTTGATTATATCTCAGTCACTTGCAAAATATCATATCTACTCACAGGCATTGAGAGAGATAAGGCTGCACACAATGTTCAGCACATCCCAGAACTTCTCTCCATTTTGGTCTCATTTTGTATTAACCAAGTCACTTGTGATACCAGACATGTCAGCAATGCAGTCGTGTACTTATGAAGCCAGTGGGTTTGGGGAGGGATTTTTCTGAATTCATAGCAGCCAATTGTTCTGCAACTAAAATTGATCGGGTCAGAAAACAAAGGGTGGACAAAACTGCTGTTGGAAACTGCAGCAACATCTCAGAATAAACGCGGGAGAATTTCCCAAGATGAATTTCTCTGTCTGAAGAAGGGTCTCGACCCAAACGTCACCCGTTCCTTCTCTCCAGAGATGCTGCCTGCCCCGCTGAGTTACTCCAGCTTTTTGTGTCTGTTCTCAAGAAGAGTGCTGAATAGCTGTGTGCATATTATGTGTACATAAAATCAATCGTTGTCACTTGTAGCAGTTGCATCAGCAGGCTTGTTAGAGGAATTACCCTGCAAGCAGGAAAAATACTTAATATTCAGATAGACTTTTCCCCCCCACCTCATTGTACATCATTTCCCAAGACTGGAACAGCCAGTAGAAAGATGACAGCCTTTCCTTTTGTTTTCCTTTTAAGTGTGATGTCCAGCGTGTGATGGACACAGAGCTATATTGAGATAGAGTCATACAGTCTTTCAGCAGGGATTAGATTAGATGCCGCTCCAAGAGGCTGAGCATGGGGATTGGATGTGGTACAGACTGGCGGAGGAAGGGCATCAATGAAATCACTTGGACAAGCTGACCCTGCATCTATAACCCAGCGCAGCTAACAGCACAACAGGCCTTTACGGCCAAGGGGAGTTTCTAATATTTTTAACAATTCTGAATTTGAAGGGTACTAGATGGTGCTGGAAACATGGCAACTCTTGTGTACTGCCTCAGTCGTAGTTTACTATTCTTACACTCTTGTACTTTAGTATGACTGTGCCTAAGTATGGTAAGATTTTAACTGAGCAGTATGCAAAAAGAGAATTTCACTGTACCTCACTGTATAAGGTCGTAAGTTATAAGGGCAGAATTAGGCCTTCAACACAAGAGGTCAGCTCCGCCATTCAATCATGGCTGATCTATCTCTCTCTCCAAACCCCATTCTCCTGCCTTCTCCCCTTAACCACTGACACATGTTCTAATCAATAATCTATCTATCTCTGCCATAAAAATATCCATTGACTTGGCCTCCACAGCCTTCTGTGGCAATGAATTTCACAGATTCGCCACCCTCTGACCAAAGAAATTCCTACTCATCTCCTTTCTGAAGGAACGTCCTTTAATTCTGAGACTATGACCTCTGGTCCTAGACTCTCCCACTAGACCCTCCGGCCCAACTTGCCCACACCGGCCAACGTGTCCCATCTACACTAATCCCACCTGCATGTGTTTGGCCCACATCCCTCCAAACCTGTCCTATCCATGTACCTGTCCAATTGTTTCTTAAATGTTGGTGTAGTCCGTGCCTCAACTACCTTCTCTGGCAGCTCATTCCATTCACCCACCACCCCTTGCATGAAAATGTTACCCCATCAGCTTCCGATTAAACCTTTCCCCCCTTACATTACACCTATGTCCTCTGGTTCTTGATTCCCCTACTCTGGGCAAAAGTATGCATCGTAGTATGCAGCGTAGGTTCACTAGGTTAATTCCCGGAATGGCAGGACTGTCGTATGTTGAAAGGCTGGAGCAATTAGGCTTGTATACACTGGAATTTAGAAGGATGAGGGGGGATCTTATTGAAACATATAAGATAATTAGGGGATTGGACACATTAGAGGCAGGAAACATGTTCCCAATGTTGGGGGAGTCCAGAACAAGGGGCCACAGTTTAAGAATAAGGGGTAGGCCATTTAGAACGGAGATGAGGAAGAACTTTTTCAGTCAGAGAGTGGTGAAGGTGTGGAATTCTCTGCCTCAGAAGGCAGTGGAGGTCAGTTCGTTGGATGCTTTCAAGAGAGAGCTGGATAGAGCTCTTAAGGATAGCGGAGTTAGGGGGTATGGGGAGAAGGCAGGAACAGGGTACTGATTGAGAGTGATCAGCCATGATCGCATTGAATGGCGGTGCTGGCTCGAAGGGCTGAATGGCCTACTCCTGCACCTGTTGTCTATTGTCTATTCCTCTCATGATTTTTTTATACACCTCTACAAGATCACTCTTCATCCTCCTGCGCTCCAAGGAATAGAGACCCAGCCTACTCAACCTCTCCCCATAGCTCGGGCCTTTGAGTCCTGGCAACATCCTCATAAATCTTCTCTGCACCCTTTCCAGCTTGACAACAGCTTTCCGATAACATGGCGCCCAAAACGGAACAAAATACTCTAACTGTGGCCTCACCAACATCTTATACAACTGCAACATGACCTCCAAAGAAGGGTCTGAAGAAGGATCTCGACCCGAAATGTGTCTACCTTCGATTTAGACCAGCAGGTTGATAAATGGTCCTTCCATAACCAGGGTGCAGTCTGATTCTCCTTTACCTCATTGTGGACTTTGGACTTTGTCTATGGAACTGTTATGCTACAATGTTGAGAAGTATATTCTGCACCAGTTCCCTTCGCTCTACCTATGATACTTGAGATTGGCTTGATTGTGTTTATGTATTTGTTTGATTAGCATGCAAAACAGAGCTTCTCACTGTACCTGTACCTGTACAGGTGACAATATAAACCCACTGTAGGGGCTACATGTGTGGTTCATGAAGATACTGATGCATATTTTGAGTGCAGTCAACGGGTTATGCAAAGCAACAAGAAGAACACAAGAGCCATTTCCTTCTGCTTCTGGCTGCTTATCCATGGGGAATGTATCTGCGAAAGGAATCAGATACACGGTGGCACAGCGGTAGAGTTGCTGCCTTATAGCGAATGCAGCGCCGGAGACCCGGGTTCGATCCTGACTACGGGCGCCGTCTGTACGGAGTTTGTAAGTTTTCCCCGTGACCTGCATGGTTTTTCTCCGAGATCTTCGGTTTCCTCCCACACTCCAAAGACGTACAGGTTTGTAGGTTAATTGGCTTGGTAAATGTAAAAATTGTCCCTAGTGGGTGTAGGATAGTGTTAATGTGCGGGGATTGCTGGTCGGCACGGACCCGGTGGGCCGAAGGGCCTGTTTCTGCACTGTATCTCTAAACTAAACTAAAAAATCAGGCATCTGCTTAATGCAGGCATAACAGGTCAGAGAGATTGATGTGTCTAATTCTCATGTGAACTGCCTGGATAGTCCAAGGCTTGGACATTGCCTTGACCCTGACCTTGAGCTGTCCTCAGGCACTGCGGGGTTTGTTTTGTGGTGGGAGGATAGTCACCTCCTGCCCCAACTCTGCAAGATCACAGCAGTAATCTTCCAATTGCCCTAGCTTTTCCATTTCAACACAGAGCAGGGAGAGTACTTATAGTGGCACTAATAGTGGCACATGAGAGGAATGGATCGTGTAGATGCACAGAGTCTCTTGTTCAGAGGAGGGGAATCGAGGACCAGAGGACATAGGTTTAAGGTGAAGGGGAAAAGATTTAATAGGAATCTGAGGGGTAACTTTAGTTTAATTTAGAGATACAACGCAGAAACAGGCCCTTTGGCCCACCGAGTCCTCACCGACCAGAGGCCCCCGCACATTAACACTATCCTACAGACACGAGAGACAATTACCATTTTTACACAGAGCCAATTAACCTACAAACCTGCACGTCTTTGGAGTGTGGGAGGAAACCGAAGATCTCGGAGAAAACCCACGCAGGTCACGGGGAGAATGTACAAACTCCGTACAGACGGCGCCCGTAGTCAGGATCAAACCCTGGTCTCTGGCGCCGAATGCGTTATAAAGCAGCAACTCTACCACTGCACCAGCGTGCCATCCTGGCAACAGACCCAGAGTCACCTGTCTTTTAATATCACAGCTGATGATGGTCTTACCCTCGAGCCACCAGGCACATAACTCAAATGATGAACAGGCTTCTAACCACTCACAATTTTTCATTACCACCATGCTTTAAACGTATTAGAGTCAGGTATCAAGAGTGTTTTATTGCCATCTGTCCCAGATAGAACAATCAGATTCTTACTTGCACCACCACAACAGAATACCTGAACGCACAGCCATTTCTGATTTGAATGTCAAAATCATGTTAACTTTTAATAACTTTTAATAACTTTTAATAACAACATTTAATAATAACAGTAATATAAAGCTGGATAATGTAGTTTTACATGTGCTTAATGGACAACAGGTAAATATGAACCAACTTTTGTGGGTCGAAGGACAAATTGTGGGTGGAAGGACTGAGAAGTCCCTAGTTTTGTAATAAATGTGTAATGTACCACAGCAGATTTAAACGAAACATTTGTAAAATATTGGTTGGGCCTCAGGAGGTGTATGGCGTTCCTTTCAATTCAGGAGGTCAAGGATTTAGAAAGGGAACTAAGATGATTAATGGAATTACACTGGGGAAGCAGGCTTTCAATTATGAGGAGAGACTGGAAAAGCTGGAGTAATCCCTTGGGAACAGAGGTTTGAAGAGGTAATTTCACAGGCATGCTCAACAACATGAAGCCTTTTGATAGTCAATAGAAGGGGTGATTAGAATGGCAGAAGGCGTTAAAGTGATGAATCTGAGTGGTAACATTTTCACACAAAGGGTGGTGGGTGTATGGAACAAGCTGCCAGAGGAGGTAGTTGAGCCTGGGACTATCCCAACGTTTAGGAAGCAGTTAGACAGGTACATGGATAGGACAGGTTTGTAATATATTCCTTTATTCGTCCCACATCGGGGAAATTTACAGTGTTAGAGCAGCAAAGTGGATAGCAAGAGACCATTCATTATAAATATAAGTAAAGACAAGGATAAATTGTCATCGTTTTTTCGTGCGTTCTTAGCTGTTATTGTTGGCTCGTCTGCTGGGAGCAGAGCTGGTTGTGCAGTCTCACAGCAGCGGGAAGAAAGGACCTCCTATATCTCCCCTTCACGCACTTGGGGTGAAGGAGTCTGTCACTGAAGGAGCTACTCAGTGCAGTGACAGTGTCCTGCAAGGGGTGGGAGTTGTTGTCCAGCAGCGATGTTAACTTTGCCATCATCCTCCTCTCTCCCACCACCTGCACTGAGTCGAGGGGGCAACCCAGGACAGAGCTGGCCTTCCTGACCAGCTTGTCGAGTCTCTTCCCTTCCGCCGCTGAGATGCTGCTGCTCCAGCAGACCACTCCATTGAAAATGGCCGATGCCACCACCGTGTTGTAGAAGGTCCTTAGGAATGCCCCCTGCACTCCAAAGGACCTGAGTCTCCTTAGCAGATAAGGTCTGCTCTGGCCCTTTCTGTATAGCGCATCGGTGTTTTCAGTCCAGTCCAGTTTATTGTTGAGGTAGACACCCAGGTACTTATAAGAATCCACCCTCTCGATGTCCATTCCCTGGATGTTCACCGGTGTCGGGGGGACCTGGCTGCGCCTGCGGAAATCTACCACCATCTGTAGTCTCTTTTTTGCTCTGGTTTATTTTCACCCACATGCTTGGACCGTAATGTTGTATCCTCATTGTTTTGATGTGGTTATGCTTTTTTCTTAATTGTTAACTGTATGTTTGTGTTGTCATTTGTGAGCGGAGCACCAAGGCACATTCCTTGTATATGCACATACTTGGCCAATAAACTTATTCATTCATTCTTTCGTTCATTCATTCATTCATTCATCTCCCTGGTTTTCCCCGCGTTGATCCGGAGGCAGTTCCGCTGGCACCAGTCCACAAACTCCTTGATCAGTTCTCTGTACGCCCTGTCCTCCTCGCCCGTGATGAGGCCGACGATGGCAGAGTCGTCAGAGAACTTCTGTAGATAGGAGTCTGCAGAGCTGTGCCTGAAGTCCGCAGTGTACAGGGTGAACAAGAATGGCACTAGCACGGTTCCCTGCGGAACCCCAGTGCTGCAGACCACCCTGTCTGAGACCAGGTCCTTTGTCCTCACATACTGTGGTCGGTTGGTGAGGTAGTCCAGAATCCAGGATGTGAGGTGGGGATCCACTCCTGTGTGCTCCAGCTTGTCCCCCAGAAGCCCCGGCTGGATGGTGTTGAATGCACTGGAGAAATCAAAGAACATGATTGTCACAGTGCTATCCGGCCTCTCCAGGTGTGAGAGAGCTCTGTTCCGCAGGTAGATGATGGCGTCCTCCACCCCGATGCAAGTCTGGTAGGCGAACTGCAGCGGATCCATTGATGGTCTCAACAGGGGGCGGAGATGGGCGAGGACCAGACGCTCCAGTGTCTTCATCAGGTGTGATGTCAGACTGATGAAGGGTCTCGACCCGAAACGTCACCCATTCCTTTTCTCCAGAGATGCTGCCTGTCCCGCTGAGTTACTCCAGCATTTTGTGATACCTCCACTGACTTGGCCTCCACAGCCTTCAGTGGCAAAGAATTCCCCAGATTCACCACCCTCTGACTAAAGAAATTCCTCCTCATCTCCTTGCTAAAGAAACGTCCTTTAATTCTGAGACTATGACCTCTGGTCCTAGACTCTCACACTAATGGGTCGGATCAGGACCTTACTTGAAAAGCAGGGACCTGATCAAAAACATTACATAAGGTGTGGCCTGACCACCTGAGTTACTCCAGCACTCTGTGGCTTTTTCTTGTTGTAAACCTGCATCTGCAGTTCTTTGCTTCCATAAAGCTCTTCATTCATGGTTTAGCAGCAAGCCCACTGCCTCTCTATGTTTTGATCACTGCCTGGATTGTGGCATCACTCAATTAATGGGACAGAATTTGTGCCAGATCTGAGCAGCGGATGTTTGCTTTATTCAAGGTTATGTTTTATCAGGAACCATCACCCATTGCACTCAGCATTTGAGCAGGTGGAATCTATCTGCTGAAGCAATCTGTCGGACAATTACTTGCTCATATTCCAGGCAAGTGTGTCATTATAAATCAGGGCTGGTATTTCAGCAGCAAAATACAACACCTGATGATAAATATATGCTTCTGAAAACGCAATCATCCCCAGACATGTAATCATTCATGTGAAGCAATGGCATTTTTGAATGCCAAGCGCTTAGAAAAGTAAAAACATTCATTTAAAAAAATAACATTCACAGTAAGCAATTACCATCTGAAATGTTATTTTACCTGTAAAGACCATGAGAAAAAACATAAAACTGCCCCTTTGACCCGGGAGAAGCAATGCACTTATTAACTTATCAGAAAACTGATAGCAATCATTATTTGTGTGCATTGTTATTTTGCTCAGAGGTTGGTCAGCACATTCACTATAATCTCTGACGGTATGAGGCCTTGGATTCTCTTTAAAATCTGAATTTTCACAGGGCATCACTTTTCTCCATTTTCCCACTTCAGAGAGGTACTTTAACTTCTATACTTTTTGACAATTCTTGGCTAATGAAGCTCTTTTAGACATTGTGAGATGCACTCAAGAAATGGGAGGGACGCCTTTCAGTTCAGTTCAATTCTGGTTAGTTTATTGTCACGTGTACCGAGGTACAGTGAAAAGCTTTCGTGACGTGCTAACCAGTCAGTGGAAAGCCAACACATGATGACAATCAAGCCATTTACAGTGAATAGATACATGATAAGGAAATAACGTTTAGTGCAAGGTAAAGCCTGATGAAAGATAGTACGAGGGTCACCAATGAGGTAGATAGTAGTTCAGCACTGCTCTCTGGTTGTGGTAGGATGATTCAGTTGCCTGATAACAGCTGGGAACAAATTGTCCCTGAATCAGGAGGTGTGCGTTTTCACACTTCTATACCTTTTGCCTGATGGGAGACGGGAGGAGAGGGAGTGGCCGGGGTGCGACTCATCCTTGATTATGCTGCTGGCCTTGCCGAGGCAGGGTGAATGACATTGTGGGAGTAGACCTCTATATTTTTGTATCTTAGAAAGGACCAGGAGAGTCATCGAAGGTAGACACAAAATGCTGGAGTAACTCAGCGGGTCAGGCAGCATCTCTGGCGAGAAGAAATGGGTGACGTTTCGGGTCGAGGCCCTTCTTCAGACTGATGTCAGGGGAGTGGGTGGGACAAAGATAGAATGTAGTCGGAGACACTAAGACTGGTGGAAGAACTGGGAAGGGGGAGGGGATGGAGACAGAGGGAAAGCAGGGACTGTATGAAGTTAGAGAAGTCAATGTTCATACCGCTGGGGTGTAAACTACCCAAGTGAAATATGAGGTGCTGTTCCTCCAAATTGCGCTGGGCCTCACACTGACAATGGAGGAGGCCCAGGAAAGAAAGGTCGGATTGGGAATGGGAGGGGGAGTTAAAGTGCTGAGCCACCGGGAGATCAGGTAGGTTAAGCCGAGCCTGCGCTTAGTCTCGCCGATGTACAGAAGTTGACACCTGGAACAGCGGATACAGTAGATGAGGTTGGAGGAGGTGCAGGTGAACCTCTGCCTCACCTGAAAAGACCTTTGGGGTCCTTGGATGGAGTTGAGGAGGGAGGCAAAGGGACAGGTGTTGCAACTCCTGCGGTTGCAGGGGAAAGTACCTGGGGAGGGGGATGTTTGGGTAGGAAGGGAGGGGGGGGAGGGGGGGTGGGGGAAACTTTTAAAAAATCTCTTACCTCGACGGAGATGCGATTTTTTCCGTATCGTATCTCCGTCCGCACTGCGGCCTAACAGCGAGGAGTTGGCGGCCTCTGCTGGAGACCGACTTCAGGAGCTCCAACTGCGGGGCCTGCTAACTTAACATCATGGAGCTGGTGATCCCTTTGCCAGGGACCGACCTCAGAGCTCCAATCCCGGGAGCATGCAGACTATAACATCGTGGAGCTCACGGTCCCTGGTCAGAGATCCAACTTCGGGAGCTCCAGACCGCAGGAGCTCCGACCGCCCCGACACGGGGCTTCGACCACCCCGACACAGGAGCTCCGACACAGGAGCTTCGACCACCCCGACACAGGAGCTCCGACCGCCCCGACACAGGAGCTCCGACCGCCCCGACCACCCCGACACAGGAGCTCCGACCGCCCCGACCACCCCGACACAGGAGCTCCGACCACCCCGACACAGGAGCTTTGATCGCCTGCTGTGGGAGCTTTGATCGGCGGCTGCGGGAGCTCCGATCGCCCCGACACAGGAGCTCCGATCGCCCCGACACAGGAGCTCCGATCGCCCCGACACAGGAGCTCCGATTGCCCCGACGCAGGGGCTTCGATCACCCCGACACAGGAGCTCCGATTGCCCCGACGCAGGAGCTCCGATCGCCCCGACACAGGAGCTCCGATCGCCCCGACACAGGAGCTCCGATTGCCCCGACGCAGGGGCTTCGATCACCCCCTGCGGGAGCTTTGACCGCCCCAACTGCGGATGGTTTGTCTGCCCCGACCGCGGGAGAATAAAGAGGAAGCAGATTAGACTTTATTACCTTCCATCACAGTGAAGGATGTTGGAACCTGCTGTGGTGGATGTCTATGTTAACTTTTATGTAGTTGTGTGTCTTGTTGCTTTTATTTTAGTACGGCTGTATGATAAATCGAATTTCACTGTACCTTAATAGGTGCACGTGACAATAAACTGGCCTTGAAACCTTAACTCAATCCCTCGGGTCCTGTCAACAACCTCGTAAATCTATTCTGCATTCTTTCCAGCTTAATTGTCATTTGTCCTTTAATATAATGACCAAAGCCGAACACAATACTCCAACTATGACCTCACCTCCTCCTTGGACAATCGCAACCTCATATCTCAACAGAGATACTTCATGTCCTAACTGATGAAGGCCATCATTCCAAAAGCCTCCTTCACCACCATGTCAACCCGTGATGCCACTTTCAGGCAACAATGTACTTGTGCTCTTTGGTCCTTCTATTCTACAACTCGTGCCACGATCCCACCATTCTCTGTGAATATCCTATCCTGGTTTGACTCGGAGAAGGAGACCATTCAATCCATCAGGACTATGTCAGAACTACACCACCCTGAAATATTTTCATGCCAATATTTAAACTTTCTGTAAGCCAGATCTTACAGCATGTGGTGTGGCAAAATGTTTCACCCTGTTAGAAACATAGAAACATAGAAAATAGGTGCAGGAGGAGGCCATTTGGCCCTTCGAGCCAACACTGCCATTCATTGTGATCATGTCTGATCAACCACAATCAGTAACCTGTGCCTGCCTTCTCCCCATATCCCTCGATTCCACTAGCCCCTAGAGCTCTATCTAACTCTCTTTGAAATTCGTCCAGTGAATTGGGCTCCACTGCCTTCTGTGGCAGAGAATTCCACAAATTCACAACTCTCTGGGTGAAAAGTTTCTTCTCACCTCAGTTTTAAATGGCCTCCCCTTTATTCTTGGACTGTGGCCCCTGGTTCTGGACTCCCCCAACATTGGGAACATTTTTCCTGCATCTAGCTTGTCCAGTCCTTTTATAAATTTATACGTCTCTATAAGATTCCCTCTCATCCTTCTAAACTCCAGTGAATACAAGCCTAGTCTTTCCAATCTTTCCTCATATGACAGTCATGCCATCCTGGGGATTAACCTCGCGTTGCCATAGTTCTTTTGGCCAATCACTTTAAATCCTTCTGCTATTGTAAACAGTCCCCTCTATTGAGTCCAGCAAAAAGCTTCATGTTGTTGAACATGCCTGTGAAATTGCTTCTTCGAACCTCTTTTCCAAGGGGACTACTCCAGCTTTTCCAGTCTCTCCTCATAATTGAAATCTTGCTTCCCCAGTGTAATTCCATTAATCTTCTTTGTTCCCTTTCTAAATCCTTAACCTCCTTCTGAATTGAATGGAACGCAATACACCTCCTGAGGCCCAACCAATATTCTACAAATGTTTAGTCGAAATGTGTTGTCGTACGTTGCCCTCCACCCACAACGGTTTAACCGACCCTGGAGCATCTTTAACATTAAAATAATCCTGCTTTATATTTCTGTTGTTGTCAATATGCTTTTAAAATTAAATTAGAAATGGACCGAGTTACGGATGAAATATGGGAACATGAGAGTGAAGACGACTGTTGTGTTCTTTTAGGAAGGAGATGAGGAGGATGTTCTTTAGTCAGAGGGTGGTGAATCTGTGGAATTCTTTGCCCGTAGAGGCCAAGTCAGTGGATATTTTTAAGGTAGAGATAGATGTTTCATTAGCACAGGTGTCAGAGGTTATGGAGAGAGAGGAATGGGGTTGGAAGGTAGAGATAGATCAGCCATGATTGAATGGTGGAGTAGACTTGATGGGCTGAAGGGCCTAATTCTACTCCTATCCCTTATGATCTCTTGACCTTGTGACTGGTCTTTTAAGCACAAGTATGGTGGGCTGCATGGTCTGAATAGCCATTTTCTAAAACACTTATTCGATTTAATCCTTATTTTATTTGCAGTTGAAGGCTAGCAAGTGAACTATAACCCTTGGAACATGGGAGGCTGAAGATGTTCTTATAGAGGTGCTTAAAATCATGAGGTAAATTGATTGGGTGAATACACAGAGGCTTTTACGCCGGGCAGGAGACTCAAAAACCAGAGGACATAGGTTTAATGTGAGAGGGGAAAGATTTAATAGGAACCTGACAGGGCGCCTCGGTAGAGTTGCTGCCTTACAGCGAATGCAGCGCCGGAGACCCTGGTTTCATCCGGACTACGGGTGCTGTCTGTACGGAGTTTGTACGTTCTCCCCGTGACCTGCGTGGTCTTTCTCTGATCTTCGGTTTCCTCCCACACTCTAAAGACGTTAATTGGCTTGGTAAATGTAAAAATTGTCCCGAGTGGCTACATGATAGTGTTAATGTGCGGGGATCGCTGGTCGGCGCGGACCCGGTGCGCCGAAAGGGCCTGTTTCCACGCTGTATCTCCAAACTATACGAAACTAAACTATTAAACTAAACTAAACTAAACTAAACTAAATTAAACTAAACTCAACTAAACTCAACTCAACTCAACTCAACTCAACTCAACTCAACTCAACTCAACTCAACTCAACTCAACTCAACTCAACTAAAATAAACTGTATGGAATGAATAGAGGAGTTAATTGAGGCAAGTGCAATAAAATGTAAAGTAAAATTACCTGTACTATGACAGGTAAATAGGTAGGAAAGGTTTGGAGAGATGTGGACCAAATACGGGCAAATGGGACTAGCTTAGATGGAGCAACATGGTTGGCATGGACAAGTTGGGCTGAAGGGTCTATTTCTGTGCTGTATGACTGCATGACTCAAATTTAATTTAATTTTGGGTTTCATATTTCCTTAAGACATAAAAGGTCTACAAAAAGATATATTGGCCTTTAGAGTAAGCCCATCAATCTCATTTGCCTGCGTATTTCCTTGCGATCGATTCTCTCGTAAATACCTATCAACACCCCACTGAATCCCTTCCACCTACCTGAACAAGAATTAATTTACAATGCTCAATTAACCTACCAACCAACCAAACCATCAATGTTTGTAAGTAAATTTTCCGTTTAGAATTTTTACCAGCTTATTTCCATTGTCACAGGAGGTCAGTGAAATAATAAAAGACCAGTGGTGAAAAGAACAAATGCAAAGTAACGCAGAGCAGGTAACTAACGTTTCAAAGGGACAAATAAAGAGGTATTTGTAGTAGATTACTCCATCTATTCCTAAATGAAACATTGATTGCTTTGTCCTTTTGTTGCCCACGTCCAGAGCTTGCCCTATTTATTTCAAATTATAGCTAGAGTCATGGAGACATAGAGTCATAGAGTGATACAGCGTGGAAACAGGCCCTTCAGCCCAACTTGCCCACACCGCCCCACATGTCCCAGCTACACGAGTCCCACCTGACGCATTTGCTCCATATCCCTCCAAACCTGTCCTATCCATGCACCTGTCTAACTGTTTCCTAAACGTTGGGATAGTCCCTGCCTCAGCTACCTCCTCTGGCAGCTTGTTCCATACACCCACCACCCTTTGTGTGAAAAAGTTACCCTCAGATTCCTATTAAATCTATTCCCCTTCACCTTAAACCTATGTCCTCTGGTCCTCGATTCACCTATTCTGGACAAGAGGCTCCATGCATCTACCCGATCTACTCCTCTCATGATTTTATACACAGCTTTACCATCTCTCGACAAAAAAAGCTCTCCTGTGGCTAAAATCCAAATATAACAAAAACATATCACAACTATATATATTCTCACCACCCTTTAGCTAAAATCCATATACAAACGGATCTGACTCATTTACGAAAGCAAGCCAGTTTCATTTGTGGTTTCTGTGAAAAACATTGGTTATTTAAATTGTGTGCAAATATCCTGAAGGTGCAACCACATGTGATGCTGAACCAATGCACCACGTTGAAGACTGGCCTCACTGCCAGCTTCAGCACATGCATAATAGATAGTCCATTGTCTGCTTTGTGCAAGAGATATAAACGGCAACTTACGCAGAAAATAATCCCACCATTTATCTTGGTTCCTTTTCCTTTTGCTCCACTATTCCCACAAACATGCTGTTCCCCCTCTGGCAACTGTATTTACAAAAGGACTCCTTCACCCAATAAAAATAGATTTGTCACAAATTGTGAAGTGGAAATAGTCATGTAGTCATAAAACGTGGAAACAGGCCCTTCGGCCCAACTTTCCCATGCCAACCAACATGCCCCATCTACACTTGTCCCACCTGCCTACGTTTGGCTCATATCCTTGTTAACCTATCCTCTCCATGCACCTGCCCAATTATTTACAAACATTGTGATAGTACGAGCCTCAACGACCTCCTCTGGCAGCTCATTCCATACACCTACCACTGTTTGTGTAAAAACGTTGCCCATCAGGTTCCTGTTAAATCTGTCCCCCCTTACCTTAAACCTATAGAAACATAGAAAATAGGTGCAGGAGTAGGCCATCCGGCCCTTCGAGCTAGCACCGCCATTTAATATGATCATGGCTGATCATCCAAAATCTGTACCCCGTTCTAACTTTTTACCCCATATCCCTTGATTCCTTTCATCCTAAGAGGTAAAGGGTATGGAAGGGTAAGATGTGAAACAACAAGAGATTAAAGGAGTTGAAGTTCAAGGGAAATGTAGAATAGATCATTGTTTGCAAGGGGAAGGAGACAACGAGGCATACAGAGATAACATTCAATCAGGAGGACAGTCAGACTGGTTGGCGAATAGGATGGGAAAGGTTAGAAACATAGAAAATAGGTGCAGGAAGAGGCCATTCAGCCCTTCAAGCCAGCACCGCCATTCATTGAGATCATGGCTGATCATCCACAATCAGTAACCTGTGCCCAACTTCTCCCCATATCCCTTGATTCCACTAGCCCCCAGAGCTCTATCTAACTCTCTCTTAAATTCATCTAGTGATTTGGACTCCACTGCCCTCTGTGGCAGAGAGTTCCACAAATTCACAACTCTCTGGGTGAAAAAGGTTTTTCTCACCTCAGTTTTAAATGGCCTCCCCTTTATTCTAAGACTGTGGCTCTTGGTTCTGGACTCGCCCAACATTGGGAACATTTTTCCTGCATCTAGCTGGTCCAGTCCTTTTATAATTTTATATGTCTCTATATGATCCCCTCTCATCCTTCTAAACTCCAGTGAATACAAGCCTAGTCTTTTCAATCTTTCCTCATATGACAGTCCCGCCATCCCAGGGATCAATCACGTGAACCTACGCTGCACTGCCTCAATTACAAGGATATCCTTCCTCAAATTAGGAGACCAAAACTGTACACAATACACCAGATGTGGTCTTACCAGGGCCCTATACAACTGCAAAAGAACCTCTTTACTCCTATACTGAAATAATCTCGTAATAAAGGCCAACATGCCATTAGCTTTCTTCACTGCCTGCTGTACCTGCACGCCAACTTTCAGTGACTGGTGTACAAGGACACCCAGGTCTCGCTGCACCTCCCCTTTACCTAACCTAACTCCATTGAGATAATAATCTGTCTCCTTGTTTCTGCCGCCAAAGTGGATAACCTCACATTTATCTATATTATAGTGCATCTGCCACGCATCTGCCCACTCACTCAACCTGTCCAGGTCACCCTGCAACCTCCTAACATCCTCTTCGCAGTTCACACTGCCACCCAGCTTTGTGTCATCCACAAACTTGCTAGTGTTGCTTCTAATTCCTTCATCCAAATGATTAATATATATGGTAAACAGTTGCGGCCCCAACACCGAGCCTTGCGGCACTCCACTCGCCACTGCCTGAAAAATTCTAAAAAGGACCCGTTTACTCCTACTGTTTGCTTCCTGTCTGCCAACCAATTCTCTATCCATGTCAGCACCCTACCCCCAATACCATGTGCTCTAATTTTAGTCATCAATCTCCCGTGCGGGACCTTATCAAAGGCTTTCTGAAAGTCTAGATACATTACATCCACTGGCTCCCCTTCATCCATTTTACTTGTCACATCCTCAAAAAATTCCAGAAGATTAGTCAAGCATGATTTCCCTTTCATAAATCCATGCTGATTTGGACTTATCCTTTTACTGCTATCCAAATGCACCGTTATTACCTCTTTAATAATTGACTCCAGCATCTTCCCCACCACCGATGTCAGGCTAACTGGTCTGTAATTCCCCGTTTTCTCTCTCGCTCCTTTCTTGAAAAGTGGGACAACATTAGCTATGTCCTCGTGTTCTTAATTCCCCCACTCTGGGCAAGAGACTCCATGCATTTATCCTGTCTATTCCTCTCCTGATTTTGTACACCATGATAAGATCATGCCTCATCCTCTTACGCTCCAAGAAATAGAATCCTGGCGAGATCCTCGTAAATCTTCTCCGCACCCTTTCCAGCTTAACAACATCTTTCCTTTAACAGGGTGACCAAAACTGAACCCAAAACTGAAGCCAAGTGTGGCCTCGCCAATGTGTTGTGTAACCTCCCAAATTCTGTAGTCAATACTCTGACTGATGAAGGCCAGTTTGCTAAACGCCTTTTTGACCACCCAATCTACCTGTGGCACCACTTTCAAGGAACCTGCACTCCTAGATCCCTCTGCTCTACAACACTCCCCAGAGCCCTACCATTCATTGTGTAGGTCCTCCCCTGCTTAGACTTCCCAATATGCAACACCTCGCATTTCTCTGCATTAAATTCCATCAGTCACTTTAGTGTCATCTGCAAACTTACGAATCATGTCTTGAATGTTCTCATCCACATCATTAATATAAATGACCAACAGTAACGGGCCCAGCACCGAACCCTGAGGGACATCATAGACACAGGCCTCCATTCTGAAAAACAATCTTCTATGGCGAGTCCGAAACTTGCTAGTTGTAGACAAAGTTTATTGCAGCCGCAATACACGAATACAGAATCAAAACAACAAGTTACAGGACAACCAATATAAACTTACTGTCTTCCTTGAAGACTTCGCCGAACTGGCTAAATCGGGCGCCAAACGCGCACCTGACATCGCTGGCCAATCAGCGATGTCGTTTGCTGGACCAATCCTCATGGTCGCGTTCCCATGTGACCTCGCTGGCCAATCCGAGGGTTCGACGACCTGGACCATTCTCTATGGTCGCTACATGACCCCCCCCAGAACCCGAGGTGCGGAACCTAGCAGGGAGCCGGATTTCGCGACCATAACGAGTACGGAGAGGGACAGCCTGAACCACAGGAGCCGGAGGTTCCGGACTTGGTGGAACAGCCGGAACGGGAGGTTCTGGAGGAACTACCGGAACGGGGGGTCCTGGAGGAACTGCCGAAACAGGGGGTCCTAGGGGAACTGCCGAAACTGGAGGTCCCGGAGGAACTGTCGGAATGGGGGTTTGTGGACTGGGCGGAACTAACGGAGGTCGGCCTCTTCTAGGGGTTTGACCGACCAGGACTGGTTGATCTGGGTCCAAATGGGCAGGTTTGAGCCGGGACACCGAGACGAGTTCACTCTTGCCGCCCATGTCTAAGGTGAAAGTAGCCGTTCCCTTACGTAAAACCCGAAACGGCCCTTGATAGACCCTCTGCAACGGGGCGCGATGGGCATCTTTACGCAAAAAAACAAACTCACAGTCCTTCAGGGAAGACGGTTCATGTACCATGGGACACCCATGACGTGAAGTCGGCACTGGAGCCAGGGAGCCCACCCGTTCCCGGAGAGCTGCTAACGCTGATGGGACTGTAGGGAGCAGGGCTGAAGTGTCCGGAAACAGATCTCCAGGTACTCGAAGGGTCGAGCCATATACCAGCTCTGCGGACGACGCACCGAGATCTGGCTTAGGAGCCGTCCGGATGCCCAACAGAACCCAAGGGAGTTGGTCTACCCAGTCTGGGCCTTCAAGCCTTGCACTGAGGGACGCCTTAAGTTGGCGGTGGAACCTTTCTACGAGTCCATTTGCCTGGGGGTGATATGCAGTTGTGGGTTGCAATTTGGACCCGTACAGTTCCGCCAGCGCGGCCCAGAGGGACGAAGTGAACTGTGGTCCTCTGTCAGTTGTAATAACTGCCGGGACCCCGAAACGAGCTACCCAGTGAAGGGCCAAAGTCCTAGCACAAGACGCTGACGAGATATCACACAATGGGAAAGCCTCTGGCCACCGGGTGAACCGATCCACCACCGTGAGGAGGTGGGTGTAGCCCCGGGAGGAAGGCAAAGGCCCGACCAAATCCACGTGGATGTGGAAAAAACGAAAAGCCGGGACTTCGAAATCCTGTACGGGGGGCTGGACGTGGCGCTGACAGGGCACGCAGGAACGTGCCCATCCCGCTACCTGTTTCCGCAGGCCATGCCAGACAAACCTCGCTGCCACCAAGGCAGAGGTGGAGCGGATGGACGGGTGTGCCAGCCCATGAATGGCATCGAAAACCCGGCGCTGAAGGGAGGGCGGTACTACCGGCCTGGGGCGAGGAAGAGAAACATCGCACCAGACTTTCGTGCCCTCCGACCCACAAGCTACCTGGGCCAACTTCAATCCCGAAGTGGTGGACTGGTACGTCGAAACGGTATCCGCCAGGAGCTGTGCCTCCGCGAGCTCCTGGGGATCCACTTCGCAGTCCACCGCCGAAATAGGGGGAAAAGCAGGTCTAGACAGGGCGTCAGCAACGGCATTAAGCTTACCCGCGACATGACGGACATCTGTGGTAAATTCTGAGATAGCAGTCAGGTGCCGCTGCTGGCGGGCCGACCATGGGTCAGACAATTTCAAAAAAGCAAATGTTAATGGCTTGTGGTCCGTAAATGCCACAAATGGGCGGCCCTCGAGGAAATACCTGAAATGACGGACAGCTAAATGGAGAGCTAGAAGCTCTCGGTCAAATGCGCTATATTTCAGCTCGGCCGAATTTAGTTGCCGGCTGAAAAACGCTAAAGGCTGCCAACGGCCACCAACCTGCTGCTCCAGAACCCCGCCCACCGCCACGTCAGAGGCGTCAACCGTCAGGGCCGTGGGGGCGGAGGGGCTCGGATGGACCAGCATGGTGGCGTCTGCCAAGGCTGCCTTAGCTGCCGTAAAAGCCGACTCTGCGGCCGGGGACCACAACAACTCTACCGGATTACCTGCAAGGCATTGGAAAAGTGGGCGCAGGACTCGCGCCGCCGCCGGAACGAATCTATGGTAGAAATTAACCATGCCTACGAACTCCTGCAGCCCTTTTACTGTGGTAGGCCTGGGGAAAGCCCGGATAGCCTCCACCTTCTCTGGCAAAGGGACAGCGCCGGCCGAGGTAATTCTGTGACCTAGAAAATCGAGGGCAGGCAGTCCGAATTGACATTTGGAGGGTTGAATAATGAGCCCGTGGTCTTGGAGCCGCTGGAACACGGTCCGCAAATGGGCCTGGTGTTCTTGCACTGAGGGGCTGGCTACCAGGATGTCGTCTAAATAAATAAACACAAAAGGCAAACCCCTGCCCACGCGGTCCATCAGTCGCTGGAAAGCCTGTGCCGCGTTCTTTAAACCGAAAGGCATACGCAACCATTCAAACAACCCGAACGGAGTAATAGTTGCAGTTTTTTGTATGTCCTCCGGTCGCACCGGAATCTGATGGTATCCTCGCACCAAATCGATTTTGGAAAACACCACCGCTCCTTCCAGTCCAGATGAAAAGTCCTGTAGGTGCGGTATGGGGTAGCGATCAGCCGTGGTGACAGCATTGAGACGCCGATAATCGCCACATGGCCTCCACCCCCCAGATGCCTTGGAGACCATGTGTAACGGCGAGGCCCACGGGCTGTCAGACTGACGAACAATTCCCATTTCCTCCATCTTCCTGAACTCCGCCCGTGCCACCACCAGTTTGTCTGGCGGTAGTCTCCTGGCCCGAGCGAAAACGGGAGGGCCTTCAGTGCGGATGTGATGGACTACACCGTGCTTAGCTGAAGGTGCGTCAAAACGTTGGACGAGCAGCTCTGGGAACTCTGCCAGAATCGCAGCATACGAGTCGGGGGCCGCGACGACGGCCTGGACAGTAGGGCTGGGCGAGGAGGCGATTGCCGGAGCGACGTGCTCGTCTTCAGCAGCGGGTCGGAGGTCGTTACCGCGGACATCAGGAACCAGTGAAAAAGCCCAGAGAAAATCTGCGCCCAGGATCGCTTGTTTGACGTCGGCTATGATGAATGGCCATTCGTACGTGCGGAGGCCTAAAGCAAGGGACATCTTCCGTGTGCCGAAAGTGCGAATTGGGCTGCCGTTAACCGCGATGAGGGTGGGACCTGTCTTACCCGATCTGGTTTCGAGGTCGGTCGGCGGCACTATGCTGACGATGGCTCCGGTGTCTACCAAAAATTCTGTGTCCGTGAATCGATCATGGACATAGAGGCGCCGGTTCTGGCCAATCGTAACTGCCCCTATGTACGATCGGCCGAGGCATTTCCCGCGAAGGTACAAGGCAAACGACAGTTGCGGGATTCGTTACCCCATCGTAGGTGATAATAGCACCAGCCGCGCTTGTGCGGATCTTTTTGGCGGGCTTTCGGGGAATTGGCGGGAGATGTGGCGCCATCTTTCCGTCGCTGTGGCGTGGTCACCGATGTCGAGACTTTGTTGATGGACTCACTGGCCTTGTTTTTTCCCGCTATGAGCGCGTCCGCTTTCGCTGCATATGCTTCGGGGTCCTTAAAAGAACAATCCGTAAGCAGCAGTCGGACATCCTCGGGAAGTTTCTCGCGGAATGCCTGTTCAAACATCGGGCAATCCGTATGCTCACCGGCTAGCACCATCATTTCAGCCATGCGGACGGAAGGCAGTTGGTCTCCAAGCTCCGGTAGGTGCAGAAGTTTTGCCGCACCACCATGCTTATTTAACCCGAAGGTTCGCAGTAATGCCTTCTTCATGGTTTCGTATTTGTCTTCCGCAGGTGAAGTTATGATAAACCGCATCATGCGCTTGGTTGTGTCCGGCGATAGGGCGCTGACGAGGTAGAAGTACTTCGTGGAATCGTCCGACACCTTCTTTATGTGGAATTGAGCCTCGGCGTGGATAAACCAAGCTTGCGGTGCGTACGTCCAAAATAACGGAAGATGAACGCCTGCCGCGCCTGACTCCGGTGTGCCCTGCTCGGTCATCGTCAACGAGGCGTCGGGTTCCTGCTCAGTTGGTGATCGTCCAGATCACGTTCGGGGTCACCAATATGGCGAGTCCGAAACTTGCTAGTTGTAGACGAAGTTTATTGCAGCCGCAATACACGAATACAGAATCAAAACAACAAGTTACAGGACAACCAATATAAACTTACTGTCTTCCTTGAAGACTTCGCCGAACTGGCTAAATCGGGCGCCAAACGCGCACCTGACATCGCTGGCCAATCAGCGATGTCGTTTGCTGGACCAATCCTCATGGTCGCGTTCCCACGTGACCTCGCTGGCCAATCCGAAGGTTCGACGACCTGGACCATTCTCTATGGTCGCTACACTTCCACCATTACGCTCAGCTTCCTTCCATGGATTTAATTTTCTCTCCAATCAGCATTGAATCCCATGCGATCTAACCTTCAAGAACAGCTTACCATAACAGAACCTTGTCAAATGCTTTGCTGAAGTCCATATATACAACATCTACAACTCTACAGCATCCTTTTTGGTCTCATCTTCAAAAACTCAATCAGATTCGTGAGACACGATTTCCCACGCACAAAGCCTTGCTGACTATTCCTAATCAGTTCTTGTCTATTTAAATGCCTGCATATTTTATCTCTCACATTACTCTCCAGTAACTTTCCGACCACAAATGTTAGACTCACTGGCCTAATTTTTTTCCTGCAGCCATTCTTAAAAAAAAGGCACAACATTTGCCACCCTCTAGTCTTCTGGCACCTTATCCATATTTAAAAATGACTCATAAATCTCAGCCAGGGCTCCAACAATTTCCTATCTAGCTTCCTACAGTGTCCATGGATATATCTGATCAGACCTGGGAGATTTGTCCACCTTTATACACATTAGGACCTTCAATACCTCCTACATAGAAACATAGAAACATAGAAAATAGGTGCAGGAGGAAGCCATTTGGCCCTTTGAGCCAGCTCCGCCATTCATTGTGATCATGGCTGATCATCCACAATCAGTAACCTGTGCCTGCCTTCTCCCCATATCCCTTGATTCCACTAGCCACTAGAGCTCTATCTAACTCTCTTTTAAATTCATCCAGTGAATTGGCCTCCACTGCCTTCTGTGGCAGAGAATTCCACAAATTTACAACTCTCTGGGTGAAAAGATTTCTTCTCACCTCAGCTTTAAATGGCCTCCCCTTTAGTCTAAGTCTGTGGCCCCTGGTTCTGGACTCGCCCAACATTGGGAACATTTTTCCTGCATCTAGATTGTCCAGTCCTTTTATAATTGTATACGTCTCTACAAGATCCCCTCTCATCCTTCTAAAATCCAGTGAATACAAGCCCAGTCTTTCCAATCTTTCCTGAAATATAATACTGACTGGCCTTATGACACTTCCATTGAGAGCCTCGTGCTCCCCAGTCCTTGTGTCTTCCTCCACTGTTAAAATAGAGGAGAAATGCTCATACTCCAATAGTGCTGGGGAAAAGCAAAATCACAAGACAGGTAATATTCCCTACAGGGAATGATTCCAGAAGATGAGCATTATACAGGCAGATACCATGGGCATATATTAACCGTTTAACGCACCAATTTCTACCAGAATGTTGTGATTTAGGTGCCAAGTATTCTCTGGCAGTGTTTCTGTACCATTTCAACAGGACTTTAATTCAGAGGAAGTGTTTACTACAAGTATAAAGAAGTATAAAGTATAAAGAACTTTATTTGTCTTTCGGTACCGAGATACCGAACAAAATTACATTTCCAGCAGTTACAAAACACAACAAAAAAAGAAAAGAACACAAGACACACGACCCCAACACAAACATCCATCACAGTGACTCCAAACACCCCCTCACTGTGATGGAGGCAACAAAACTTCCCCTCTCTTCCCCCATGCCCACGGACAAACAGCTTGACCCCTACCGAGGCGACCGACCCGCACAGCCCCCGCAAGGACATGGAAGTCCCCGCGGCCGAGACGCACCGGGCGCTGAAACGTCCCGCGGCCGTACTGGGCGATGACAGGCCCCGCAGCTGAGCCGCACCGGGCGCTGAGACGTCCCGCGGCCGAGCCGCGCCGGCGATGTTGTCCAGCGGCCGAGCCGCGCCGGGCGATGGAAGGCCCCGCAGCCGAGCCGCACCGAGCGTTGAACAGAAGTGCTACAGAAGCTTCAGTTTTATCAAATGCTAAAAAAGATTGGGGAGGTTTGGTACAACTATAAATTCAGCTGCAAAAGATACAAAAGGATTTGCAAATATTCAGAGGTTATGCTTCAAGTTTCTGCTCAGAATCATTTCTAAAGTAAAGCCTATCATCGCTGATGATCGTGCGGGTCGCACTGCTGAACGTAACGCATTGTCTGGTCCTATAGCAGCATCATGACTTCCTGACTCATATTCAATGCCATGGCAATGAAGGCAAGCTACCTGTGCTGCAAGCCTCAATGGGCTATGACCTTGGACTCCAAGATCCCTCTGCACATCAGTGTTCTTTAAGGGTCTTGTCATTAATTGTGGACTCTCTCCTTACATTGAACCTTGCAACACCTCACACTTGTTTGGGTTAAACTCCATCTGTCATTTCTCCACCTGGTCTATATCCCACTGTATGTACAGGCAGCCTTCCTCATCATCTGCAACTCCTTCATCTTTGGTGTTGTCAGCAAACCTACTCACAAACCCATCTGTATTTATGTCCAGGTCATCTATATATATCACAAA
Organism: Rhinoraja longicauda; assembly: GCF_053455715.1. Classification (NCBI taxonomy): domain Eukaryota; kingdom Metazoa; phylum Chordata; class Chondrichthyes; order Rajiformes; family Arhynchobatidae; genus Rhinoraja; species Rhinoraja longicauda. The sequence continues at coordinate 37,210,246 of NC_135973.1, read as the reverse complement.
CAGCGGAGGTCCCAGCACAGATCCCTGCAGAACTCCACTGGTCACGTATCTCCAGCCAGAGTATCTAGCTTCCACCACAACCCTCTGTCTTCTACAAATACGCCTGTTATGAATCCATACCACCAAGTCATCGTGAATCCTGTAAGTCTTAATCTTCTGGATCAGCTTATCATGAGGGACCTTATCAAAAGCCTGAACTAAAACCCATGTAAGCAACGTCCACTGCCCTACCTTCATCAATCTCCTTCGTCACCCCCTCAAAATACTCTATCAAGTTAGTGAGACACGACCTGCCATGCACAAAGCCATGCTGGCTAAGCCTAGTAATTAGCCTCTTCGCTTCCAAATGGGAGTAAATCCTATCTCGAAGAATTCTCTCCAATAGGCTCACCGGCCTATAGTTCCCTGGACTCTCTCTACTTCCCCTCTTAAACAAAGGAACAACATTGGCCACTCTCCAGTCCTGCAGGACCCTGCCTGTGGCTAGAGAAGGTTCAAAGATCGTTGTCGAGGCCACCGCAATCTCCTCCCTTACCTCCCTCAATAACCTCGGATAGATCCCATCAGGCCCTGTGGTCACATCCACCTTAATATTCTTCAACAGCCTCAGCACCACCTCTCGATCTCAAACTGCCCGAACACATTTGTATTCTCCGCTCTGATATTGCTGTCCTTCAAGTCCTTCCCATCAATGAGTTCAGATGCAATGTAGTCATTTAGTACCTCACCTACATTATATCCTCTGACTGCAAGCATAGATTCCTTCCTTTATCTTTGAGCGCCCCTGCCTTCTCACTGGTCACCCTCTTATTTTTAACGTTCATCTAAAAAGCCTTGAGATTTTTCATAACCTGACTTGCCATGACATTTCTTGATCCTTTTGGCCCTTCTAATTGCCCGCTTGATGTCTTTCCTACCTGCTTTTGCCACCTTATTAAATGTGACATACGCTTCCTTTTTCTTCCTGACCAAGTATACAACCTCCTTGGTCATCCATGGTTCCCCTACCTTGCTGTGCTTATCCCTCCTCCTGACTGGAACAAGCTGATCCTGCACCTTGACACAACTCTCACATGTCATAGAGTCATAGAGTCATAGATGATACAGTGTGGAAACAGGCTCTTCTGCCCAACTCGTCCACATTGGCCAACAATGTCCCAGCTGCACTAGTCCCACTTGCCTGCGATTGGTCCATATCCCTTCAAACCTGTCCTATCCATGTACCTGTCTAATTGTTTCTTAAACGACGGGATAGTCCCTGCCTCAACTACCTCCTCTGGCAGCTTGTTCCATACACCCACCACCCTCTGTGTGGAAAAGTTACCCCTCGGATTCCTATTAAATCTTTTCCCCTTCATCTTGAACATATGTCATTGATTCTTGATTCCCCAACTCTGGGCCAAAGACTCTGTGCATCTACCCGATCTATTTCTCCCATAATTTTGTACACCTCTATAAGATCTCCCCTCATCCTCCTGTGCTCCATGGAATAGAGACCCAGCCTACTCAACCTTTCACTGTAGTTCGCAACCTCTAGTCCTGGCAACATCCTCGTGAATCTTTTCTGAACCCTTTGAAGCTTCACAATATCTTTCCTATAACATGATGCCCAGACTGAACACAATATTCTAAATGCAGTCTCACCAACGTCTTATACAACTGCAACATGACCTCCCAACACCTATACTCAATACTCTGTCGAAGGCCAAAGTGCCAAAAGTCTTTTTGACCATCTTATCTACCTGCGACTAGACCTTCAAGGAACTATGCACCTGTACTTCTAGATCCCTCTGCTCTACAAAACTACCCAGAGGCCTATCATTTACTGTGTAGGTCCTGCCGTTGTTCGATGTGCCAAATTGCCACACCTCACACTTCTCTGTATTAAATTCCATCAACCATTCCTCCGCCCACCTGGCCAATCGATCCAGATCCTACTGCAATCGTTCACAACCATCTTCACTGTCTGCAAAACCACTAACTTTTGTATCATCAAAAAACTTGCCTGTATGTTCTCATCCAACTCATTGATGTAGATGACAAACAGTAATGGGCCCAGCACCGAACCCTGAGGCACACCACTAGTCACAGGCCTTCAGTTCGAGAAGCAACCTTCCACCATCACCCTCTGCTTCCTTCCATGGAATCAATTTGTTATCCATTCAGCTATCTCTCCTTGGATCCCATGCGATCTAACCTTCCAGAGCAGCCTACCATACGGAACCTTGTCGAACGCTTTACACAACATCTACAGCTCTGCCCTCATCAACCTTTATGATCACGTCTTCAAAAAGATCAATCAGATTTGTGAGACACGACCTCCCACGTACAAAACCATGCTGACTATCCCTAATCAGCCCTTGCCCATCCAAATGCCTATATACCCTATCCCTCAGAACACTCCAGTAACTTACCAACTACAGATGTTAAGCTCACTGGCCTATAGTTCCCAGCATTTCCCCTGCAACCCTTCTTGAAAAGAGGCACAACATTTGCCTTTGTGTCCTCTGTGGACGTACCCAATAACAACTGCTTCCTATTTACCCTCCTTCGTTCCTGCCTAATGACATTGTAATCTGCCTTGTCTCTATTAAGTACCTTCCCTCAACATCCAGACCTATCCCTTTTTTAAATAATCTTAAAACAGGAGTTATGATCACTATCCCCATATTCTACTTCCATCGCAACACCCAGTCACCTGGCCAGACTTGTTTCCCAACACATGGTCCAGTATGGTCCCTCCTCGAGTTGGACTATCCACGTACTGTTTAAAGAAACTTTCTTGGATACGCCTTAGAAATTGTGCCCCATCTAATCCTCTTACCTAAGTCAGTCTCAGTCAATATTGGGGAAGTTAAAGTCACCCACTACACCAACCCTGTGGTTCTTGCATCCTTCCATAATCTGTCCACATATCTGGTCCTCTATCTCCCACTGGCTATTGGGTGGCCTATAATATAATTCCATTAGCGTTATTGCTTCTTTCCTATTTTTGAGCTCAACTCATAATGCCTCCATAGACGTGCCCTCCAGTATGTCTCTCTGTACCGCGGTGACATTCTCCCTGATTAGTTCAGCTGGGAATGTGGAATCTTTACAGAAGGCAGCGTGGGAGGAAGTATGCAGCAAGAACTGCAGATGCTGGTTCAAACTGAAGATAGAAAGTGCTGGAGTAACTCAGTGGAATAGGTAGCATCTCTGGAGTGGAGGAAGTATGTTCATGGTAACCGAGGGGCAGGTAAGTGGTCTATGCTTCTGATCATGTTGGACATCTATGCGTTCTGGGGGCATGGACTGGGTTCGCCAAGCCAGTCCCAATGCACCCTCTCTAAATTGAGCGGTTGTAATGAAGAATCTTATGCATCCATATGGATCAATGTAAGGAGTGGATACATAAGGTTTGATATATATAACCTCCTTGTGAAGCCAGAGAAAGAGATATAGTTGAAAGGGAATGGCCGAGAAGGGGAGAAGGGGGTGGGGCAGTGGGTGGAATAGGTGTGCATCCAGGTGTGCATCCAGGTGTGTCGCAAGGAAGGGGGATCAAAGAAACAAAAAAGGGGGTGATGGGTATGGGTAGTTATCTATAATTGGAGAATTCAATGTTCATATCATTGGGTTGTAAGTTATCCCTCTCCCCCTTTTTCACCTTCCCCTTGTCCTCTTCCACCTACCTACATCCTTCCCCAGACTTCACAATGTATTCCTCCTCTCTTTAGCCTTTAGTCTTCTTTTCATCTCTGGTCTTTGTCCACCCATCTGCCAATAAAACTTCCCCTCACCATATCCACCTATCACTTGCCGAACCTTGGCCCACACCCAACTTCTTTCTCAGCTTTCTCCCCCCCATTTAATCTGAAGAAGGGTCCTGATCCATAATGACACCCAGATATGTCCTCCAGAAATGCTGCCTGACCTGCTGAGTTACTTTGAGACCCTTCGTATCTATTTTTGTAAATTAGCATGTGCAGTCCCTTGTGTCTACAAGTCCCAACTTCTTACAGCACTCTTTCAGTTCAAAACAATTCTTTCTATCATTTTCTTGTAAATTTAAATCTTTCTTGTTAACATAACATCTTAAGTGAATTGATATTTCCGTTAATTAAGTAAGTAGAAATGCTTCTCGTGCTGAAACCTTCATTCACAACGTAATCATCTCTAGATCTGACTATTTCAACACTCATTGTCTATTCCCTTAGATAGGCACAAAAAGCTGGAATAACTCAGCGGATCAGGCAGCATCTCTGGAGAGAAGGAATGGGTGACGTTTCGGGTCGAGACCCTTCTTCCGACTTGCCTTTTCTCTTGTTCTCTTCTTGCTAAACGTGAGCTCACACAATGTCTGCTGATTTTCCTGTTGCTTGCATTGTCCCATTCACACGCCGCTCCTGTTCATGCCGACCTATTTGAAACGCAGTTAAGCCACGTCTTCATTTTAAGTTCTCACTCTCGTTTTCAAATAATTTATGATTCACCCCTCCTCAATCTGTAATCTCTTCCTCCAGCCCTGTTCAAAATATCTGCTCTCGAATGCAGCCATGCTGCTGTGATGCATTCACTTGGTTGTGTGTTGGCTGTTGGGGCCCTGCCCTTTTGAATTATCCGCCTCTGAACATCTCTCTGTTGGCCTCTGAAATATCCTACAAAGCTTCCAGTCATCCGGCCTATTCTTTGATTATGTTGCACGGTGTCAATTTTTGTTTGATAATGCTTCTATGAAATGCCTTTAAAAGCATTTGCTTCTTTAACTGAAAATGTGTAGATAAAGATTGTTCAGACCATGAGCTTAGCCATAATATTGGCCAAGCTTGCACAAATTAAATCCAACATAGTGCCTGATCCTCTTCCAATGCATATAACTATGAAGCTGACTGATTTCAATTCCACTGGAATAATGTAAAAGTATTTAACATTTAAATGGTGCTTTCAAAGTGTCAAATGACATACGATTCTTTTAATATGTAATCAATTTATTGGAATAATAGCTGGAGCAATGGCATATTTGGGTACTCAACTTAGAAATCAATGTCAGAAATCAAGATATTGCTAGATATTTGGTTATTATGACAATCAACAAGGTTAGTGCAGGGAACAGGAGCTGAAGCAAAAGTTCAACCATGATCTTGTTGAGTGATGAAGTACTGGCTACTCGGCCTCTTGTACAGCTCACAGCTGCAGTGACCCAGATTCAGCCCAAACCTTCAGTGTGGGAAGGAACTGCAGATGCTGGTTTACACTGAAGATAGACACAAAATGCTGGAGTAACGCAATGGGACAGGCAGCATCTCTGGAGAGAAGGAATGGGTGACGTTTTGGATTGAGACCCTTCTTCAGACTTAGTCTGAAGATGGGTCTCGTCCCGAAACGCCACCGGTTCCTTCTGTCCAGTGGTGCTGCCTAACCTTCAGTACTGTCTCGGTGCAGTTTGTACGTCTCTGTGTGGGCAGCTTCGTTCCATGTTTCAAAGATGGTGGATAGGTCACTTAATTGGTTTAAATTATGTCTCATGTGTGGAGGAGTGGTGGAATCTGGGGAGGGAAAGACTGAGTGGAAATGTGGAAGAACAAACAAAATGCGATGAATGTGTGGATCTGATAAAGTATGGATGCTGAGGAAAATAACTGCAGATGATGGTTCAAATTGAAGGTAGACACAAACTGCTGGAGTAACTCAGCGGGTCAGGCAGCATCTCAGGAGAGAACGAATGGTGAGATGCTGCCTGACCCGCTGAGTTACTCCAGCAGTTTGTGTCTACCTTCAAGTGTGGCTGCTTGGTGGTTAACATGGACTCACTGGGCTGAAGGGGCTATTGTCACGGAAGGCAATAAACATCGTTCTCCTCTAATCCTGTATCAATAGCTTGTCCCAAGTGAACAAGAGATTGTCATTTTACATACACTATATATGAAGATTTGAATAAATTAACAACTAGAAATCTTTACTAGATTATTTGATTTTTAACTGTAGAAAGTTTGAAGATTGAAAAAAAGTAAATGAATTTTGTTTCTAAATCTCACGTATTGTGGTTACAATATTGTCTCATGTTCTTTGTTTGAAATATTTTGATCTCCTTTTGGACATTGTAATTACTCTTGTTGGCTAAGGCCCTTCATGTGATAGAGTCATAGAGTCATAGTATGGAAACAGGCCCTTCGGCCCAACTTGCCCACACCGGCCAACATGTCCCAGCTGCACTAGTCCTACCTGCCCGTGTTTGGACCATATCCCTCCAAACCTATCCTATCCATGTACCTGTCTAACTGTTTCTTAAGTCCCTGCCTCAACTACCTCCTCTGGCAGCTTGTTCCATGCACCCACCACCCTTTGTGTGAAAAAGTTACCCCTCAGATTCCTATTAAATGTTTTCCCCTTTAACTTAAACCAATGCCCTCTGGTCCTCGATTCACCTACTCTGGACAAGAGATAAATCTGATTATTTTAATATAATTTGATATGTGTTATTTCATTTATTGAGGAACCGAACTCATGATGAAGAATTCAGGTGGGAAGTTATTATGTGGCTAATTGTTGTTTGAGCATTTCTTTTGGCAATGAGGAACGCCACATCATGGAGTTTGCGGATGGCAGTTAGCAGCTGAGAAACGTACATACTGTAGGGACACCAGTCTAAACTATAGCAGGGGCTAGTGAAACATAGAAACATAGACATAGAAACATAGAAAATAGGTGCAGGAGTAGGCCATTCGGCCCTTCGAGTCTGCACTGCCATTCAATATGATCATGGCTGATCATCCAGCTCAGTAACCTGTACCTGCCTTCTCTCCATACCCACTGATCCCTTTAGCCACAAGGGCCACATCTAACTCCCTCTTAAATATAGCCAATGAACTGGCCTCAACTACCTTCTGTGGCAGAGAATTCCACAGACTCACCACTCTCTGTGTAAAGAAATGTTTTCTCATCTCGGTCCTAAAAGACTTCCCCCTTATCCTTAAGCTGTGACCCCTAGTTCTGGACTTCCCCAACATTGGGGAAGTTGAGTCTAGTTGGTTCCAACACTGAAGCTCCAAGCTTAACTCATTAAATATAAAGCAATTTCTTCAGCTGGAAAGAACTAATAAAATCCTTCAAAGACCGAGAGCTCAAACTGTCATTTCTTAAAAATGATCCTGTAAGTACATATATCTACAGGGTCAGCATTTATGAGCCTGTGCAGATAGAAATTTAGAAGATGATTTGTCATAGAGGACAATGACTGCTTACTACATTGATTTTTCTCAACCCCTGATGTTGGTGCGAAGAATAACGACCTAGTCAACATCATTTTTCATTTACAACCTTTGGCTCCTCAACTCCCTCTTTCTTGTCAGATGAGATTAATTCGATGCTCCCATCAGGCAGGCCAATGCAGTACAAAAGGAGCCACCCTTGACGGCCTGGCGAGATTTGCTGCTTTATCAGATGTATTGATCTGTATTGTAATATTTCATCAGTTGAATAAACCTTTACCTTTTAAATGACATTAGAAAACAAAGGCATAGAAATGGCAGTGTGTAGGAAGGAACCTTCGATGCTGGCTTAAACCAAGCTTGAAAGGGTTCAGAAAAGATTTATGAGGATGTTGCCAGGACTAGAGGGTGTGAGCTATCGGAAGAGGTTGAGTAGGCTGGGTTTCTATTCCATGGAGCGCAGGAGGATGAGGGGAGATCTTATAGAGGTGTACAAAATCATGAGAGGAATAGATCGGGTAGATGCACAGTCTTTTACCCAGAGTTGGGGAATCGAGGACCAGAGGACATAGGTTCAAGGTGAAGGGGAAACGATTTAATAGGAATCCGAGGGGTAACTTTTTCACACAGAGGGTGGTGGGTGTATGGAACAAGTTGCTAGAGGAGGTAGTTGAGGCTGGGACTATCCCATCGTTTACGAAACAGTTGGACAGGTACATGGATAGGACAGGTTTGGAGGGTTATGGACCAAGCGCAGGCAAATGGGACTAGGGTAGGTGGGACATTGTTGGCCGGTGTGGGTGAGTTGGGCCGAAGGGCCTGTTTCCACACTGTATCAATCTATTACTATGATTCTATGACTCTATGACTCTACAGACACGAAAAGCTGGAGAAAATCAACGGGCCAGACAGCATCTCTGGAGAGAAGGAATAGGAATAGGTCGAGACCACTCTTCAGACGGGTCTCGAGCCCAAACGTCATCCATTCCTTTTCTCCAGAGATGCTCTCTGACTCGCTGAGTTACTCCAGGTTTTTGTGTCCATCATAGTAATGGCATGTGAGAGACAGAAAAGTCAATCATTTGTTGATTTAAAAATAAAAATGGCCAATGCTAGAAATAGCAACAGATCAGACAGCAACTACAGGGGAAAAAGTAAGTTGATGACTTTTCATCAGAGCCGGAAGTTTGGAAATGTAACGTAACAAGTTGAGAATGGAAGGTGCAGAGGGAATAAAGGGAAGATTAAAAAAAATGCTGGAGTAACTCAGCAGGACAGGCAGCAAGCATCTCTGCATAGAAGGAATGGGTGACGTTTTGGGTCAAGACCTTTCTTCAGACTGAGAGTCAGGGGAGAGGGAGACACAGAGATATGGAAGTGTAAGGTATGAAAATGAGACATCAAGGAAAATGTAGAATAGTTCATTGTTAGTTAGAAGAAGATGACAACGAAGGATACAGAGATAAAAATGTAATCAGGAAGACAGTCAGACTGGTGGGAGAACGAGGAAGGGGGGGAATGCAAAGGGAATGTCTAATAGGGAATAAAGGGAATGCCTATGATGAAATGGTGACTGAGAGAGAGTGAATGGAGCAAGGGTTGGTGATGTTGGCTAAGGCCCTTCATGTGAAGGAATCATAGAGTCATAGAGAGATACAATGTGGAAACAGGCCCTTCGGCCCAACTTGCCCACATTGATCAACATGTCCCAGCTACACTAGTCCCACCTGCCCCTGTTTGGACCATATCTCTCCAAACCTGTCCTATCCATGTACCTGTCTAACTGTTTCTTAAATGTTGGGATAGTCCCAGCCTCACTACCTCCTCTGGCAGCTTGTTCCATACACCCACCACCCTATGTGTGAAAAATGTACCCCTCAGATTCCTATTAAATCTTTTCCCGTTCACCGTTTGCCTCCTGGTTCTCGATTCACCTACTCTGCGCAAAAGATTCTATGCATCTCCGTACAAACTCCGTTCAGACAGCACCCATAGTCGGGATCGAACCCGGGTCTTTGGCGTTGTAAGTGCTGGAAGGCAGCAACTCTACCAAAGTTCAAAGTGTAACATTTTCAATTCAATGAGAACAAAATCAAGTTAATAGAAGTCTAGAGCTTCCAACACAAAAACACTGAATCCTTGGTGTTCAACTATTGTTGGAAGAGGTCAGTGAGGACTTCTATTCTAAATACGGCAATATAGTTTAGTTTAGATTCTGCGCAGAAACAGGCCCTTCGGCCTACCAAGGCCGCACTGACCAGCGACCCCCACACATTAACACTATCCTACACACGCTATAGACAATTTTCACAAGCCAATTAACCTACAAACCTGTACTTCTTTGGAATGTGGGAGGAAACCAAAGATCTCGGAGGAAATCCATGCAGCCACGGGGAGAATGTATGTAAAACTCCATAAAGACAGCATCCGTAGTTGGGATTGAACCCTGGTCTCCAGTGCCATAAACGCTGTAAGATAGCAACTCTACCGCTGCACCACCGTGCCACCCATAATATCAAAGTGATCTTCATTCTATCATTGGTAACAATGGCAGAGTTGGAAAACAAGTTTTTTTTCTGTTCATTTTTGGATGTGAATGTTGGCAGTAAGGCCAGTATTTATTGTCCATTCTTAACTGCTCTTGAGTAGGTGATGGTGAGGTGCCACTTTGAACTACTAGTCTTTCCAGTGGAGGTACTTGCACAGTGCCATTGGGTAGAACATTGCAAGATTTAGACACAGTGACAAGGAAAGGCCAGCAATATTCTTCAATGTAAACAAAGGAATAGAAGGAGACTTTCTAAAATGGCAAGGTTTTTATTCACAAAATGCTGGAGTAACTCAGCAGGTCAGGCAGCATCTCGGGAGAGAAGGAATGGGTGACGTTTCGGGTCGAGACCCTTCTTCAGACTGACGAACAATGGCAAACAAGGTTAAGAATATGGTCGATGCGCTATTAACATTCATTTTCATCTTCTTTGAAAGATAGCAGCCCAATAGAAAATTGAGCCCAATAGAGCCTGATTCTCAGCCTGAAGATGGGTCATGACCCATTCCTTCTCTCCCTAGCTGCTGCCTGTCCCGCTGAGTTACTCCAGCATTATGTGTCTATCTTTGGTGTAAACCAGCATCTGCAGTTCACTTCTACACAATGTCAGAATGGTGTATATCTTGGAGAGAAAAGTGCAGATGGTGGATTTCCTGTGCACCTGTTGACCTTGCCCTTAGTAGTAGAGGGTGTTGGTGGCAGAGATGCTCTTAGTGTGGCCTGAGTAAGCTACTGTAGTGTGCTGTGTATTTGATGCAGCCACTGTGCACTGGTGGGGAATAGATTTAAAGTTTTAGATACATAGAAACAAACAAAAAACATAGAATATAGGTGCAAGAGGAGGCCATTTGGCCCTTCGAGCCAGCACCACCATTCATTGTGATCATGGCTGATCATCCACAATCAGTAACCCGTGCCTGCCTTCTCCCCATATCCCTTGATTCCGCTAGCCCTTAGATCTAACTATCTTTGAAATTCATCCAGTGAATTGGCCTCCACTGCCTTCTGTGGCAGAGGAAAATTCCACAAATTACAACTGTCTGGGTGAAAAGGTTTTGTCTCACCTCAGTCTTAAATGGTCTCCCCTTTATTCTTAGACTGTGGCCCCTGGTTCTGGACTCACCCAACATTGGGAACATTTTTCCTGCATCCAGCTTGTCCAGTCCTTTTATAATTTTATATGTTTCTATAAGATCCCCTCCCATCCTTCTAAACTCCAGTGAACACAAGCCTAGTCTTTCCAATCTTCCCTCAAATGACAGTTCCGCCATCCCAGGGATTAACCTCGTGAACCTACACTGCACTGCCTCAAGAGCAAGGATGTCCTAGGAAATTTGAGGAAGGACATCCTTTCTGTGAGATTAATGAGCATCAATAAGCTGTTTTGTCCTGTGCTGAAATGAAAAGATTACCTGGGAGTTCTCCAACCTTTCCAACTGGAAACGCTGATTGTTTTTCTCTTTTCACAGATGCTGCCTGACCTAGACTCATAGAGTGATACAGCACGGAATCAGGCCCTTCAGCCCAACATGCCCACACCGGCCAACATGTCCCACCTGCACTAATCACACCTGCCTACGTTTGTTCCATATCTCTCCAAACCTGTCCTATCCATGTACCTGTCTAACTGTTTCTTAAACGTTGGGATAGTCCCTGCCTCAACTCCCTCCTCTGGCAGCTTGTTCCATACATTCACCACCCTTTGTGTGACAAAGGCACGAAGGGATTAAAAGTACCATTAGCAAATTTGCAGATGATACTAAGTTGGGGGGTAGTGTGAATTGTGAGGAAGATGCAATAAGGCTGCAGGGTGACCTGGACAGGTTGTGTGAGTGGGCGGATACATGGCAGATGCAGTTTAATGTAGATAAGTGTGAGGTTATTCACTTTGGAAGTAAGAATAGAAAGGCAGATTATTATCTGAATGGTGTCAAGTTAGGAGGAGGGGGAGTTCAACGAGATCTGGGTGTCCTAGTGCATCAGTCAATGAAAGGAAGCATGCAGGTTCAGCAGGCAGTGAAGAAAGCCAATGGAATGTTGGCCTTCGTAACAAGAGGAGTTGAGTATAGGAGCAAAGAGGTCCTTCTACAGTTGTACCGGGCCCTGGTGAGACCGCACCTGGAGTACTGTGTGCAGTTTTGGTCTCCAAATTTGAGGAAGGATATTCTTGCTATGGAGGGCGTGCAGCGTAGGTTCACTAGATTAATTCCCGGAATGGCGGGACTGTCGTATGTTGAAAGGCTGGAGCGATTGGGCTTGTATACACTGGAATTTAGAAGGATGAGGGGGGATCTTATTGAAACATATAAGATAATTAGGGGATTGGACACATTAGAGGCAGATAACATGTTCCCAATGTTGGGGGAGTCCAGAACAAGGGGCCACAGTTTGAGAATAAGGGGTAGGCCATTTAGAACGGAGATGAGGAAGAACTTTTTCAGTCAGAGGGTGGTGAAGGTGTGGAATTCTCTGCCTCAGAAGGCAGTGGAGGCCAGTTCGTTGGATGCTTTCAAGAGAGAGCTGGATAGAGCTCTTAAGGATAGCGGAGTGAGGGGGTATGGGGAGAAGGCAGGAACGGGGTACTGATTGATAGTGATCAGCCATGATCGCATTGAATGGCGGTGCTGGCTCGAAGGGCTGAATGGCCTACTCCTGCACCTATTGTCTATTGTCTATTGTCTATTGTCTATTGTCTATTGTTTCCTGATTTTTCTGCTTCAGATGTCCAGCAACAGTAGGCTCTCTATTTCACATTGAGGGCTCCGTGCTCATCCAGGTGAGTACAGGGTTTTAGATCCTTGGGTGTCAGGGAGTGAGAAACTTGATGCAGGACACCCAGCCACTGCCTGTTGTTGCTGGAGCTATGGTATTCATGTGGATTGTTCTGTTGAGTTTCTGGTCAGTAGTAGTGGTCAACGTATTGATGGTGGGCACTAAATGCTGGAGTAACTCAGTGGGATAGGCAGCATCTCTGGAGAGAAGGAATGGGTGACATTTCGGATCGAGACCCGTCTTCTTCAGTATTGATGGTGGGGTTCTTGTGATATTGATTTTATTGAATGACAAGGCATGAGGCAATGTTTTTTTCCTGTACACCTGCGGTGTGAATTTTACCTACCATTTCTGAGCATATGTCTGAATGTTGTCCATGTCTTGTCTGAATGTTGTCCATGTCTTGTCTGTGCGTGCTTCATTTGTTGCGGATATACACAAAGTGCTGGAGTAATTCAGCGGGTCAGGCAGCATCACTGGAGAAAAGGAATGGGTGGCGTTTCGAGTTGGGACCTTTCTTCAGACTGAAGCAGGGTCCCGACCTGAATCGCAACCCAACCATTTCCTCTGGAATGAGTCTGAAGAAGGATCCCAAGCCGAAACGTCACCCATCCATCTTTTTCCAGAGATGCTGGCTGGCTCGCTGAGTTACTGCACCACTTTGTGTCTATCTTTGGTATAAACCAGCATCTGGTTTCTAGCATTCTCTGAAGAGCTGCGCATAAAGCTGGATATTGTGCAGTCATCAGTGACGATCATTACTTCTGATATTATAATGTGCGGAACATCATTGATCAAGCACCTGAGGGTGGTTGTGTCACGGACATTGTTCTGAGGACCTCTTGCACAGCTGGCCTTGGGCTGAGATGTTCTGAGGACCTCTTGCACAGCTGGCCTTGGGCTGAGATGTTCTGAGGACCTCTTGCACAGCTGGCCTTGGGCTGAGATTTTCTGAGGACCTCTTGCACAGCTGGCCTTGGGCTGAGATGTTCTGAGGACCTCTTGCACAGCTGGCCTTGGGCTGAGATTTTCTGAGGACCTCTTGCACAGCTGGCCTTGGGCTGAGATGATTTACATCTGACTATCACAATCTCCATCCTCTTTTTTGTGAAGTATTAATCCAGACATTGGAGTGTTCTCCACTGATGTACATTGACTTCAGTATTATCAGGGCCTCTCACAAATGATTTAATATGCAGGAAGGAACTGCAGATGCCGGTTTAAACCGAAGATAGACAAGGGTCTCGACCCATAACATCACCCGTTCCTTCTCTCCAGAGATGCTGCCTGTCCCGCTGAGTTACTCCAGCATTTTGTGTCTATCTTCAGATGATTTAATATGATGCCAAGATATTTGCATGCTGCTCTAATTTTATTTTTTGCCCCATATATATTACAGGAATGGAAATGTCATCACTTACTTGTCAGAAGTCTCTTCAAAACCTATTGGGAAATTTGTATTAGAGTGATTTTTTGATCTCCAAACATGTTGACTATGCAGGAATGATGGACACATATTTTTCTACGTTTCTATGTTTCTAAGAGACTGAAGATGCTGGAATCATGACTACAAACAAACTACTGGGGAAACCCAATGGGTTGGGCAGCATCTGTGGAGGGAAATGGATGGACAGCGTTTCGGGTCGGGACCTTTCTTCAGAAATGGTAAACTTTTTCGTCTAGAGTGTACTTCCAAAAGCCAATAGTTTCACAGACTTCAGTAGAACAGACCATTTGAGAAAAAGCCCAAGATGTCTGACACCAATTTAGCCTCCATTTTAACTCCTCCTCCCATGCCCACACGGACCTTTCTGTCCTGGGCCTCCTCCACTGCAAGAGTGAATCCATACGCAGATTGGAGGAACAGCACCTCATATTTCGCTTGGGCATCTTACAACCCAGTGGGATGAACGTTGATTTCTCTAATTTCTCTAATTTCTCTAATTACTCTCCTCTACCCTAGTCACCCTGCCGTTTCCACCCTTTCCATCCTTGCATCCCTGTTATCACCTCTTCCCCAGCCAACAGTGGGCCACTCTGGGCTCCACCCTTCCTTGGTCATCTGTTGCCGACCCTGCTTTGTTCTAGCCTTTCTTACTTCCTGTTGCCTCCCATGGCTGATCGTCCACAAACAATACCCCGTGCCTGCTTTCTCCCCATATCCCTTGATTCCACTAGCCCCTAGAGCTCTATCTAACTCTCTCTTAAATCCATCCAGTGATTTGGCCTCCACTGCCATCTGTGGCAGAGAATTCCATAAATTCACAACTCGCTGGGTGAAAAAGTTTTGTCTCACCTCAGTCTTAAATGGTCTCCCCTTTATTCTAAGACTGTGGCCCCTGGTTCAGGACTCGCCCAACATTGGGAACATTTTTCCTGCATCTAGCTTGTCCAGTCCTTCTATAATTTTATATGTTTCTATAAGATCCCCTCTCATCCTTCTAAACCCCAGTGAATACAAGCCTAGTCTTTTTAATCTTTCCTCATATGACAGTCCCGCCATCCCATGGATCAATCTTGTGAACCTACACTGCACTGCCTCAATTACAAGGATGTCCTTTAGGAGACCAAAACTGTACACAATACTCCAGATGTGGTCTTACCGGCCCTATACAACTGCAAAAGAACCTCTTTACTCCTATACTTAAATCCTCTCGTTATGAAGGCCAACATGCCATTAGCTTTCTTCACTTCCTGCTGTACCTGCACGCCAACTTTCAGTGACAGGTGTACAAGGACACCCAGGTCTCGCTGCACTTCCCCCTTATCTAACCTGACACCATTTAGATAATAATCTGCCTCCTTGTTTCTGCCACCAAAGTGGATAACCTCACATTTATCTATATTATACTGCATCTGCCACGCATCTGCCCACTCACTCAACCTGTCCAGGTCACCCTGCAACCTCCTAACATCCTCTTCACAGTTTACACTGCCACCCAGCTTTGTGTCATCCGCAAACTTGCTAGTGTCACTTTTAATTCCTTCATCCAAATCATTAATATATATGGTAAACAGTTGCGGCCCCAACACCGAGCCTTGCGGCACTCCACTCGCCACTGCCTGCCATTCTGAAAAGGACCCGTTTACTCCTACTCTTTGCTTCCTGTCTGCCAACCAATTCTCTATCCATGTCAACACTCTACCCCCAATACCATGTGCTCTAATTTTAGTCACCAATCTCCCGTGTGGGACCTTATCAAAGGCTTTCTGAAAGTCTAGATACACTACATCCACTGGCTCCCCTTCATCCATTTCACTTGTCACATCCTCAAAAAATTCCAGAAGAATAGTCAGGCATGATTTCCCTTTCATAAATCCATGCTGACTTGGACTTATCCTTTTACTGTTATCCAAATGCACCATTTTTACCTCTTTAATAATTGACTCCAGCATCTTCCCCACCACCGAAGTCAGGCTAACTGGTCTGTAATTCCCCGTTTTCTCTCTCGCTCCTTTCTTGAAAAGTGGGATAACAGCGCCGGAGACTCAGGTTCGATCCTGATTATGGGCGCCGTCTGTACGGAGTTTGTACGTTCTCCCCGTGACCTGCATGGGTTTTCTCCGAGATCTTCGGTTTCCTCCCACACTCCAAAGATGTACAGGTATGTAGGTTAATTGACTGGGCAAATGTAAAAATTGTCCCTAGTGTGTGTAGGATAGTGTTAATGTGCGGGGATCGCTGGGCGGCGCGGACTCGGTGGGAGAAGTGCCTGTTTCCGCGCTGTATCTCTAAATCTAAAAATCTAAATCCACATGAACTGATCCTGAATCTATTGAACATTGGAAAATGATCACCAATGTGTCCACTATTTCTAGAGCCACCTCCCTGAGGACCCTGGGATGCAGACCATCAGGCCCTGGGGATTTATCATCCTTCAGTCCCATTAGTCTACCCAATACTATTTCTCGCCTAATCCAAATTTCGTTCAGTTCTTCTACCCCCCTAGATCCTCTGTCCTCCAGTACATCTAGGAGATTGTTTGTGTCTTCCTTAGTGAAGACAGATCTGAAGTACCTGTTCAACTCTTCTGCCATTTCCTTGTTACCCATAATAATTTCACCCCTTAGAATCTTTCTTCCTCTTTGGAAAGAAATGATCCTGCATCCTCCAGGTTATGCCCAGAAATTCCTGCCATTGCTCTTCCACCATCATTCCTGCTAGGATCCCTTCCCAGTCGACCTTGGCCAGCTCCTCTCTCATGCCTTCATAGTCCCCTTTGTTCAACTGCAACATTGACACTTCCGATTTAACCTTCTCCTTCTCAAATTGCAGATTAAAACTAATCATATTATGATCACTACCTCCAAGCGGTTCCTTTACCTCGAGTTGAAGCAGGTACTGTTGCAAAGTTGAAGAGACATAGACACATAGAAAATAGGTGCAGGAGGAGGCCATTCGGCCCTTCGAGCCAGCACTGCCATTCATTGTGATCATGGCTGTTCGTCTACAATCACTAACCCGTGCCTGCCTTCTCCCCATATTCCTTGATTTCACTAGCCCCTAGAGCTCTATCTAACTCTCTCTGACATATAGACAGGTACATGGATAGGTTTACAGGGATATTGGCCAAACGCAGGCAGGTTGGACTAGTGTAGATGGGATATGGTGGCCAGTGCGGGCATGTTGGGCCGATGGGCCTGTTTCCACGCTGTGAGACTCTATGGCTTTAGCTCTGTGCTTGGGGACAAACACGCTCTGATTGGTTCTGTTTGGTGTACGTTAAAGGGCCTGCTTTGTACCAATTTACAAATGGAGATGGAATATATTAAAAACAGTATGGTGTTGCATCAGAACAATTAAATCAGAACTTCAAAATAATCTTGTAAATTGCAGCAGTTGCCAGAGTCAACACACTTGATATAATGATCAGCAGATCATGCAGCAGATGGCCAGATGGCAGCCTTTCCTGCTCCAATTTCCCATGACAGGAAACATTTCCTCCGTAACCAAGTCGTTTCTGACAGAGGATGTCTCAGACATGCAGCTATATGGTGAAGCTGGGCCAATGAGAGCACAATCAGTTTGGTCATGGACGGGAAAAATGCTAAACAATGAATTTCACAGATAACAACATTTGCTGTTAAATAATTTTTTCCAATTATATTTATTTGCTTCCATGTTTACATTCACACAAAGGGTGGTGGGTGTATTGAACAAGCTGCCAGAGGAGGTAGTTGAGGCTGGAACTATCCCAATATTTAAGAAGCAGTTAGACAGATACATGGATGGGACAGGTTGGGAAGGACATGGACCAAACGCAGGCAGGTGGGACGTGCAGCTGGGACATGTTGGCTGGTGTGGGCTAGTTGGAACAAAGGGCCTGTTTCCACACTGACTCTATGACTCCATGACTCTATAGCAACCTCTGGTAGATGAATTAAGTTTGTGTTCTGAATATCCTCCATTCTGTCACGTTTTCCTTTCGAATCAATCGAGTTTCAGCTCTGACTTCTTGATTATTTAACAGTAAAAGTTAGAATCTAATGACAATGTTAACAGGCTGCTTCATTGTAAAATGTTTCATGAGATGGAGATGCCTACGCCCTACTCCCACGGATCTCCTGCCGGTGCTCGCAGGTATTGCACCCGCCAAGCTTCGCAGAGAGTTCTTCACTCATAGGCTGGTGTGCAAGGCCCCATCGGACGCCAGACATCCTCTGCACCACCTCGCCCAGGATCACAGCAACTGGGACCTCAACGCCTGTCATCTCGTCGCCCTTTCTCCCGTCATGCAGCGACCCTCTGTGGCTCCGGTTTCAACATACTAGGAGCATGGAGAACCAGCTGGGAACAGACATTGCCACCTCCTCAATCCACCGTCGCACCGAACACCACAGCCCCACCCGGCTCAGACACGCCCCGCAAAGAGTGGGTCGCCCTGAACCGGCTCCGCACAGGGGTCGGCCGGTTCGACGCCAACATGCATCGTTGGGGGGTCGCGTCCATCAGCAGCCTGCGTGTGTGGAGCAGACCAGCAAACAGCGCAGCACGGCATTCTCGACTGCACTGTCCTCCGTCCCCCTGGTGGAGGGGTAGACCTCACGGCCCTCGACAACAGCACATTGCACTGGCTACAGCGCCTGGAGGGCGTTACATAACTTCTGCTGCCTCAAACGCAAGAAGAAGAAGATATTCAATTTGACTCCATTAATCTGACAAGGTGATCTTCCATAATCTTTTTAAGATTTCAAAGAATTATTAAACAAGAATTGACTATTTAGCCGAACCAATTCATGCTTTGCACGGCTATTCTCTCTCTCCTCTTCATTCAGCTCTATCATAAATCTTCTCTTTCATTTTCCTGCTTTCCCTTACATGTTTCTTGTGGTTAAAACAAGTCACTCTAAACAAGTTCAGAGAGTTTTACTGAGTTCTCTAATGGATTCATTATTCACCATCGTGTACCTCTGGTTCCTTATTGGGGCTTCTCCCACACCAACCCTATCAACCTTTTCTCAATCTTTATAAGACTCACAGCAAATGCAGCCTGGTTCACCAGCGAGTCCCTGGTTCGATCCTGGCTACTGGTGCTGTCTGTATGGAGTTTGTACGTTCTCCCCGTGACCTGCGTGAGTTTTCTCCAAGATCTTCAGTTTTCTCCCACACTCCAAAGACGTACAGGTTTGTAGGTTAATTGACTTGGTATAAATGTAAGAATAGTCCGTAGTGTAGGGTGGTGTTAATGTGCGGGGATCGCAGGTCGGTGCGGACTCGGTGGGCCGAAGGCACTGTATCTCTAAACTGAACTAAGACACCCAGTACATCTCCAAACAGTCTTCTTTCTCAAAGAGAGTTCAGCCTGTCCATCTTTTCTGATGGGAATAAGCTCCTGGTTCTGTCAACAAACTCCTTAAATTCCTTTGGTATCACAAAATGCTGGAGTAACTCAGCAGGTCAGGCAGCATCTTGGAGAGAAGGAATGGGTGACGTTTCAGGTCGAGACCTTTCTTCAGACCTTAAATTCCTTTTGTGTGTTGTCCTGTGGTTTTATGTATGGCACTGACATAGGTAAATGACTATATATTTTACTCTTGATTTTTCTCTCCTAATTGTTTCACATAATACGCTACACTGCTGCATTGGAGTTGGAAGCTTCACAAGTAGAGTGATGTAAGAAAATAACTGCAGATGCTGGTACAAATCAAAGGTATTTATTCACAAAATGCTGGGGTAACTCAGCAGGTCAGGCAACATCTCAGGAGAGAAGGAATGGGTGATGTTTCGGGTCGAGACCCTTCTTCAGACTGATGTCAGGGGGGCGGGACAAAGGAAGGATATAGGTGGAGACAGGAAGAAAGTGGGAGATCTGGGAAGTGGGAGGGGAAGAGAGGGACAGAGGAACTATCTAAAGTTGGATACTGCCGTGGGACATTGCCGGCCAGCCAGCATTTATTACTCATCCCCAACTGGCCTTCGGAAGTAATGGTGAGCAGTTTGAATGATGAAGGTGCTTCTTCAATGGAACTGGGTTCGGAGCTCTGGGGATTTAACTCTGGCCTTGAATAGACAATAGACAATAGACAATAGGTGCAGGAGGAGGCCATTCGGCCCTTCGAGCCAGCACCACCATTCAATGTGATCATGGCTGATCATTCTCAATCAGTACCCCGTTCCTGCCTTCTCCCCATACCCTGACTCCCCTGACTCCGCTATCCTTAAGAGCTCTATCTAGCTCTCTCTTGAATGCATTCAGTGAATTGGCCTCCACTGCCTTCTGAGGCAGTGAATTCCACAGTAATGTATCTCCAAGTGCACCATTTCCTAATCCAAAACTGTAAGAATGGCACAAGTGTAATTTAATAATAATAATAATAATAATAATACATTTTATTTATATAGCGCTTTTCATATTCTCAAAGACGCTTTACAGAGATTTTGAGAACATAGGGAAATTAATAAATAGATAAATAAGTAAATAAATAAATGAACAGAGAAAGGAGACAGTAGGTGACGTGACCTTCAGTGGTTGAAGGCAGTGCTGAACAGGTGAGACTTCAGCGATGTTTTGAATGTGGTGAGTGTGGGGGAGTCTCTAACGGTTTGGGGTAGTGAGTTCCATAGGGTGGGAGCAGCGATGGAGAAAGCCCTGTCCCCCCAGGATCTGAGTTTAGTCCGGATGTGGGGGGATAGGAGATTGGCAGCGGCAGAGCGGAGGGTGCAGGTGGGAGTGTGCCTGTGGAGGAGGTCGGTCAGGTAGGATGGGGCCAGGTTATGGAGGGCTTTGTAGGTTATGAGGAGGATTTTGTACTGGATTCTCTGGGGGATGGGGAGCCAGTGGAGTTTATAAAGGACGGGGGTGATATGGTCACGGATCGAGGTGTGTGTGAGTAGACGGGCAGCGGAGTTTTGAATGTATTGAAGTTTATTGATGATTTTTGAGGGTGCGCCATAGAGGAGGCTGTTGCAGTAGTCCAGACGGGAGGTGATGAAGGCGTGGATGAGGGTTTCTGCAGCTGTGGAGGAGAGGGATGGACGGAGACGGGCAATGTTTTTGAGGTGGAAGAAGGCTGTCTTTGTGATGTGTTTGATGTGTTTGTCGAAGGAGAGGGTTTGATCAAGGATGATTCCAAGATTCCGGATGTGAGGTGAGGTGGATACTGGGAGACCATCAATGTTGAGGATGAAGTTTTGGGTGGATTTGGTGAGCATTTTTGGACCAATGATGATGATTCTTATTTAGGATTCTTATTAAGGATCTTACATTAAATATCAATTTGTTCCCTCTCTTAAAAATGTATTGGCATAATCTGCACCTTAGGATTTCCTGTGGGCTTGTTTTGCATCATCGTATTACTTGCTCCTCTGATTAATCCAAACCTTTCGAAAAGGATGATGTTACCAGTGATAAACTGCAAAGTCCTTGGGGGAGTGTTTGCTAGTGCTGTCGGGGAGGATTTAAACTAATGCGGCAGGGGGATGGGAGCAGGAGCAGAGAGACAGAGGGGTGTAAAGTGAGGGTAGAAGCAATAGGTAGCAAGGTGAAAAGTAAAATTGGCAGGCAGACAAATCCAGGGCAAAAATCAAAAAGGGCCACTTTTCAACATAATTGTATAAGGGGTAAGAGTGTTGTAAAAACAAGCCTGAAGGCTTTGTGTCTCAATGCAAGGAGTATACGTAATAAGGTGGATGAATTAAATGTGGAGATAGTTATTAATGATTATGATATAGTTGGGATTACGGAGACATGGCTCCAGGGTGACCAAGGCTGGGAGCTCAACATCCAGGGATATTCTATATTCAGGCGGGATAAACAGAAAGGAAAAGGAGGTGGGGTAGCGTTGCGGGTTAGAGAGGAGATTAACGCAATGGAAAGGAAGGACATTAGCTCGGAGGATGTGGAATCGATATGGGTAGAGCTGCGAAACACCAAGGGGCAGAAAACGCTAGTGGGAGTTGTGTACAGGCCACCTAACAGCAGTAGTGAGGTTGGGGATGGCATCAAACAGGAAATTAGAAATGCGTGCACTAAAGGTGCAGCAGTTATAATGGGTGACTTCAATCCACATATAGATTGGGTGAACCAAATTGGCAGGGGTGCTGAGGAAGAGGATTTCTTGGAATGTTTGCGAGATGGTTTTCTAAACCAACATGTCGAGGAACCAACGAGAGAGCAGGCCATTCTAGACTGGGTATTGAGTAATGAGGAAGGGTTAGTTAGCAGTCTTGTTGTGCGAGGCCCCTTGGGCAAGAGTGATCATAATATGGTGGAGTTCTTCATTAGGATGGAGAGTGACAAAGTCAATACAGAAACAAGTGTTCTGAACTTAAAGAAAGGTAACTTTGAGGGTATGAGACGTGAATTGTCCAAGATAGACTGGCAATTTATACTTAAAGGGTTGACGGTGGACATGCAATGGAAGGCATTTAAAGATTGCATGGATGAACTACAAAAAAATCCCAGTTTGGCAAAAGAACAAACCGGGAAAGGTAGTGCATCCGTGGCTAACAAGGGAAATCAAGGATAGTATTAAAACAAAAGATGAAGCATATAAATTAGCCAGAAAAAGTATCATACCAGAGGACTGGGACAAATTCAGAGTCCAGCAGAGGAGGACAAAGGGCTTAATTAGGAAAGGGAAAATAGATTATGAGAGAAAACTAATTTTTCAAAACTCTTTAGATTCTGGAGTAGTTCCTGAGGATTGGAGGGTAGCGAATGTAACCCCACTTTTTAAAAAGGGAGGGAGAGAGAAAACGGGGAATTATAGACCAGTTAGCCTAACATCGGTAGTGGGGAAAATGCTGGAGTCAGTTATTAAAGATGTGATAGCATCACATTTGGAAAGTGGTGAAATCATCGGACAAAGTCAGCATGCATTTATGAAAGGCAAATCATGCCTGACGAATCTTATAGAATTTTTCGAGGGAGAACCAGTCCATGTGTTATATCTGGACTTTCAGAAGGCCTTCGACAAGGTCCCACATAGGAGATTGGGGTACAAACTTAAAGCACACGGTATTGGGGTTTCAGTGTTGAGGTGGATAGAGAATTGGTTGGCGGACAGGAAGCAAAGAGTAGGAATAAACGGGTCCTTTTCGGAATGGCAGGCAGTGACTAGTGGGGTACCGCAAGGCTCAGTGCTGGGACCCCAGTTATTTACAATATATATTAATGATTTGGACGAGGGAATTGAATGCAACATCTCTAAGTTTGCGGATGACGTTAGCTGCGAGGAAGATGCTCGGAGGCTGCAGAGTGACTTGGATAGATTAGGAGAGTGGGCAAATGCATGGCAAATGCAATATAATGTGGATAAATGTGAGGTTATCCACTTTGGCGGCAAGAACAGGAAAGCAGAGTATTACCTGAATGGTGGCCAATTAGGAAAAGGGGAGATGCAACGTGACCTGGGTGTCATGGTGCACCAGTCATTGAAAGCAAGCGTGCAGGTGCAGCAGGCAGTGAAGAAAGCGAATGGTATGTTATCATTCATAGCAAGAGGATTTGAGTATAGGAGCAGGGAGGTTCTGCTGCAGTTGTACAGGGCCTTGGTGAGACTGCACCTGGAGTATTGTGTACAGTTTTGGTCTCCTAATCTGAGGAAAGACATTCTAGCCTTAGAGGGAGTACAGAGAAGGTTCACCAGATTGATCCCTGGAATGGCAGGACTTTCATATGAAGAAAGACTGGATAGACTAGGCTTATACTCGCTGGAATTTAGAAGACTGAGGGGGGATCTTATTGAAACATATAAAATTCTTAAGAGGTTGGAGAGGCTAGATGCCGGAAGATTGTTCCTGATGTTGGGGAAGTCCAGAACCAGGGGTCACAGCTTAAGGATAAGGGGGAAGTCTTTTAGGACCGAGATGAGAAAACATTTCTTCACACAGAGAGTGGTGAGTCTGTGGAATTCTCTGCCACAGAAGGTAGTTGAGGCCAGTTCATTGGCTATATTTAAGAGGGAGTTAGATGTGGCCCTTGTGGCTAAAGGGATCAGGGGGTATGGAGAGAAGGCAGGTACAGGTTACTGAGCTGGATGATCAGCCATGATCATATTGAATGGCGGTGCAGGCTCGAAGGGCCGAATGGCCTACTCCTGCACCTATTTTCTATGTTTCTATGTTTCTACCATCCTCCCTGTGTGAATACAATTTATTTTTTGTTGTTGTTGTTGCTGTATCTGTCAAACAAATCTTTTCCAGATGGTCTGTTTGAAGAAGTTGACCACAAGCAGTTGTCCTTGAGCAGGTAGCTGACTTCCTGGTGCTTGATGTACACGTGAGGGTGAACAGGACTTCCTGCAAAAAAGCAGCCAGCCAGACAAAAAAAATAGCTTCATTCCCTAACATGTCCGTTGGACTCTCCAGGAAGGCAATTCTGAAATAGAGAAGCTGAACTCAGTGGTGGCAGTGTTTACAAATGACTTTTAAAGCTATTCTGTGCCAAATTGCCAATACTACTCAAATTGTGCAGAGGATTGCTTAACTACACAACCTTGTATAACCTGAAAGGATATTGCAAAGAGCATAATTTAAATGCAAAGTCGCCAGGTATATCGCACAGATAGATCAAGCACACAACATTATGTTTGAAGCTTGCTGAAAAACATTGACATTATCTGCATACAGATCACACTCCAGACTGCTGCATACTGTATATGCAGCGACCTACAACAATTAATTAATTGAGACCTTTTCCCCTTGCTTAGATGAAATATAGAATACCCTGTTCATTTATATTCCAGCAGGCAATAAAAAATGTAATTTAGTTTGACTGTTTGCCCAGGTTTATTGTTGCATCACTGTTTGGTTTAGTCCTACGTGTTTCATTGTTTATTCTCTCCGGCTCACTATTTTTAACAGCAAGACTTCCATCTACAATATTTTTATTGCCTATAATAGCGTAAACATCCATAGAAATTAAAAATAGCACCGGTTATTTTTAGTGGTTAGATCATCTGGGGTTCCACGTACCTAGTGTCTAAGAGATTAATCTTTCAAATAAAATCCTGTACTTTGAGATTCATTCTTTTAAACTTTCAAAAATAAACTTTATTTGGAATTTTAAAAATATATAAGGTCATGAGTGATAGGAGTAGAATTAGGCCATTCGGCCCATCAGGTCTACTCCGCCATTCAATCATGGCTGATCTATCTCTCCCTCCTAACCTTTTCCCCACAACCCCTGACACCCGTACTAATCAAGAATCTATCTATCTCTGCCTTAACTATATCCATTGACTTGGCCTCCACAGCCTTCTGTGGCAAAGAATTCCACAGATTCACCCTAAAGAAATTCCTCCTCATCTTCCTAAAGGGATATCCTTTAATTCTGAACCTATGATCTCTAGTCCTGGTTCCAGAAATGTTGATTAGAACGGGTGACAAGGGTTATGGGGAGAAGGCAGGAAAATGGGATAAGGAGGCAAAGATCAGCCATGATTGAATGGCGGAGTAGACTCGGTGGGCCGAATGGCCTAATTCTACTACTATCACTTGTGAACTTGTGAACTTGTGAACCCTCCCACTGTTGGAAACATCCTCTCCACATCCACTCTATCTCGGTCTCTTTCCAGAAAACAAAATCTATTCAAAAACTCTTCAAACATTCTCAATGGCTACACATTCAATAGTGTTATGCTCAGTAGTATTTACACCCATATTTGAACTCATGTGGCCCCCATGGGTGATATCCCTCCCCTTGTTGTAGGGATATCTCCACTGCACTCTGCCCCTCATTGTCCAGCAGCAGAAGGAACCTGGACTGTGGTCCTCCCCCACATAGCATTTGTGTTGGCTGCACCAAGCTTCAGTACATCTCTCAGCATCTCTCCAGCAGAATGAAATGGGCCATAGAAACATAGAAAATAGATGCAGGAGGAGGGCATTTGGCCCTTCGAGCCAGCACCGTCATTCATTGTGATCATGGCTGATCATCTACAAACAGTAACCCATGCCTGCCTTCTCCCCATATCCCTTGATTCCACTAGCCCCTAGAGCTCTATCTAACTCTCTTTTAAATTCATCCAGTGAATTGGCCTCCACTGCCCTCTGTGGCAGAGAATTCCACAAATTCACAACTCTCTGGGTGAAAAAGTTTTTTGTCACCTCAGTTTTAAATGTCCTCCCCTTTATTCTAAGACTGTGGCCCCTGGTTCTGGACTCCCCCGACGTTGGGAACATTTTTCCTGCATCGAGCTTGTCCAGTCAGTGGGCGACATTCCCCAACAGACATCCCGCTGTGCTGGGAGACCAACACGTTTTGGGCAGAACAAAGAACGTCTTTCACCAATTTGATGATCTTCCAGCCACACTTGACATCCGTCTCCCAATATGCTGCTGGGAACGGCCTGTAAAACGGAGCGTAAGAGTGTAAGAGTGTGTAAGAAGGAACTTCCGATGCTGGTTTACACCGGAGACACTAAAAGCTGGAGTAACTCAGCGGGACAGGCAGCATCTCTGGAGGGAAGGAATGGGTGATGTTTCGGGATGGGGCCCTTCCCCAAGAGTGTTTTTAGCCATCTATTGTCCTTGATACGGTAGAGATGGATAGTGTTATTGTGTGGCAGTCATAGTGCTGAAGGCACTCCTACAGTACAGATGGGTGGGGAATCCTAGGATTTTGACCCCTGTGATGATCACCAAAAGATAGCATTATCTTATTGTCAGTCTCTTGGTATTCATCTTCCTTGGAACCCATGCCTTTCATGGGTGCTTCACACTCGACAATTACCGGGTGGTTATGGTGGCGCAGCGGTAGAGTTGCTGCCTTACAGCAAATGCAGCGCCGGAGACCCGGGTTCGATACTGACTACGGGCGCCATCTGTACGGAGTTTGTACGTTCTCCCCGTGACCTGCGTGGGTTTTCTCCGAGATCTTCGGTTTCCTCCCACACTCCAAAGACGTACAGGTTTGTAGGTTAATTGGCTTGGTAAATGTAAAAATTATCCCTAG
This sequence comes from Rhinoraja longicauda, assembly GCF_053455715.1. Taxonomy (NCBI): domain Eukaryota; kingdom Metazoa; phylum Chordata; class Chondrichthyes; order Rajiformes; family Arhynchobatidae; genus Rhinoraja; species Rhinoraja longicauda. Next base: position 37,183,337 of record NC_135973.1, on the reverse strand, counting down.
TGGGTGTAGGATAGTGTTAATGTGCGGGGATCGCTGGTCGGCGTGGACCCGGTGGGACGAAGGGCCTGTGTCCACATTGTATCTCTAAAAAAAATAATTAGCATTTTTATGCAATTGCCATTTTCTCTTGGTTTCACAACAACTGCTGTCAGAAATGTCTTCTGAAAAAAATTGGTCTTTTAGATCACTGTACAGTACACTAGAGAAATAATAGAGCTGTGCAGTAGATTTGAACGTGATCTTTGCTGCTGTATTCCCCATGCACCGGAACAATAGCAAAACAACGGGTATCACAGATGTGATTTTAAATATAGTGTAGGGATGGTGCCTGACTGCTCATTTCATCCAGCACCAGGCTCTCCTTGCCACTGGGGTTACAAGAGCAGCTTCGCCAGCTGTAATGTTATTTTTTTAAAGGAACATTAGAATTGAAAACTTGCCTCTGTTGTGTCAACCTTTCGCCTCCTGGTTCAGGAATGTCACCGCGGCAGCTCACCAGGGAGCAGACTGAAATAAAGGAAGGCCGCAGGAAGATAAATCGGGTCAGGATGTAGGACTGCAGCGGAACCTGATCATGTCTCAATGGCCCAGATAATGTGACCCTGCAGCAAAGCTGGGACCCACCTGGGACTTTCAGCACATTCATAATCTGGTTGGTGGTACAGTACAGTTTATTTCAGTGGAGTGTCTTCAGGTTGGGCTGGTTTGTCCTAGATACTTGGTCCAGAAAAACACATCGGAAAGGAACCCCGTGGCGAAAGCACTGATTAGCTGGCAGAGACTGTTAAAATGCAAAAATGAGGACTCCACAGGGAACTTCCTCAAAGCAGCCACAAGGTTTGATTTATGTTTGCAGAGAGAATGTAAGTGTGTTACTTAATCATATTTATTACCCTGCTTAAATACAGTATTTAACATTCACCCTAGATAACTTACGTTAAACGTTAATGGCCACATTAAATTTAGGAAATAATACTGTCAACATCGCCAAGATAGAATAGTTTTGAAATCCACATTCTACACATGGAGGCTGCAAATATTACGAATTTATCAAGGGAGGCACGCAATTTAAGAAATAAATCCACTGATTACAAACATATTAGCAATTCACAGCGCTGTTTTTTAAATGAGGCTGGGTCCAATTATAGGGTGGAAACAGGCCCTTCAGTGCAGCGTGCCCATGCTGACCAAAGCCCCCCCAACTAAACTAGTCTCACTTTCCCACCTTTAAATCTTTCCTATCCATGTACCTATCCAAATGTCTTTTAACAGTAGGTCTGTTGTGTTCTGTTGTCGAGTTAGGATTAGGATTATGCAGGTCAGTTCAAGAACCTGAAGGTTGTAGGAAAGTACTTTAGTTTAGAGATACAGCACAGAAACAGGCCCTATCAGCCCACCGGGTCCGTGTCGACCAGCTATCCCCGCACATTAACACTATTCTACACCCACTAGGGACAATTTTTACATTTACCAAGACAATTAACCTACAAACCTGTACTTTTTTGGAGTGTGGGAGGAAACCGAAGATCTCGGAGAAAACCCACGCAGGTCACGGGGAGAACGTACAAACTCTGTACAGACAGCACCCGTAGTCGGGATCGAACCCGGGTCTCCAGCGCTCCGAATGCAGCGTTGTGCCTTAAGCTGGTGGTGTGGAATGTCAGTGCATCCTACCTGAAGGTAGCCATGAGAAGAAGGCATGACATAATGAATAAATGAATGAATGAATTAATTAATAAGTTTATAGGCTAAGTATGCATACACAAGGAATGTGCCTTGGTGCTCCGCTCACAAATGACAACACAAACATACAGTTAACAATTAAGAATAAAGCATAAACACATCAAAACAATAAGGATACAACATTACGGTCTAAACATGTGGGTGAAAATAAACCAGAGCAAAAAAGAGACTACAGACTTTGGTTATTGAGTAGAACTACCACTCGTGGGAATAAAGCTGTTTTTATGTCTGGCTGTGGCTGCTTTGACAGTCCGGAGTCGCCTTCCAGAGGGAAGTGCTTCGAAGAGTTTGTGGCCAGGGTGAGAGGGGTCAGAGATGATCTTGCCCGCTCGCTTCCTGGCCCTTGCAGTGTACAGTTCGTCAATGGGGGGAAGGTTGCAGCCAACAACCTTCTCAGCTGTGCGAACGATCCGTTGCAGCCTCCGGATGTCGTGCTTGGTGGCTGAGCCAAACCAGACCATGATGGAGAAGGTGAGGACGGACTCAATGATAGCAGTATAGAATTGGACCATCATTGCCTGTGGCAGATTGTGTTTCCTCAGTTGCTGTAGGAAGTACATCCTCTGTTGGGCCTTTTTGACTGTGGAGTGGATAGATGAGGATGGATTGATGATAGATGCCGCTGCAACTTCCGGGCAATGAAAGCCTCCACATGTGGATCCAGCTCATGGCTAACACAGAGGGCTGGTCATCCTCAATGGAGAAAAATCCATAACTCCAGCAAAACCACATGGGTTATCATTCCTACCATAGCACTGTCTGGTGGATATCTTGTTTGTTTACAAAAAAATGATAGGCTTGAGAAAATAGAGCTAGCTTGCACTCAGTCTATCCTTTGATTGTTAGGTCCATGAGAATTGATTGTATCCTTTTGTTTCTTTTGTTTAACGGCTTTTCTTTTGTTTAAAAGCAAGACATAAACGACGACCATCCAGTGGCCTTGACATCCACCATCATGAAGTGTTCTGCGAGGCTAGTTATGGAATGTATTAAATCCAGTCTTCCCAGCGGCCTTGACCCACTGCAGTACGACTACCCCCACAACAGGTCCACGCATGGTACTGTCTCCCTGCCCCTACACTTATCCCTGGAACACCTGGAGAAGAGAGACACCTACGTCAGACTCCGATTCATAGACTACAGCTCTGCCTTTAATGCCATTACACCATCCAAACTTTTTATCACCAAACTAGTGGGATTTGGTGTCAGCACTCATCTCTGCAACTGGATCCTCGACTTCCTGACCAACAGACCCCGATCAGTGAGGATAGCGGACAAATCATCCTCTATGATATTCCTCAACATGGGGGCGCCACAAGGCTGTGTTCTCAGCCCCCTTCTCTACTCCTTGTACACCCATGACTGTGCCACCATGTACAAATAGAATTCAATTTACAAATTCGCAGACGACACCACCACTGTGGGCTGGATATCAAATAATGATGAGACGGAGTACAGGGAGGAGATTGAGAACCTCGTGTCCTGGTGCCGAGACAACAACCTTTCTCTCAATGTCAGCAAGACAAAGGAGATAATGATTGACTTCAGGAAGTGGAGCAGTGTGCATTGACAGCACCAAAGTAGAGAAGGTTGTAAACGTCAAACTCCTCGGAGTCAATATCACCCACAACTTCTCCTGGACCACCCTTATTGAAGCAACGACCAAGAAATGTTGGGGGAGTCCAGAACAAGGGGCCACAGTTTAAGAATAAGGCGTAGGCCATTTAGAACTGAGATGAGGAAAAACTTTTTCAGTCAGAGAGTTGTGAATGTGTGGAATTCTCTGCTCAGAAGGCAGTGGAGGCCAATTCTCTGAATGCATTCAAGAGAGAGCTAGATAGAGCTCTGAAGGATAGCGGAGTCAGGGGGTATGGGGAGAAGGCAGGAACGGGGTACTGATTGAGAATGATCAGCCATGATCACATTGAATGGCGGTGCTGGCTCGACGGGCCGAATGGCCTCCTCCTGCACCTATTGTCTTTTGTCTATTGTCTATAAAACACACCAACACTTCTTCCTTTGAAGGCTTAAGAAGTTTGGCATGTCCCCTACAACTCTCACCAACTTCTACAGATGCGCCATAAAAAGCATTTTATCAGGATGCATCACAGCTAGGTTTGGGAACAGCTCCATCCAAGACCACAAGAAATTGCAGTGAATTGTGGACGCAGCCCAGACCATCACACAAACCAACCTCCCTCCCATTGACTCCATTTATACCTCACGCTGCCTCGGCAAGGCCAGCAGCATCACCAAGGACCAGTCACACCCCGGCCACTCCCTCTTCTCCCCTCTCCCATCAGGCAAAAGGTATAGAAGTGTGAAAACGCACTCCTCCCGATTCAGGGGCAGTTTCTTCCCAGCTGTTATCAGGCAACTGAATCATCCTACCACAACCAGAGAGCAGTGCTGAACTACTATCTACCTCATTGGTGACACTCTGACTATCCTTGATCAGACTTTGCTGGCTTCACCTTGCACTAAACGTTATTCCCTTATATATCGATACACTGTAAATGGATTGATTGTAACCATGTATTGTCTTTCTGCTGACTGGATAGCAGGCACCAAAAGCTTTTCACTGTACCTCGGTACACGTGACAATATACTAAACTGACTAAGATTTGGCCTAAATATCCCGGAAATGGAAGGAAAGACAGCACTGATCTTTGAAATGTGAGTTGTTTGTTATGCCTATTGCTAATCATTACTAATCAAGGGCAGCACAGTGGCACAGTGGTAGAGCTACTGCCTTACAGCAGCAGAAGTCCCGGTTCGATCCTGGCTACGGGGGCTGTCCGTATGGAGTTTGTACGTTCTCCCTGTGACCGCGTAGGTTTTCCTCGGGTGCTTCGGTTTCCTCCCACATTCCAAAGAGGTTTATAGGTTAATTGGCTTTGGTAAAGATTGTACATTGTTCCTAGTGTGTATAGGATAGTGTTAGGCAGTGAGACCACTGGTTGGCGTGGACTCGGTGGGCTGAATGGTCTGTTTCTGCGCTGTATCTCTAAACTAAACTAAACTAGATTTTCTTTCATTGGCTTGAAAAAAAAAGCTGTATGACACCAGATCTTATTGAGCCTGCATGGAGACAGGGGCCAGGTGGCCAGCAAGTGATTGCACTCTTATTAATTAAAGAAACAACACAGAAAATGGTTGTGCTGCTTTTATTATAATCATATTCAAAATGATGAATTTATGCGTGAAAAAGTGACAATGGAATTGTTCTCAGCAAACTGAAGGCTCACATCCACTCAAGTAAAACTCTAGCCTGCAAGTTATAATGTTATGGGTGAATTAATCTTTAGTTTTGTGGTCGAGGGGTGCCAGGGATTATAGTAAAGCTTCCATTGGGTGTGTTGGCAAATGTTTAAGTACTTTCATGTCCAGATGGTGTGAAATGTCCTACAAATTAAGACCACACTTGCAGAAGGTGTAAGTAGCTTGGAATCTGTTGGGCTGCACAGACTAGTTTCCATATCTCTAGTTTCCCTCTGCCCTGACTCTCAGTCTGAAGTAGGGTCTCGACCCGAAACGCCACCCATTCCTTCTCTCCAGAGATTCTGCCTGTCCTGATGCTGAGTTACTCCAGCATTTTGTATCTACCTTCAATCTGTTGGACTCGTTGGTTGGTGGGTGAGTGAGTTAACAGTGGCTGTTTGCCCCTATGAACCAAATACAATGTCATGGAATAAAATGTTCCTCTATTAGTTTTCTGTTTCGTTGTAAAAGTCATTTTCTTATAAAGGTGTACCCATTCTGAAAATCAAACAAAATGGCAATCTCGTTTAGAAAATAATGAAGGGTGAACAAGGTGGAAAAGATAATTGAAAGTAGAAACAAGAAACCAGGTGCAGGTTTACAAAAAGAGATATAAAATGTTGGAGTAACTCAACGGGTCTGGCAGTATCTCTGGGGAACTTGGATAGATGACGTTTTGGATCAGAGCCCTTCTTCAGATTGAGATGTCCTCTTTCTTTAGTAAATGTGGTTTCCCACCTGCTATCTGAGATGAATTCCTCACCTTCATCTCCTCTGTTCCAGAACCAGGGGCCACAGTTTAAGAACCCAGAACCAGGGGCCACAGTTTAAGAACCCAGAACCAGGGGCCACAGTTTAAAAGTAAGGGGGAGGCCATTTAAAACAGAGACGAGGAAAGAGTTGTAAATGTGTGCAATTCTCTGCCTCAGAAGGCAGTGGAGGCCAATTCTCTGGATGCTTTCAAGAGGGAGTTAGAGCTCTTAATGATAGCGGAGTCAGGGGGTATGGGGAGAAGGCAGGAATGGGGTACTGATTGTGAATGATCAGCCATGATCACAGTGAATGGTGGTGCTGGCTCGAAGGGCCGAATGGCTTACTCCTGCACCTATTGTCTATTGTCTATTGTCTATGTCCCGTAGTTGCCTCTCAATCTTCCTTCACCCAGATGGAACAGTGAGAGCTGGTCCTCACCTCTCACCCCACTAGCCTCCCGCAGCCAACACATATTCTCTAACATTTCCATCCCCTCCAACGTGATCGCACCACCAGTCACACCTTCCAATCCCCATCACTTACTGTCTTCCATAGAGACCACTCCCTCCACTATTCCCTGGTTCACTCATCCCTTCCAACTCAAACGTTTCCCACCAGCTACTTTATCCTGCAGCTGCAGGAGATGTAACATGTGTCCCTACACCTCCTCCCTCACCTCCATTCAGGGACCCCAGCAGTCCTTCCAGGTAAAACAACGTGCTAAGCTCACGTGCTAAGCTCACCTGCTGCATCTACTGCTCTTTATGTGACCTCCTGCACATCGGCAAGACTAAGCGTAGACTCTGGAACTATTTTGCCGCATAGTTGCGCTCGGTCCACCAAGGCCAACTGGATCTCCCGGTAGCTAACAATTCCCTTCTCTTCCCATTGAGATACAGGCCTTTCTGTCCCAGTCCTCCTCCAGTGCCAGAGTGAGGAAAACTGGAGGAACAGCACCTCATACTCTACTCAGGTAGCGTACAATCTAACCGTAGGTACATTGAATTCTCCAATTTTATGTAACTAACTAAACCACCCTCTCCCCTTTTCTCCCCTGCCTTTATTTCCCCCCCCCCCCTCCCCATCCCTATCCACCTACATTCCTTTCTCTAGCTTCTCAATTCACAATTCTTCAAAACTTTCGTCTCACACTCTCTGTCTTCTCATCTCTGGCCTTTGTCCATCCATCTGCCAGTTAACCTTTCCCCCCCCCCCTACCTATATCCACCTATTACTTGCCAGGAGGAGAGTCTGAAGAAGGGTCTCGACCCAAAACGTCACCCATTCCTTCTCTCCAGAGATGCTGCCTGTCCTGCTGAGTTACTCCAGCTTTCTGTGTCTGTCTTCTATTACTTGCCAGGTCTTGTCCTGCCTCTCCTCTCTTCCAGCTTTCTTCCACCACAATCAATCTAAAGATGAGTCTCCAGAGATGTTGCCTGACCCGTTGAGTTACTCCAGCCATGGTGAAGTTAGAGGAAGGAGATTTTTGTTTTCACATTATATGTTTTTTTAACATTAAATGTGTGTTGTGGTTCTGGGATGTTGCATGTGAAGGAAGTGCAGTCAAGAATCCCCTTCCTGATGTGTGACAATAGACAATAGACAATAGACAATAGGTGCAGGAGCAGGCCATTCGGCCCTTCGAATGTGCACTGAAGTTGCACCATTGGTGGAGGAAAGAGGCCATTCAGATGGAAAAGGATGTTGCCAGGTCACGAGGGTCTGAGCTATTGGGAGAGATTGGGCAAGGCCACCATGTCATTCCTTGGATCACAGGATGCTGAGGGGAAACATTGAGTTGTATAAGATCATGAGGGGAATAGATGGGATGAATGCACCATCTTTTTCCCAGGGCAATGAAATCAAGAACTAAAGGGAAAAGGCTTAAGGTGAAAGCAAAAGATATGAGGATCCTGAGGGGCAATGTTTTCACAGAGGGTGGTGGGTACATGGAACGAGCTGCCAGAGAAATAGTTGACGGAGGAAAAATAACAACATTTGGAGGACATATGGGAAGGTAACATGGAGAGAGTTATATTTAGCTCTTAGGACTAACGGAATCAAGGGATATGAGGAGAAAGCAGGAACGGCGTACAGATTTTGGATGATCAGCCATGATCATATTGAATGGCCAAAAGGCCTACTCCTGCACCTATTTTCAATGTTTCTATGTTTCTAAATGCAGGAAAATGGGAGGAGTTTATGTGGGACATATTGGTTGACACGGATGAGTTGGGCAGAAGGGCCTGTTTCTGTTCTGTATGATTCTATGACTCATTAACGAGAGGTGTGCTTGGAGCCAATTGTGTTCATCAGCTCTAAATGACAGTGCAATATTTGAGTAGAAGGTGTACAATAAGGGGAAAGGGTCCGGGTTTAACAAGTCTCCATCTGCATCCTTCTTCCCTGGAAAGTTGAATGCTCAATTGATGGGAAGAAGATAGTCTGACCTTGTATATTCTGCTACTGGTGTCATCTCAGTCCAGTAGCTGCAGATCAAAGTCCAACCAAAACGTAAAACACCCTGTTTCCCATTCAGAGATAGATACCACCCCTTTGGTGACGTTATCCGTGTATTGAAGGAGTCAACACTGAATAGTAGTCTGAGTAAGAGCCTGTGTTTTGGCCTTCCTTGTGGTCTCTTGCATTGTGGTTTGTGCTTTGTGTTGTTGCTGCTAAGGTGAATGAAGACATGTGAAGTAATGGCAGGAATATGTGGTACTGATGTAAGATAACAGGTCGGCATGGTGGCGCAGCGGTAGAGTTGCTGCCTTGCAGCGCTTGCAGCAGCGGAGTCCCGGGTTCGATCCCGACTACGGGTGCTGTCCGTACGGAGTTTGTACGTTCTCCCCGTGACCCGCGTGGGTTTTCTCTGAGATCTTCGGTTTCCATCCACATTCCAAAGAAGTACAAGTTTGTAGGTTAATTGGCTTGGTATAAGTGTAAATTGTCCCTAGTGGGTGTAGGATAGTGTTAATGTGCGGGGATCGCTGGTCGGTGTGGACTCGGTGGGCCGAATGGCCTGTTTCCGCGCTGTATCTCTAAACTAAACAACTAAAAGTAAAAGCAGAGCAAGTATCAGGGGCAGTAAAGCCTTCTCCTCATGTTCTTGTGTTTGTACAATAGCTGTCAACTCTAGACCTACCTTTAAGGTTATTGCGTATGTATTAGCCTTGGAGGTAGGAAAGGCAAGTCCAGTCTGAAGAAAGGTCCCAATCCGAAACATTGCCGATACATGTCCTCCAGACATGCTCCCTGACCCGTTGAGTTACTCCAGCACTTTGTGTTATCATATCATATCATATATATACAGCCGGAAACAGGCCTTTTCGGCCCTCCAAGTCCGTGCCGCCCAGTGATCCCCATTAACACTATCCTACACCCACTAGGGACAATTTTTTACATCTACCCAGCCAATTAACCTACATACTACGTAAGATTCCCGCACCTGCAGTTCCTTGTGTCTACACTCCACTGCAAAATCTTCTCTAAGTTTGCTTTCTCTGTAGAAATGCTCCTCCTCTCTCTGATGGGAGTTGTGTGAGACTATCGCTCACTGTCGGCCCTCAGTGATTCATGTTGCTTTCCTGCTCTTTGATCATCCTCTGTCCCTGCCTCACTACCACGTCCACCTGTGTCCATCAGCACCTGTCTGCACTGCTGTCATGTGCCATGTGAGATCCAGCTCTGCTTCAGGCCTCAGCTGGAGTTAAAGTGAAGTCACTTCATCCACCACTTCCCGCAACAGTTGTCCCTCCCTGCACTATGTTCTACTCTCTCCCCCTTGTGCAGGTACCTGCTGTGAGTCTGAAGAAGGGTCCCAACTCGAGACATCACCTATCCATGTCCTCCAGAGATGCTGCCTGACCTACTGAGTTACTCCAGCAACTTTGTGTTCTGCACGAGATTCCAGCCCCTGCAGTTCCTTGTGTCTACATCTTGCCTTTAAGGCTGCAGTCAATTCAATTCGTCAATGCTTATTAATGTCACTGCACTTGCCCAATCGACCATGATGACCATGGTCCTTTAATTCGTTTTAATTATCAAGGAAGATTTCAATATCTTGTGCAGTCCAGTCTGTCCAGTTTTGAATAATTAAATGACAAAACATTGAATCCAAATCAATAGAACAGCCAAGCAAACAGTTGAACAATCCAGCAGTTGCAGGAGTCTCCCGGCTAGCTGTGGGCATCTGTGATCAATGGAGCTCACATAACGTGGCAGTATGCTTGGTCATCCTCTGCAGTCGGGATGCACGCACAATGGACTTAGCTCAGCCAGTATCTGGCAGCTCAGAAGCTCCTCCAACCTGCCTGGTCCATGCACCAGGAGAATGAAAAATAATGCACTCGCTGAGCACTTGTGGGATTTCTGTCACGGCGTGAAACCCGTTCAGCTACAAACAAAAGGATGCTCACTGCATGAAGTGATGCTGTAAAATGCTATCTACAACAGAGCCAAGGAGCATTCCTGATTACCACCCCCCCCGCTGGAGATACTTGTCCTTAATAAGTAGCAACGTAGGGAGATACATCCATTAACCTTTTACAAAGCACTGTTCAGGCTACACCTGGAGCACTGCGTGCAGTTTTGGTTGCCACAAAAGAGGAAGATTTGCAAGATTAAGGTGGCACATTGGCGCAGCAGTAGAGTTGCTGCCTTACAGCGCCAGAGACCTGGGTTCGATCCCGACTACGGGTGCTGTCTGTATGGAGTTTGTACCTTCCCCCAGTGAGCTGTGGGTTTTCTCCGAGATTTTCGGTTTACTTCCACTCTCCAAAGACGTACAAGTTTGTAGATTAATTGGCTTTGTGTAAATGTAAAATTGTCCCTAGTGTGTTTAGGATAGTGTTAATGTGCGTCAGACATTTAAGCCCTCCAAGTCCGCATCGACCAACGATTACCCATACACTAGTCCTATGTTATCTCGTTTTCTCTTCCTATATACTAGGGGAAGTTTCTACAGAAGCCTATTAATCTACAAACCCGCACAGGGAGAACGTGAAAACTCCGTACAGACAGCACCCACTCTCAGGATTGAACCCAAGTCACTGGCGCTGCAAGACTCTATCGCTGTGCCACTGTGCTACATAGATATTGTCAAAATGTTTATCCCATGGCAGTGGGCAAGAGGACAGCACGGTGGCGCAGCGGTAGAGTTGCTGCCTTACAGCGAATGCAGCGCCGGAGACCCGGGTTCCATCCCGACTACGGGTGCTGCCTGTACAGAGTTTGTACGTTCTCCCCGTGAGGTTTGTAGGTTAATTGGCTTGGTAAATGTAAAAGTTGTCCGCTGGTTGGCGTGGACCCAGTGGGCCACGCTATATCTCTAAACTAAACTAAACTAAGAGGACTTAGGTTCAAGGGAAGAGGAAGGAAGTGTTAAAGGGGATCTGGAGGACAATAGACAATAGACAATAGACAATAGACAATAGACAATAGACAATAGACAATAGACAATAGACAATAGACAATAGACAATAGACAATAGACAATAGACAAAAGAGAATAGACAATAGGTGCAGGAGTAGGCCATTCGGCCCTTCGAGCCAGCACCGACATTCAATGTGATCATGGCTGATCACTCTCAATCAGTACCCCGTTCCTGTTTTCTCCTCATACCCCCTGACTCCGCTATCCTTAAGAGCTCTATCTAGCTCTCTCTTGAATGTAAGAGGACACAGGTTTACACAGATTCTGGAACTCACTGACATAGGAGGGGGTGGAATTAGATACAATTACTCCATACAGGAGGCATTGAGCCAACCACTTGAAAAGGCAAAGCCTAGAAGGATATGGATCAAATGTGGGCACATGGGATCAGTATAAATAGGCAAAAGGGGCAGCATGAATGTGGTGGGCCAAGTGGTCCACGTATCTGCCGTAAAATGCCATGACTCTATAACTGATATTATCATGCAGAGTTGTGTAGAGGAACCTATTGTGGGGGACTGGGTGTGACCTGGTTCTGGTAACCAAACTAAAATGGCTGGCTGGCAGAACTGTGGAACTACACCACCACTCTAGTCCCGACTGCCCTGTGGCTCCATGTAGTCAAGGTAGAATGCTTTCAGAATGCGGGGCTTCCAACTGTCCCCGAACACAACTCATCTTCAGGGCTGGGGTTGTTGAAACACATTGGCTGAGATCTGCTGTGATTACAGGCTGAGATTCTGTATCTCTGGAAGTCTGGGACCAGGAAGACCGTGTGAAATGTGGAAAAATTGACAGCTATTGACAGTCTGCAGCTGCTTTGTTACAAATGTGCATGTTCTCCACATGAAGATTACATGTGTTCTCCTCGTGACCGCATGGATTTGCTCTGTGTGCCCCGCTTCCTCTCATATCCTAAACATTACATCATTTGGCAGATTAATTAGCCTCGTAGTTTGGATAAGTAATGGAATCTGGGGGAGTAGAGATTGATAGCAAGGTGGAGAGAATAAACTGGCTCAGAGTAGGACTGGTGAAGGAATGGGTGCTTGAAGGTTGTCACAGGCTCGATGGGCCAATAGGCCTGTGTCCATCGAAGATAGACATAAAATTCCGGAGTAATTGGCAGGCAGCATCTCTGGAGAGATGGAATGGATGATGTTTCGGGTCGAGACCCTGCTTCAGACTTGGCCTGTTTCCATTCTGTAACTTTCTATGAGCCAATGATAACACAGGTCCAGCCCCCCATTTGAGTTTGTTCTGTGGATCCATCCTGCTCTGACAACCCCCTGGTTGATCTTCTACTCTGATACAAGACCAGACAACTCAATATACCACAGAAACTGTTAGTGCTTTACTCTTGTCTTTTCTTTGAGTCATACTTCACAGGGAGTGCAGCGTAGGTTCACGAGGTTAATTCCCAGAATGGCGGGACTGTCGTACGTTGAAAGACTGCAGCGACTGGGCTTGTATACACTGGAATTTAGAAGGATGAGAGGGGATCATATTGAAACATATAAGATTATTAAGGGGTTGGACACGCTGGAGGCAGGAAACATGTTCCCGATGTTGGGGGAGTCCAGAACCAGGGGCCACAGTTTAAGAATAAGGGGTAGGCCATTTAGAACGGAGATGAGGAAGAACTTTTTCACTCAGAGAGTTGTAAAGCTATGGGATTTTCTGCCTCAGAAGGCAGTGGAGGCCAATTCTCTGGATGCTTTCAAGAGAGAGCTAGATAGAGCTCTTAATGATAGCGGATTCAGGGGGTATGGGGAGAGGGCAGGAACGGGGTACTGATTGTGCATGATCAGCCATGATCACGGTGAATGGCGGTGCTGGCTCGAAGGGCCGAATGGCCTATTCCTGCACCTATTATCTATTGTCTAAATAGATCCTTTGCCGCACTGCACTGAATTACACTAATCTAATTTTATTCTCTCCACCTTCATACCAATATATCTGCATGGGTCTTAAATGATTTGCTTGCTTTGGTGATATCTTCCACTTCCATCCATCATTTTTAAAGATTAGTAGTGAGACAATAGACAATAGGTGCAGGAGGAGGCCATTCAGCCCTTCAAGCCAGCACCGCCATTCACTGTGATCATCCACAATCAGTACCCCGTTTCTGCCTTCTCCCCATACCCCCTGACTCCACTATCTGTAAGAGCTCTATCTAACTCTCTCTTGAAAGCATCCAGAGAATTGGCCTCCACTGCTTTCTGAGGCAGAGAATTCCACAGATTCACCACTCTCTGAGTGAAAAGGTTTTTCCTCATCTCTGTTCTAAATGGCTTACCCTTTATTCTTAAACTGTGGTCCCTGGTTCTGGACTCCCCCAACATCAGGAACATGTTTCCTGCTCTAGTGTGTTCAATCCCTTAATAATCTAATATGTTTCAACAAGATCCCCCTCATCCTTCTAATCTCCAGTGTATACAAGCCCAGTCGCTCCATTCTTTCAACATACGACAGTCCCGCCATCCCAGGAATTAACCTAGTGAACCTATGCTGCACTCCCTCAATAGCAAGGATGTCCTTCCTCAAATTTGGAGACTAAAACTGCACACAATTCCCCAGGTGTGGTCTCACCAGGGCCCTGTACAACTGCAGTAGTTTATGCTCCCATTCCATTTCCCTTATCTATGACCAAATAGAATGTTAATTTGACGAGGAGCATCATACCAGTCAGAGAGGTGTAAAAATATGAAACTATGATGAAACGCTCAGTGCCTAGGCATAGGTCTCACATTTATCTTGTGCTTACACAGTGGCGCAGTGGTAGAGTTGCTGCCTTACAGTGCCAGAAACCCAGGTCCCAGGTTCAATCCTGACTACGGGTGCTGTCTGTACAGAGTTTGTACGTTCCCCCCGTGACCTGTGTGGGTTTTCTCCGAGATCTTCAGTTTCCTCCCACACTCCAAAGACATACAGGTTTGCATCTTAATTGGTTTGGTATCAACGTAAAGTGTCCCTAGTGTGTTTAGATAGTGTTAGTGTGCGGGGATCGCTGGTCGGCAAGGACTCGGTGGGCTAAAGGGCCTGTTTCCGCGCGGTATCTCTAAATTAAACAAAACTACACCTGAAGTTGTCAAGAAAACACGTGGGTATGCCTGGGCTTCCAAATGCGATCTACACATCAGCTGGTGAATGATGGCTGGAACCTGTATCCAGATGAAATGGACCAAACCACCTGGTTGGTGCAGCTGATTTTGCCTCTGCTGGATTATGTGGCCAGCAGCTTCTACAGATTTGGTTCATTGAGTGAATTGCTACGGATTGATCACAAGATAGCTCATGGACAGAATTCTGACAAGCCCTGAATCTGGTAATGGCTTAGCTATTGATCATCAGCTGGGTAGACACAAAATGCTAGAATAACTCAGCGGGTCAGGCAACATCTCTGGAGAGAAGGAATGGGTGACGTTTCAGGTCAAGACCCTTCTTCTGATCATCAGCTGGGCATCATGAAATCACCATTCATTTTCGGCAAGTGTTGAGCTGAAGTCCAAATTGCATCAGGAATTTGGTTACATATATTTTTCCCTTCAGATTGTCTTAATGTGAGGATTGCAAGCTACATTTCTACCTGAACTTATTGAATGGCCGTTTGGGGAGTTCATGGCCTCCAGAAGTGGGTGAAGAACTGTGTGTGAGTGGGTCAGATCTTGCTCATTGCAACTCCAGACATTTACATGTTTAAATGACAGTAATTCTTGGATATCAGTGTGTACACTGCCAAACTTCAGCTTTCTTATATGTTCACCATTACACTATTCCAATCTATCAATGCATTGAAGTGGAGCTAGACATGCCGATCTCCAATATGTACAGTAAGGAATCATCTCTTGGATTCTCTACTAGGATTCAGGGCCAACATGGATGGCAGGTTACATTTAATGGTTCATTTAATTGTTATATTTTTAATTAGTTGAGTCTTTTGAACTTTTTAATCTTGCAAAAATTCTAATCATTTAAGTATTTATTTTCATTTTAACATTTTATAAGTTTATGAATATTCAAGATAAAATGTTGAAAATTACAGGAAATTTAAAATCCTTTAAAAAGGAAGCTTGCTGCCTGTGAAATGTTTCAGGGACATTTTGGGGCAGAGTTTCCCCACTACTTCTCTGCAGGTCCAGTCGCCATCTTTCGGGCACATATTGGATCCAGAATACTTGCCCCCCTCCAAACCAGGTCAGTATGAGTGTAAGGAGACTGCAGGCAAGCATACCAGCTTGTGACAAGAGGCCCAATGGTCATTATCAGTTTAGTAACTCACAATGCTAAATAAGGCTTGTATTTACAGAGCACCAGGCCAAGTGAACCCGTTGGACACAAACCTCTCCCGCATTGGTACAGCACCCTCTCCTCCCCCTCCCCCCTTCCCCCACCTAACCCCTCCCTCTCCCCCATCCACCTCTCCCCCCTCCCCCCTCCCCTTCCCTCCCCTCCCCCTCCCTCCCCTCCCCCCCTCCCCCTCCCCTACCCCTCCCCTCCTTCCCTTCCTGCAAACATGCCGCACTGAGTCGGGACTGTGAAGCAACACAGGTGAGTGTCACCAGCTTGCTGACGTCATAGTGCAGAACAGGTGGGCAAGATATATGCTGCTTGAGAGCCTCAAAAGCATTGTGAGGTCTCCAATTGGAGGCATGGGTTCATATCCCACTTCTGACACCATATAAGAAGTTGCAAGAATAACAACAAGTTGCTTTGGTTAACTTGCAGATAATATCAATTTTGGCTTCCATTCATTTCTGTCTGGTGTGGCAGGGAGAGCCCTGGAACCAACCAAGGATGTGCAATGACACCAGTAACCAACACGATCCCTTCTTCAGACAATCCACATGCCACGTGTTGCCAGGAACATGCTGATGCCTTGCTAATGATGCAGAACACAATATCCAGGCAAATTGTAGTTTTGTTTTTTAGTTCAGAGATACAGCGCAGAAACAGGCCCTTCAGCCCACCGAGTCCTCACCGACCAGCGATCCCTGCACACTAACACTGCCCTACACACACTAGGGACAATTTTACATTTACAACAAGTCAATGAATCTACAAACCTGTACGTCTTTGCAGTGTAGAAGGAAACTGCAGATCTCGGAGTAAACCCACGAGGTCATGGGAAGAACGTACACTCTCCATACAGACAGCACCCGTAGTCAGGATCGAACCTGGGCCTCCTGCGCTGTAAACACTGTAAGGCAGCAACTCTACCGCTGTCTCACTGTGCCGCCTGTGCTTACAATCACAATGTTTCTTGAAAATGCTGTTTACTGTCATGCACAAGTGGCATGAGTTTGACAAGAGTGCGTTGAGATGGGATAGCAGTGGTCAGTCAATACTGAACAGTCAACATCAGATGGTGCCTTTCCCATTGAGCTTTGCCGATGTTTATTTGTATGGATTCAGCCTACAGAGCTCCTTATATTAAATTCCTTATAAAATAACAAGATGCATTGATGGCTGTCCTTTCAATGTGGTTAGCACATGACAAATCATTACATGACAAATATATATACACTAAGGAACTTGAAGCTCTCAACCATTTCCACTTCCACTGTTAAGGGCGTGTACTCCGCCACGCTTTTCGAAGTCAATAACTAGCTCCAAGAGAGAGTTAGGTTTAGCTCCAAGACAAGGGCTCCAAGAGAGAGTTAGGTTTAGCTCCAAGACCAGGGCTCCAAGAGAGAGTTAGGTTTAGCTCCAAGACCAGGGCTCCAAGAGAGAGTTGGGTTTAGCTCCAAGACCAGGGCTCCAAGAGAGAGTTGGGTTTAGCTCCAAGACAAGGGCTCCAAGAGAGAGTTAGGTTTAGCTCTTAGGGCTAAAGGAATCAAAGGATATGGGGAGAAAGCAGGAACGGGGTACTGACTTTAGATGATCAGCCATGATCATATTGAATCATTATTAAGGGGATGGTCACGTTAGAGGCAGGAAACATGTTCCCAATGTTGGGGGAGTCCAGAACAAGGGGCCACAGTTTAGGAATAAGGGTTAGGCCATTTAGAACGGAGATGAGGAAAAACGTTTTCAGTCAGAGAGTTGTGAATCTGTGGAATTCTCTACCTCAGAAGGCAGTGGAGGCCAATTCTCTGAATGCATTCAAGAGAGAGCTAGATAGAGCTCTTAAGGATAGCGGAGTCAGGGGGTATGGGGAGAAGGCAGGAACGGGGTACTGATTGAGAATGACCAGCCATGATCACGTTGAATGGCGGTGCTGGCTCGAAGGGGCGAATGGCCTCCTCCTGCACCTATTTTTGTGCTTTCTATGTTTCCTTCATCTCGTGGCTGTGACTGAGCCTAACAGTGAATAGAGTGGAACAATAGAGGAATCAAGTAGGATTATTCATTTACACCTCACAACAACATGAGCTTGGGGACAGTAGACAGCCATCTCCTGCAACCAGGGAAAGTAACTTAGACCAACAGCCCTCTGGATAAAGCAGAATGGAAATATTAAGAAAAATCAAACTGAATCTGAATTGTTTAAAAAATCACGTAATCAAAGTACCAGACTTGTACAAGAAATTCTGGTTTGGTTCACAAATAAATCTGTTAGGAATGGACAATGGATTTTAAAATGTACTGTATGCTAACAAATGACTCTAATGTATTGTTCTTGGCCTCTTCAAAATGGGGCGCAGAAGGAAAAGAAAGTAGTTCTTGCTATCACTCCATCAATCTGCAAAGCCAAGTTTTATCCTTTGCATTTTGATTGGTAAAACAGAAACAAATAGCAAAGGAAGAGAGCAAATGGCCATCAGTAATATTCCCCTCTTGCTCCCACTCATGAGAGGAATAGATCGGGTAGATGCACAGAATCTCTTGCCCAGAGTAGGTAAATCGAGGACCAGAGGAAATAGGTTTAAGGTGAAGGAGAAACAATTTAATCAGAATCTGCATGTTAACTTTTCACACAAAAGGTGGTGGGTGTCTGGAACAAGCTGCCAGAGGAGGTAGTTGAGGCTGGGATTATCCCAATGTTTAAGAAACAGTTAGACAGGTAAAACGAAAGGACAGGTTTGGAAGGAAATGGATCAAATGCAGGCAGGTGGGACGTGTATCTGGGACATGTTGGTCAGTGTGGGCAAGTTTGGCTGCAGGGCCTGTTTCTACACTGTATCACTCTATGACTCTATGACTCTAAAAACTCTCTTTTAGTGATCTTTTAAGCTTTAAATGAACTGATTTTTACAAACAGTGCAGGGATTTTTATGATATTTCAAGATTTGTTCAAGAGTCTGAAGACAAGTGGGGAAGAAGTTGTTCCTGAATCTGATGTTAAATACTTTCAAGCTTTTGTATCTTCTGCCCAATTGAAGAGGGAGGAGAGAATGACTAGGGTTTGAGCAGTCTTTGACGATGACGGCTTTATTCCCTCGGCAGTATGAAGTGTAGATGGAGTCAGTGGGGGGAGGGGACTGGTCTGTGTGATGGCCTGGGTTGCATTCACAGTACTCTGTAATTTGTTATGGCCTTGAGCACACCAGTTGCCATGGCAAGCAGTGACACATCCTGATCGGATGCTTTCTATAGTGCGTCTGTAGGAAATGGTGAGGGTCATTGGAGATATGCCAAATGTCCTTCGTCTTCTGGGGAAGCAGAAGCATTGTTGTCCTTGAGATAGACACAAAAAGCTGGAGTAACTCAGCGGGACAGGCAGCATCTCTGGAGAGAAGGAATGGGTGACGTTTCGGGTCGAGACCCTTCTTCAGGAAGCATTGTTGTGCTTTCCTGGCCAGAGTGTTAATGTGGTTGGACCCAGACAATTTGCTGGTGATATTTACATCTAAGAGCTTGATGATCTCAGTCACCTGCACTTCAGCACCATTGAGCCAGTCTGAGGTGTGTACTCTACCTCACCTCCTGAAGTCCCTCATTGCTGACATTGAGAGAGAGATTGTTGTTTTGCTGCCATGCCACCGGGCTTTTCATCTCCTTCCTGTCCTCCGTTGCATCATGGTGCCTGTTCCAGCCCACTATGGCGGTGTCATCTGCAAACTGGTGAATGGAGTTGGAGCGGTGGTGGGATGTGAGGCAGGAGGTCACCTCCCGCTGAGCCACAGTTCACAACCTCAGCAGCGAGGGTGAGCCAGGACAGGTTGCTGCCGAGCCCGGCCTCTGTTTGCCCCGTGCACCAGAGGACAGGAGGAGGAGGTTGTACCGGGAGACTGTAAGCGGAGTGGAAGTGGGAAGCAAGGCAGGGCCTTGAGGGTGGAGCAGCAGTCTGGGGCAGTCTGGCGCAGTCTGGGGCAGTCTGGGGCAGTCTGGGGCAGTCTGGGGCAGCCTGGGGCAGTCTGGGGCAGTCTGGGACAGTCTGGGGCAGTCTAGGGCAGTCTGGCGCAGCCTGGCGCAGTCTGGGGCAGTCTGGGGCAGTCTGGGGCAGTCTGGGGCAGCCTGGGGCAGCCTGGGGCAGCCTGGGGCAGTCTAGAGCAGCCTGGGGCAGCCTGGGGCAGTCTGGGGCAGTCTGCGGTAGTCTGGCCCAGCGAGTTGTGGCTGTATCCCGGACAGCACGGTGGCGCAGCGGTAGAGTTGCTGCCTTAAAGTGAATGCAGCGCCAGAGACCCGGGTTCCATCCCGACTACGGGTGCTGTCTGCATGAAGTTTGTACGTTCTCCCCGTGACCTGCGTGGGGTTTCTCCGAGATCTTCGGTTTCCTCCCACACTCGAAAGATGTACAGGTTTGTAGGTTAATTGGCTGGGCAAATGTAAAAATTGTCCCTAGTGGGTATAGGACAGTGTTAATGTGTGGGGATCGCTGGTCGGCACGGACCCGGTGGGCTGCAGGAGCTGTTTGCACGCTGTATCTCTAAACTAAACTAAACAATCTCATCCCAACGGCAGGTCCCTGCTCACCCCATGGACCGGGACTCAGAGAGGGGGTGGAGGGAGTTGGTGACAGCGGCGGACGTTGGACAATGAGAGAAACCTGGCGAGGGGGGAGGGGGGAGGTGGGTCTTACCTTCTGCGGCCTCAACATTGGCTGCGGAAGGCGGCCACACCTGGGGAACAATGGCTGAAGAGAGCCAGGCGTGGAGAGGGACATCGACAGCCTTCCGTGGCAACGAATGCCAGAGTCAATTATTTAAGAAGCTTCGTTTAAAAATATGTTTAACATTGTCCTTTTGGTTTGAAATTCCATAAAGAAATTGGTCTGTGTCTTGGATAGAAAGAGAGAAAATAAATCACTTATTTCGCACATGTGCTTGGAATATCTGTTCTGTGCACTGCATGTCTCCACTGAAGCTCCTGCATGTATTAATCATTGTGTACACAGTCGCACATTGTTGCTGCACATCCTGCCACAGGACCATCATGAAAACAGGCAAAGCAAAAAGATTTGAATATTTTAGGTGATTATTGACATGAAAAATACTCCATGCAGCAGGTTTATATCGCAATATTCTTAACTGCCTTCGCTGCCCACAAATCTTGCTCCTCGTGCCAACATTTGGAATGGTGTTTTTTTAATGTCAGCATTCAACATTGAAAATGTCCATTTACGATGAAATATGGCCCATTGGCACTTGTCAACATTTCACCTGCAATTTATTGATGAACAGCTCAGGTGGCTCAGAATAGGAAAGTGTGATTTTACTGTTCTGTACCAATACCTCAGGCCCCATGCAATAACAATAGCTATCTGTATTCATACAGAAATACACAGAAATAGCCAGAGCTGGTTTATAGACTGTTGTCACATATAACATGACAACCTGCCATTTTAGGTTTTTGGCCATCTGGCCAACCGACCAATCTATCACCTGTTCACACTAGTTCGATGTTATCCCCCTTTCTTATCCACCCCATACAAATCGGAATCAAGGGATATGGAGAGAAAGCAAGAATAGGGTACTGATTTTGAATGATCAGCCATGATCATATTGGCTCGAAGGGCCGAATGGCCTCTCCTATTTCTATGTTTCTATGTTCCCATACACACTAGGAGCACACTACACACTACACATTAGAAGCTAAGTTTTACAGAAGGCAATTAACCTACAAACCATCACATCTTTGGGATGTGGGTGGAAACCGGAGCACCCGGAGGAAATCCATGTGGTCACAGGGAGAACATACAAACTCCACATAGACAGCACCCGAGGTCAGGATCGAACCTGGGTCTCTGCTGCTGTAAGGCAAAAAACTCTACCAACTGTGCCGCTGGGCTGCTCTCAAATCTGGGTTCACACGGCCTTGATAGAACCCAAGGGGAAAGTCGGAGGTAGGACTTGCTTCATTAATGTGTTTTAAAATGCTGTCACATTGCTGCCGATGGTGATGATGTTACTGGGGCAATCAGTAGGCAGAATGGTAATTCACCAGTTTGGACATGTTCTGGTTATCATCGTGTGGTAGTGTTTCAGCTTTCAGTAGCCATTTTCTAGACTGCTTCTGCATTGCAGGTGGAATATACTTAAAGTCCATAGCCATTCTACAATAACCATTTCTTAATGTTAAAAGAAATTAATCAAACTGCCCAAAGACTGGCTTCTACTATGCTAGATAGGGTCATACAATCAGACTGTACAGAAACAGGCCCTTTGGTCCAACTTGCCAATGCAGACCAAGATGCACATCTATAGCAGTCCCATCTGTCCGCGTTTGGCCCATATCCCTCTAAACGTTTCCTCCCCATATACTTGTCTAAATGTCTTTAAATGGTGTTGTAGCACCTGCCTCAACTATCTCCTTTCCCCTCTTAGCTTAAACCTACGTCCCCTCGTCCTTCACTCCCCTTCTCCTGGTTAAAAAATACTCTGTGCATCGACCCTATCTATTCCCCTCATGATCCTACACACCTCTATAAGATCACCCCCCATCCTCCAAGGAACACAGTCCCAGACTGCCCAACCTCTCCCGCGAGCACAGCCCCTTCTCCTGGCAGCAACCTTGTCATCAGACTGAAGAAGAGTCTCGACCCGAAATGTCACCCATCCTTTCTCTCCTGAGATGCTGCCTGACCTGCTGAGTTACTCCAGCATTTTGTGAATAAAGCATCCTTGTCAATCTCCTCTGAACTCTGACCTGCTTAACATCCAGCATCCTTTCAATAGCAGGGTGACCAAAACTGAGCATTATACTCCAATATACTTAAAAGATACTTAAAAGACAGCATTTAGACACAGATGGTTGCTGGCGTTTGAGTCCTAACTGGTGCTCATCTGTTGAACTCCATGATCATAGCAATTGGACTGTTCATGGAGCCACTTCCCCTGGTGCTAGTCTAGTCTGTATTTGCACCTATCTGACAGAGAAAGACAGGTTCTTAATTTAGCATCACACCAGAAAGACAGTGCTCCCTCAGTACTACCCATCCTACATTGTTGTATTCTTGTCTCCAAAGTGGGACTTGATCATGAACCTTCTTACTCAAAGGTGAGTGTGCTGTCCACTCATCCATAATTGATACAATGTTGAAATTAACCATGGTTTCCACTCTTTACGATCTGCTCTACCTGTCAAAAATGTATTTATCACGGCCTTGTGTCACCATTCGGTATTAGAATGAAGTGTCTACAGGCCACACCAAACATCATTAAATATACAATTATGTATAAAATTATAAAAGGACTGGAAAAGCTAGATGCAGGAATAAAGTTCCCAATGTTGGGGGACTCCAGAACCAGGGGCCACAGTCTAAGAAAGTCTAAGGCCATTTAAACCTGAGGTGAGAAGAAACTTTTTCACCCAGAGAGTTGTGAATTTGTGGAATTCTCTGCCACAGAAGGCAGTGGAGGCCAATGCACTGGATGAATTTAGAAGAGAGTTAGATAGAGCTCTAGGGGCTAGTGGAATCAAGGGATATGAGGAGAAGGCAGGCACGGGTTACTGATTGTGGATGATCAGCCATGATCACAATGAATGGCGGTGCTGGCTCGAAGGGCCAAATGGCCTCCTGCACCTATTTTCTATGTTTTCTTTGTTTTCTATATGGCAACTTGGAGGAACATTAATGATTATAGACACTGTATCAAACATTGTAGGGCAGTGATAATATATTTTATCTGCCACATGCTCCAGGTCTCCTTTCATTCGTAATCAGGGTGGTGGGTCTACATTAAGAAATCAATGACAACATAACAATCTAAATATGCAGCCATATTGGGGGCGTGGCTGTGTTCTGCAGCTGTGGCTCACCGGCAGTCTCTCCGTTTTTTTTGTTGTGTTTTTTTGTCATTGTCGTTCTTAAATGTACGTTTTGTTTTATTTTTAATTCTGTGTATGTGGGGGGTGGTGGGGGGGTTGGGGGAAACCTTTTTTTCAATCTCCTCCTCAACGGAGATGCGACCTTTACCGTGTCGTATCTCCGTTCGCGCTACGGCCTAACATCGTGGAGTCGGCGGCCTCCAGCTGGGATCGACCTCGAAGACTCCGGTCGCAGGGCCTGGACTTACCATCTCGGAGGCTTCGGCCGTGGGCCCTGCAGACCGCAACATCGGGAGTTCGCAGGTCCCTGGCTGGCGACCGGCTTTTGGGAGCTCCAGCCGTAGCAGCTTCGACCGCCCCGAAGCGCGAGGTACGATCAACCCGCCCGCAGGCCCTTCATCGCCCTGCGTGGCCTGGCCGCGGCACTTTCCATCGCCCGGTGGGGGCTCAGGACTCTCATCGCCCTGCGTGGCCTGGCCGCAGCACTTTCCATCGCCCGGTGGGGGCTCAGGACTCTCATCGCCCTGCGTGGCTCGGCCCTGGGACTTTACATCGCCTGGTGGGGGCTTCAAGGGGTTGGGAGCCTCGACTGCCTCGTGGCGCCACGGGAGAAGAATGAGGAGGAGATAAGACTTTGCCTTCCATCACAGTGAGGGTATGCCTAGAGAAATCACTGTGATGGCTGTTTTGTGTAAAAAATTGTATCTGTGTGTCTTGTGTTCTTTAATGTCTACTGCTGGACCCTGACGTGAGAGGGCGCTGGCGTTGAGTATTCGCCGCTTTTCCGTCAGGATAGTTTGTCTGTTTGTCTTTATGTTAAATGTATTTGTAAAGCGCTTTGAGCATGTGATAAGGTGCTATATAAAATAAATATATTATTATTATTATTATTATATATCGTCATCAAAGTTACACTTACTGTTGCAGAGCCCATTCCATTAGATACAGCTGTAGAACTCAAACCACTTTCATTGTTTATCTAAAGAATGACCTTGAATTTATGTAAACAGAAACACCTAAAGTATTTCAAGTGCAATAAATATGTGACCAGCATTTCATTCGGACCTTTGCCCTTGTGTCGTGGAATGATCTATAGATCTGTCCACTGGTGGGCAGCAACAGTGATGAACACAACGTGAATGTCATATTTAGAGTCAGACTGCTAATATTGCCACTTTATTGTACTGGACTGATTGTATTGGCCACTTTCTTACCAGAATGCTGTATTCGACATTAGACAATAGACAATAGGTGCAGGAGGAGGCCATTCAGCCCTTCGAGCCAGCACCACCATTTACTGTGGCTGATCATCCACAATCAGTACCCCGTTCCTGCTTTGTTCATTTGGGATCAGTTCCTGTGGATTGAAGGATAACTAATGTTGTCCCACTTTTCAAGAAAGGAGTGAGAGAGAAAACAGGGAATTACAGACCAGTTAGCCTGACATCAGTGGTGGGGAATATGCTGGAATCAATTATTAAAGAGGTAATAACGGTGCATTTGGATAGCAGTAAAAGGATAAGTCCAAGTCAGCATGGATTTATGAAAGGGAAATCATGCTTGACTAATCTTCGGGAATTTTTTGAGGATGTGACAAGTAAAATGGATGAAGGGGAGCCAGTGGATGTAGTGTATCTAGACTTTCAGAAAGCCTTTGATAAGGTCCCGCACGGGAGATTGATGACTAAAATTAGAGCACATGGTTTTGGGGGTAGGGTGTTGACATGGATAGAAAATTGGTTGGCAGATAGGAAGCAAAGAGTAGGAGTAAACGGGTCCTTTTCAGAATGGCAGGCAGTGGCGAGTGGAGTGCCGCAAGGCTCGGTGTTGGGGCCGCAACTGTTTACCATATATATTAATGATTTGGATGAAGGAATTAGAAGTGAAACTAGCAAGTTTGCGGATGACACAAAGCTGGGTGGCAGTGTGAACTGTGAAGAGGATGTTAGGAGGTTGCAGGGTGACCTGGACAGGTTGAGTGAGTGGGCAGATGCGTGGCAGATGCAGATATAGATAAATGTGAGGTTATCCACTTTGGCGGCAAAAACAAGGAGGCAGATTATTATCTCAATGGTGTCAGGTTAGGTAAGGAGGAAGTGCAGCGAGACCTGGGTGTCCTTGTACACCAGTCACTGAAAGTTGGCGTGCAGGTACAGCAGGCAGTGAAGAAAGCTAATGGCAGAGATAGACAAATTCTATGTTGGCCTTCATAACGAGAGGATTTCAGTGTAGGAGTAAAGAGGTTCTTCTGCAGTTGTATAGGGCCCTGGTAAGCCCACATCTGGAGTATTGTGTGCAGTTTTGGTCTCCTAATTTGAGGAAGGACATCCTTGTAATTGAGGCAGTGCAGCGTAGGTTTACGAGATTGATCCCTGGGATGGCGGGACTGTCATATGAGGAAAGTTTAAAAAGACTAGGCTTGTATTCACTGGAGTTTAGAAGGATGAGAGGGGATCTAATAGAAATGTATAAAATTATAAAAAGGACTGGGCAAGGTAGATGCAGGAAGAATGTTCCCAATGTTGGGTGAGTCCAGAACCAGGGGCCACAGTCTTAGATTAAAGGGAGGCCATTTATTCTCTCTTAAGGTGAGGTGAGAAAGAACTTTTTCACCCAGAGAGTTGTGAATTTGTGGAATTCTCTGCCACAGAGGGCAGTGGAGGCCAAATCACTGGATGGATTTAAGAGAGAGTTAGATAGAGGTCTAGGGGCTAGTGGAATCAAAGGATATGGGGAGAAGGCAGGCACGGGGTATTGATTGTGGATGATCAGTCATGATCACAATGAATGGCGGTGCTGGCTCAAAGGGCCGAATGGCCTCCTCCTGCACCTATTTTCTATGTTTCTATGTTTCTATGTTTCTCCCCACATCCCTTGACTCTGCTATTTTTAAGAGTTCTATCTAACTCTCTCTTG
The DNA here is from genome assembly GCF_053455715.1 of Rhinoraja longicauda. Lineage (NCBI taxonomy): Eukaryota > Metazoa > Chordata > Chondrichthyes > Rajiformes > Arhynchobatidae > Rhinoraja > Rhinoraja longicauda. Next base: position 37,157,078 of record NC_135973.1, on the reverse strand, counting down.
AAAGCATCCAGAGAATTGGCCTCCACTGCCTTCTGAGGCAGAGAATTGGTACGCATCAGTTTGTTTTCACATCTGAATGTTAATTGTTAATATAGTTCACAGGTTTTAGGAGTAGAATTAGGCCATTCGGCTCATCGAATCTACTCCTCCATTCAATCATGGCTGATCTCTGCCTCCTAATTCCATTCTCCTGCCTTCTCCCCATAACCCTTTACACCCATTCTAATCAAGAATTTGTCTATCTCTGCCTTAAAAATATCCACTGACTTGGCCTCCACAGCCATCTGTGGCACAGATTCACTACCCTCTGACTAAAGAAGTTCCTCCTCATCTCCTTTCTAACAGAGCGCCCTTTAATTCTGAGGCTATGACCTCTGGTCCTAGACTCTCCCACTAGTGGAAACATCCTCTCCACATTCACTCTATCTATGCCTTTCATTATTCTGTAAGTTTCAATGAAGTCCCCCCTCAACCTTCCAAACTCCAGCGATCTCATGCAGGACAAAGGCACGTGAGAGGCTAGAAGTTGGTATGGAGGGTGGTGTGGGAAAGGTTAGTGGACAGAATAGGCAGGTGAACGGCGGAGAGCGAGGAAGGAGGGTTGATTTAAACTGCACGTATTTTAATGCAAGGGGCCTGACGGGTAAGGCAGATGAGCAGAGGGCATGGATAGGTACGAGTGACTGGGACGTTGCAGTCATGACTGAAACCTGGTTAAGGGAGGGACAGGACTGGCAGCTCAATGTTCCGGGGGACAGGAGCTTCAGGAGAGACAGGGGTGAGGGAGTAAGAGGAGGGGGTTGCATTGTTGGTTATTGAGGATGTCACAGCTGTGTTCAGAGGTGACAATACGGACAGTTCGTCTAGTGAGGCTATATGGGTGGAGCTGAGGAACAAGAAAGGGATGGTCACCTTGTTGAGGGTGTACTACAGACCCCCGAATAGACAACGGCAATTAGAAGAACAAATGTGCCGGGAGATTGCAGACAGCTGCAGGTCAAATAAGGTTGTTGTAGTAGGGGATTTCAACTTTCCCAATATAGACTGGGAAAATCATAGTGTGAAGCGTTTAGATGGGGTGCAATTCCTCAACAGTGTTCAGGAGAGTTTTCTCCAGCAGTATGTGGAGGGCAACGCTGGATCTAGTATTGGGAAATTGGGAAGGGCAAGTTAATGAAGTGTTTGTGGAGGAGACTTTTGGGACCAGTGACCACTGTTTGATTAAGTTGAGATAGTTATGGATAAGGACGGAGAGGGTCCACGTGTTAAAATGCTCAACTGGGGTAATGCCAACTTTGAAGGTATGAGAGAAGGTCTCGCTCGAGTTGACTGGAGCAGGTTACTTGAGGGGAAAGGAACATCGGCCAAGTGGGATGTTTTTAAAAGTGTGCTGAAGAAAGCTCAGGATATGAATCTTCCCGTTAGAGTGAAGGGCAAAGCAGGTAAACGTAAGGAAGCTTGGCTGATGAGGGAAATTGAGACGTTAGTCAAAAACAAGAAGGATGCACGGAACAGTTAAAGGCAGCTGGGATCAAGTGCATCCCTGGAGGAGTTTCAGGAACTGAGTCAACTAAAAAAGGAGATCAGAAGGGCAAAAAGGGGCCAGGAGATAGCTCTGGCGGGTAGCATTAAGGACAATCCCAAAAGATTTTATAAATACATAAGGAGGAAAAGGGTAACTAGAGAGAGAGTGGGACCTCCCAGGAATCAAAGCGGTCACTGGAGCCACAGGAGATGGGCAAGGTACTAAATGAGTATTTCTCCTCTGTATTTACCGAAGAGAAAGACAGTAGGACAGAGGAATCTGGGGCAGTGTCATGAGAGCCGTCCGTGTTACCGTAAAGGAAGTGCTGAAGGTACTGTTGTGTATGAAGGTAGACAAATCTCCAGGGCCTGATCAGATATATCCGAGGACATTGTGGTAAACTAGAGAGGAAATTGCTGGAGTCGTCCTTAAATTTACGAGTCGTCCTTAAATACAGGAAGACTGGAGGGTGGCAAATGTTGTGCCTCTTTTCAAGAAGGGCTGCAGGGAAAATGCTTGGAACTATAGGCCGGTGAGCATAACATCTGTAGTTGGAAAGTTACTGGAGAGTATTCTGAGGGATAGGGTATACAGGCATTTGGATGGGCAAGGGCTGATTAGGGATAGTCAGCATGGTTTTGTACGTGGGAGGTCGTGTCTCACAAACTGATTGAGTTTTTTGAAGACGTGACCGAAAAGGTTGATGAGGGCAGAGCTGTAGATGTTGTGTACATAGACTTCAGTAAGGCGTTCAACAAGGTTCCGCATGGTAGGCTGCTCTGGCAGGTTAGATCGCATGGGATCCAAGGAGAGATAGCTGAATGGATAGAAAATTGACTCCATGGAAGGAAGCAGAGGGTAATGGTGGAAGGTTCCTTCTCAGACTGGAGGTCTGTGATTAGTGGTGTGCCTAATTTAATTTACTAATTAAACTAATTAGTAAATCAGGGACTAATTTAATTTACTGTATTAATTTTTTTTGTGTGTTAAAAGTTTTTTTTCTATTCTGTTTTGTAGTTTAGCACAATCCGCAGGCATTGCCACTTTCATTTCACTGCACATCTTGTATATGTATGTGACAAATAAACTTGACTTGACTTGACTCAGGGTTCAGTGCTGGGCCAGTTACTGTTTGTCATCTACATCAATGATTTGGATGAGAACATACAGGGCAAGATTAGCAAGTTTGCTGATGATACAAAAGTTAGTGGTTTTGCTGATAGTGAAGATGGTTGTGAAAGATTGCAGCAGGACCTGGATCGATTGCCCAGGTGGGCGGAGGAATGGTTGATGGAAAGTGTGAGGTGTTGCATTTTGGGACATCTAACAAGGGCAGGACCTACACGGTGAATGGTAGACCTCTGGGGAGTGTCGTAGAGCAGAAGGGATCTAGGAGTACAGGTGCATAGTTCCGTGAAGGTCGAGTCGCAGGTAGATAAGGTGGTCAAAAAGGCTTTTGGCATTTTGGGCTTCATCAGTCAGAGTATTAAGTATAGATGTTGGGAGGTCATGTTGCATTTTTATAAGATGTTGGTGAAACCGCATTTAAAATATTGTGTTCAGTTCTGGGCACCATGTTATAGGAAAGATATTGTCAAGCTTGAAAGGGTTCAGAAAAGATTTACGAGGATGTTGCCAGGACTAGAGGGTGTGAGCTATTAGGAGAGGTTGAGTAGGCTGGGTCTCTACTCTGTGGAGCGCAGGAGGATGAGGGGAAATCTTATAGAGGTGTACAAAATCATGAGAGGAATAGATCGGGTAGATGCACAGAATGCTGGAGTAACTCAGCAGGTCAGGCAGCATCTCAGGAGAGAAGGAATGGGTGACGTTTCACATTCGTTCTCTCCTGAGATGCTGCCTGACCTGCTGAGTTACTCCAGCATTTTGTGAATAAATACCTTCGATTTGTACTAGCATCTGCAGTAGATGCACAGACTCATTTGCCCAGAGTAGGGGAATCGAGGACCAGAGGATATATTGTAGGTCAAGGTGAAGGGGAAAAGATTTAATAGGAATCCGAGGGGTAACTTTTCACACAAAGGGTGGTGGGTGTATGGAACAAGCTGGTAGTTGAGGCTGGGACTATCCCGTCGTTTAAGAAACAGTTAGACAGGTACATGGATAGGACAGGTTAGGAGGGATATGGGCCAAGCGCAGGCAAGTGGGACTAGTGTAGCTGGGACATTGTTGGCCGGTGTGGGCGAGTTGGGCCGAAGAGCCTGTTTCCACACTGTGTATCACTCTATGACTCTGTGACTCTATGAGCAGAGGCCCAGTGCTGTCAAATGCTCATCATATGCTAACCTATAATATAAGGAAATGATTTCTGGTAGGGCAGTTGGAATAAAATGTCATGGACACTTTAAAGAAATAATTATATATTGTATGGCGTGTAATTTTTAAGGCTTTATAGAAAAGCAGGCTTTTTGATGATGCGGACTGGTTTGCAGCTCATGTTGAATTTGCATTAACATATTCCCCCATTATGAATGTCTAATCTGAGATACGCAATCAAATATTAATAGTGAACACTGCTCAATTATGTAGTCTAAGGGGGAAATGGCTAATCAGTCATAGCTTGCACTCAGATGCCTTTTATGAGCTAAAGCTAAAGTAAACCACTGGATGCACCATCGCCTCTGATTTTCAGTGCAAAGTGCTCAGAGAATACAATAATGGTGATAAATAGTTAATGCCATTGCAATCTATTTAGGTTGAAAGGAAATAAATTTGTAACGTTTAAATCAGCAACTTGGAAACATTGCAACTGTAAATCTTCATGTGTTGTTGAAGAACCTTTGATGTTGCATTTATTTCTGGAACTCATCGCAGAAGTTTAAAGTTATTGGAGTGCGGTCCTGTAATGTTCTTGGCAGAAGTTTTTTATCTTCAAAGTAATCATCAGGCAGACCTCTGACATGAAATCTTCCTCCCTCGTATATTAGTGAAAATGACTTTTCTTGTCTGCTTCAAAGAAAATCAGATAAAACATAGAAGTAACCAGGAGCTATTCCCACAAGATGAGCAAAGGCTAAATGATTGGCTTACTGTGAGAATAGGGGCATTTGACATGTCATGTTTGTCATTTAACTCCAAAGACGTACAGGTTTGTAGGTTAATTGGCTTGGTATAAATGTAAAATGTTCCTGCTGTGTGCAGGGTGGTGTTAATGTGCGGGGATCGCTGGTCGGTGCGGACTCGGTGGGCCGAAGGGCCTATTTCTGCACTGTATCTCTAAACAACTAAACTAAACTAAACTGTGCCAGTATTTGAAGCCTGATTTATATTTATATCCTGGCTGTTGTCGGAACATTAGAAATTGTAAAGAAGATGAGTAGGTTAAGGTCTGTTTAAACCTAGAGCTCAAATACTGGGGAAACACGATGGGGAAAATGGCCAACATAGGATGTGAGGATAATAAATAGATGTGTCAATGTATTTAGCTCTCACGGCACAGCTAGCTTAGATAGGGTAAACATTGGGATTGTAAATAGTTTAAAGTAATACAACTAATACACTCTGCTGAACAGCAGGCTCTTATATCTATAGATGTTTGCAGTTCTGTTTGAGGTTTTTATCTGTTGCAACCCTGAGTTTACAGCATTATGATTGATACAGTATCTCTGGTATCCATGGGAGGAACATTTTCAAGATACCAGGAAGCATAGGGTTAGAGAAAACTCTAGGAAAGACAACTTTGAAAGGTTACAGAGACATTGATCAATGATGACCTATTTCAACTCCACATTATGTCATGAGAATATAAAATGCTGTAGGTACTGCGAATCTTTGAAACACTTTGGGTTCTCTCAGAGTGTTTACTGATGCACACTGTTAAGGCCTTCAAAAAACCGACTTGTACGATAGACTCGCCGCTGATCTACGTGCTGTTTTATTTTGTGTCTGTGCCTATCCGAGTAAAGCCAGATACAGGGTGGGGGTAAAGCACAAAATCCCCACCCACACTGGCTATTTAATATTTAATAAGAAGCAACTGAGAAATATTGGACATTTTCACTTGCTGTGCATGTTGCTAAATATAAAGAAATGGTTTCAATGCCCCTGGAAGAAATGAATGGAAAAACAGCACATATGTGTGGCTGGCACAGAAAGGCCCAAACCATGAGATTAGCTTAACATAATCAGGAAGAGTTGATAAAAAGTGATTTGAGATAAAACTTTCTGAACTAACTTAATAGTCGGTAAATCCAAAGTTGGAGTGATATTTTGATGGAGATTGCAGAATCTACCCAATTTCTCCTTGAATTGTAGTGGCCTCCGAAGAAAGTGTTTCTTTATATAGGAAAGAAATGCAGATGCTGGTTTAAACTGAAGATAGACACAAAAAGCTGGAGTAACTCAGCGGGACAGGCGGCAAGTCTGAAGAGAAAGAATGGGTGACGTTTCGTGGTCGAGAACCTCCTTCAGACTTTGTGATATTTTGGGGGCAAAAAAAACAGAAAATAATTTTGTTCAGTAAACGTAGTGGAAGGGCCATCTGGATATCAGCGAGATCATTGTGTGATGTGTGTCAACAGTTCACTGAAGAATCTCTCCATAAGAATCCAGAATCCATCGATCAAAAATACTCTGACCGGTCATTCTTTTTTTGAAGAATTAACATAGAAACATAGAAAATAGGTGCAGGAGGAGGCCATTTGGCCCTTCAAGCCAGCACCGCCATTCATTGTGATCATGGCTGATCATCCACAATCAGTAACCTGTGCCTGCCTTCTCCCCATATCCCGTGATTCCACTAGCCCCTAGAACTCTATTTAACTCTCTTTTAAATTCATCCAGTGTATTGGCCTTCAATGCCTTCCGTGGCAGAGAATTCCACAAATTCACAACTCTCTGGGTGAAAAAGTTTTTTCTCACCTCAGTTTTAAATAGCCTCCCCTTTATTCTCAGACTGTGGCCCCTGGTTCTGGAGTCCCCCAACATTGGGAACATTATTCCTGCATCGAGCTTGTCCAGTCCTTTAATAATTTTAGACGTCTCTATAAGATCCCCTCTCATCCTTCTAAACTCCAGTGAATACAAGCCCAGTCTTTCCAATCTTTCCTCATATGACAGTCCCGCCATCCCAGGGAATTAACCTTGTGAACCTACGCTGCACTGCCTCAATAGCAAGGATGTCCTTCCTCAAATTGTAAAGAAAGGTCATGGGTTTCAAAGTTAAGTCAAATGAAGACATGCTAAAACATTTTTGTGATAATGTAACATAAAAGGATTGAAAAATGAAACACCTAATACTGTTGAAAGTGACGAACGTTTTGAGATGCCAGGTTTCATGTTGACTACCTGGAGGAATCAAGGACACTTTAGACATTAACTGTGAAGCAACTGCCTAGAAATTGGATTGCACTTGTTTTTAAAGCATTCAAACATTGCTGTATTAAATTCAAGCACCTCTCCACTTCAAATAATAAAATAAAAATGGCAAGTTTAAAATGTGACTCAGGTGAGTCCTAAGGTCCTAAGGTGAGCACTTTGCAGTAGAGAAATCAATGGAAGTGTTAGTCCTTAAACAATGCACAGGTGCATAATAATTATTGCCATGGAGGGGAAGAGGCTGCAAGCGGAAGGAAGTGCCCTGATATTTGATGGTGTGATTAGGGTCCTTATTAATGACATAGATGCCCGAATGTAGATCATGTGCATTGGTATCTCAGAGGTGGCGGCTGGATTGGAAGGTGAAAATGTTTTCATAAACTCCAGGCACAGCGGTAGAGTTATTGCCTTACAACGCTTGCAGTGCCATCAATCCCCACACATTAACAATTCCCTGCACACACTAGGGACAATTTACACTTACAAATCTGTGCGTCTTTGGAGTGTGGGAGGAAACCGAAGATCTCGGAGAAAACCCACACAGTCACGGGGAGAACGTACAAACTCCGTACAGACGGCGCCCGTGGTCTGGATCGAACCCGAGTCTCTGGTGCTGGATGTGCCGTATGGCAGCAACTCTACCACTGCGCCACTGTACCACCTTTGTGACATTGGCATTGTGTCTATCCACTTGTTGTAGGTTGAATGCATCACAGAGTTTCCATCATTAAGACTTCATCAATTTTGTCCCATGTCGTACCTTGAAATGTTCACCTGTTGCAATATCTTTAAAATGAACCTAATTTGGAGTTCTCACTGCTGGATGTGTTTCAATTTAATTAGCTTGAAATAACCACCTTATGCATTTTCCAAACTGTAGCAAGGCAATCTAATCAGTATATGGTGATGTGCATTACTCTTAGTGGATTGGCTGCAAAGCTACTGAGTCAAGATACATGATGAATGATCGTCAAAAAGATCTCGAAAGTGATAAAATGAGGAATGATAAATGCTCTGTCAGAATGACATGCGATTATGTATATATATGTCACCAATTAGAGTCAGCCCAGGGAAAAATGATTAAAGGATTAAACTGAAGGCTCTTTACCTAAAAGTGTGCAGCATCTGTAACAAGATCAATAAATAAATGACACAAATAAAAATAACAAGTATGATCTTATACCATTACCATAGGCAGGTATTATTACAATGTTTAAAAACATTTGGATAGGCATATGGATAGGATTGGTTTAGAAGGATATGGGGCAAATGCAGGTAGGTGGGACTGGTGTAGATGGGGCATGTTGGCCGGTGTGGGCAGGTGGGACTGGTGTAGATGGGGCATGTTGGCCGGTGTGGGCAGGTGGGACTAGTGTAGATGGGGTATGTTGGCCGGTGTGGGCAGGTGGGACTGGTGTAGATGGGGCATGTTGGCCGGTGTGGGCAGGTGGGACTGGTGTAGATGGGGCATGTTGGCCGGTGTGGGCAGGTGGGACTAGTGTAGATGGGGCATGTTGGCCGGTGTGGGCAGGTGGGACTAGTGTAGATGGGGCATGTTGGCCGGTGTGGGCAGGTGGGACTAGTGTAGATGGGGCATGTTGGCCGGTGTGGGCAGGTGGGACTGGTGTAGATGGGACATGTAGATGTGGGCGTTGGGCCAAAGGGCCTGTTTCCACGCTGTATCACTCTATGACTCTATCTAATGGTCATCACAAAGGTATGGATGCAAATTGGCCCTGGCTAGTAATTAAATATTCCAGGTGCTTTCAGAAGAGAAATACATCAAACATGGAGCAGTACATCACAAGACCAGGCTCTTTGACCCACAATATCTATACCGACCATCTACCTGTGAGTGTTGAGACTGCAGGACCTGGAACATCATGACACCAGTGCTCTGTGGGGTCCCAGCCTCCCGTGATTTAATGTTTAAAAATGTGTGACCTCAGCCTTGAACATACCTAGTGACTAAGACAGTGCTGACCTCAGCCTTGAACATACCTAGTGACTAAGACAGTGCTGACCTCAGCCTTGAACATACCTAGTGACTAAGACAGTGCTGACCTCAGCCTTGAACATACCTAGTGACTAAGACTGTGCTGACCTCAGCCTTGAACATACCTAGTGACTAAGACAGTGCTGACCTCAGCCTTGAACATACCTAGTGACTAAGACAGTGCTGACCTCAGCCTTGAACATACCTAGTGACTAAGACTGTGTGACCTCAGCCTTGAACATACCTAGTGACTAAGACTGTGCTGATCTCTCGGGGAGAGAAGATTCACAGGCCTCTGGGTGAAGTGATTTCTTCTCCCTGCAGATGCGAAGGAACAAACCACTTATTCTGAGACTGGTTCTGGACACTAAACCCAGAGGACCATCAACTCTGCATCAAACCTGTCTGGCCTGCAAGAATTATGTTTCAATGAGCCCACCTCTCACTCACTGCAATGAATGCTGGAGGGCAATGAAGAATCCCACTCAGCTTAATTTCACCTCATCAGACAATTCCACCCTGCTTGACGTGCCTCCATGGTAACTGGTAGTGATTCATGTACAATGACACTGAACACCGGCATCTAATCTTTTCTCGTCATTTAAAAAAGTGTTCTCCTTTGTATTTTCTCCTAAAGTAGAATGACTTCACATTTTACACATTATATGTTGCAATTGCCATTTGCCCCCATCTGTAAACAACTCAGAGTGCAGCTGTCAGACTACATCGCCAAAGATAGGCACACAATGTTGGAGTCGTTCTGCAGGGTCAGGCAGCATCTCTGAAGAAAAAGGAATAGGTGACGTTTCGGGTCGAGGCACTTCTTCAGATTGAAAGGGAGGGGAGAGGGAAACTAGAGGTATGAAAAGGTACAAAGAACAAATGAGGGAAAGTTTAGTTTAGTTTAGTTTGGAGATACAGCGCGGAAACAGGCCCTTTCGGCCCACCGGGTCCGCACCGACCAGCGATCCCCGCATATTAACAATATCCTATAGTGTATATACACCCACTAGGAACAATTTTTACATTTACCAAGCCAATTTACCTACAATCCTGTACGTCTTTGGAGGTGTGGGAGGAAACCGAAGATCTCGGAGGAAACCCACGCAGGTCACGGGGAGAACGTACAAACTCCGTACAGACAGGACCCGTAGTGGGGATGGAACCCGGGTCTCCGGCGCTGTATTCGCTGTAAGGCAGTAACTCTACTGCTGGGTCACCGTGACCAAACCTGCAACATTGAACAAATCAGCAACAATGAACAAATCAGCAACAATGATCAAGGAAAGGTGGAGCCCACAATGGTCCATTGTTGCCGGTGGAGAAGGTGAATATGGCGATCCACCTACCCTCCGTAAAGCAACCAAGCCACTGCTGGGACCCGGGAGGAGTCCACTAGAAGTTGTGGGCGTCGCTGGGCTGTTCCTGGTGAAAGGAGAGAAAAGGGTGATGGAGGATGTGTACGTCACACGACACCTGCACACTGCATTGCTGGGGAGGCCTGCTAGCGGCAAGCTGGAGCTTGTGAAGATGGCGGCGCTGCCCTAGCAGCTGCGGCTTACCTGCAGTCCATTTGTCTTTGTGTTTTTGTTGTTTTTGTTGTCTTAATTGTAGCTGTGATGTGGTGTTTTTGTGTTGTGTACTATGTGTGGGTGTGGGGGGGGGGAGGGGGGGAACTGTAACATTGTAAATATGTGTCCCTTCCGAACGGAGACCCGACCTTTGTTTTCTGGGCCGTGTCTCCGTTCCTGCTGCGGCCTACCATCGGCCCAACTCCTGGAGCTGGCGGCCTCCAGGGCTCTGGTTCGCAGAGCCCGCGGACCAGACTCACCATCAGCGGAGCCAGCCGTTCTCGGAGGCTGCGGGAGCGGCTGCGACTTGCCTTAGGCTCGGGCCGCGTGGATGCCGACATCGGGAGCTCCGGCAGCGGCAGCGTGTTCGCCCGCCCCGGATCGCGGGGCTTGGGTCGGCCCGCCGCGGACATTTCACCGTCCGGCGCGGCCTGAAATAGGCCACGGAATTTTCTCTGCTCGGCGGGGGCTTCAATGTCGGGAGCCCCGACCGCCCCGACTTGCAGCGGGGCTTGGGTCGGCCCGTTGCGGACATTTCACCGTCCGGCGCAGCCTGGAACATGGCAACGACAACAGCCTGACCGCAGGAGAAGACGGCAGGGGAAGAGAAAAGACATTCTGGCCTTCCATCACAGTGAGGAGGGGACTGGAGGAGACTCACTGTGATGGATGTTTCTTTTTGGGGGGTTTTGTGTTGGTTGGGGTTGTGTAATTTGCTTATTTTATTGCTCTTATTGTTGGACTGTGGGTGACGAAATTTCGTCCAAAAAACTTGTTTTTTGGATGACAAATAAAGATATCTTGAATCTTGAATCTTGATCTTGTGGTTCGGCTAGACAGCATCACCATAGAGACACTTAAGACTAGCTACCCGAAGCTATGCAGCGGTCTCGGGGAGGTACGACAGCAGTATGCAATCAAGCTGAAACCAGGGGACCAACCGTTCTCATTGAAGACACCCAGAAGGATTCCGTTGCCGCTGATGGGTAAAGTCAAGCGTGAACTGTCCCGCATGGAAGGCCTGGGGGTGATCACCAGGGTTGAAGAGCCTACTGACTGGTGTTCAGGCATGGTGGTGGTGCCGAAAAAGATAGGAACAGACCTTCCAGCTAAAGAGGCAGAATAATCCTCTAAGGTCTGGTGAATCAACCGCAGTCTACCGATTGATTCTAGAAAGGGGAGATGTGGTGTTATTGCAATGTGCCTTTAAGACTACACAGGTCCATTGGTAGGGGATCATCAGAGGGCGACAGGGAGGAGCCCGGCGGAGCAGATGTGCGGTTGAATAAACACTCGCGTAAAAACACAGTCGGACTCACTGTATCTTTTTAAAGAACACAACAGATACAAACAGTGAAACTAGTCGGACGACAAGGGTGGGGGCGGGACAGAGAGAGAGGGGAAGCGGGAGATACTTGAAATTAGAGAAGCCGATGTTCATACCTCCGGGTTGTAAATGGCCCAGGCCAAATATGAGGTGCTGTTCCTCCAATTTGCGTTTGGCCTCACTCTGACAGTGGAGGAGGCCCAGGACGGAAAGGTCAGTTTGGGAATGGGAAGGAGAGTTAAAGTGTTTGCCAACCGGGAGATCATGTAGGCCAAGATGGACTGAGCGAAGGTGCTCTTTGATCTGTTCTTTTCACACCTATCATTCATTTGTTCTTTGTACCTTTTTTATATTTCTAGTTTCGTTCTCTCCTGACTCTCAGTCTGAAGAAGAATTTCGACCCGAAACATCACCTATTCCTTTTCTCCAGAGATGCTGTCTGACCCGCTGAGTTACTCCAGCATTTTGTGTCTATCTTCGGTGTTAGCCAGCGTTGGCAGTTCCTCCCCACACACTATACTGCCATACAGCTTTGGATCATCAGCAAACCTTGACATCATAAACTTGGACCCTGTATACAAATCACTGACATAGATTGTAAACAGCGTGAGGCCATGGACCAATCACTATGGCAACCCCTCAGTCACAACTATCCAAGCCAAAGGTACCCCATTTATTCCGACTGATTTCCGGGTTCATGCCAGCATGATACCCCTAGTGTTATGTGTTCTAATTTCCGATGTTGTATCTTATCAAAGGCTTTCAGGAAGTCTAAATCCACCAAATCAAGCAGGTCTGAAGAAGGGTCTCGACCTGAAACGTCACCGATTCCTTCTCTCCAGAGATGCTGCCTGTCCCGTTGAGTTACTCCAGCATTTTGGGTCTACCTTCAGTTTAAACCGGCATCTGCAGTTCCTTCCTACCCAGTTCAATTTAGTTAAGTTTAGAGATACAGAGTGGAGACAGCTCACCAAATCCTCGCCGACCAACGATAAACCATGCACTAGTTTACGATATCTTTTATCAATTCTATCTATTATGCTAATTTACCTTTCCTTATCAATATCTTGATCCTTTTCTGCTGTTTTCCAGTGTTCATCCTTATGGCTTTTCCCAGCTGTATAAGCCTTTTCTTTTAATGACTTTTTCTATTGGGATTTTGTGGTTTGAAGGGATAAATATTTGTTGTAAATGTGTATTGATTCTTTACCAGTTAGCTGTAGCTTGGTTACAATCAAACCTTTGACTGTAATTTCACAATCTACTGTAACAAATGTAGCCTCAGAGATTGATTTATCTAGAGCCTGGTTTCAGTGTGATCTACATCATGCTGGGATGCTCCCCACAAGCAGGCCCGACCTACCGGCACGGTCAGAGGCCGGAGGAGGATTCGCCCGCGGTGGACCGACAATGGAGGTCCCATCCGGTAGACCAGGCTCGACCAGCAGCGTGGTGGAGGCAGGCCGACCTGATGACGAATTGGCCCCGAGTCACCGGCGTGGACTGGAACCGCGTTACCGAGAGGCGAGGTGGACAGGCAAGAGCAGTGTGTGGGAGGGGCACCAAGAACAATGGAGGCCGAAGATGTCCTGGTTGCGTTGCTCCTGGGCCTGGCCAAGCTGGCCATCCGCGGGTCACTGGGCCAGGTGGAAGAAGGCCCTGCCCGAACCGGCTGCCTGCCCCATTTCCGGGGTTACATCCGCACCCGGGTGGTTTTGGAGAGGGACTACGCGCTGTCCATGGGCACCATGGGGGATTTCCGGGTCCACTGGGCATCACGGGGGGTGGAATGCATCCTGGAAGGATCGTAAGATAGTTGTGTAATAGTTTATTGTTTGTCTTGTATTATGGCAGTGGGTTCTGTTTTAGTTTTATTGCATTGTACTTATTATTTTAATATTTGAATAAATGTTTTTATCTCCATCACCACCCCCATCATCAAACACCAGCTCAGATGGATTGGTCATGTTGTCAAGTTGTCAGAAGAAGCATATTTTATATTTATTTGTTGTGTTGTTGTGCTAATGGGCCTGTAAAGCTGCAGCTAGCCGAATTTCATTGTTCTGGTTCCTGTGCAGATAACAAATAAACACTTTTGGCTCCTAAAACGGTTGAAATTCCACAGTCGCTTCAGCTGGGAACTGGTGGGACCTTTATGGGCACAACTGCTGGAAACTGACTTTTCCAATAATTTAGTTTTAGTTTTAGAGATACAGCACGGAAACAGGCCCATTGGCCCATCGATTCCATGCCAACCAATGTTTCACATATATTAACACTATCCTATACCCTCTAGGGACAATTTACTTCTATGCCAAGCCAATTAACTTACAAACCTGTATGTCTTTGGAGTATGGGAGGAAAGCGAAGATCTCGCAGAAAAACCAAGCGTTCACAGGGAGAACGTACAAACTCCATGCAGACAGCACCCCGTAGTCAGGATCGGACCCGGGTTTCTGGCGCAGCAAGCACTATAAGGCAGCAACTCTACCGCTGCACCACATGTTATGTAATGTTGCCAGCCCTTTGTCAATGTCCTGCCACCATACATCTCCAACAGGAAATGTATTGGATCTCAGATTCCAGTTTTGCATGTGGCTCCTATTTCACGCAGCAATTGTTGTCTGAAGAGATTTTGTTTAAGCAAAGGAGGAGGTCACTTGCCCATTATTCAATGTAAACTTTCAAATAAATTGTTATCTAATGTTCTTGGATAATTTATGATATCTGATTAAGTTGATGTAACCAGAGTATCAATGCTTAAAATATGTTAAGGATGCCTCTTCGAAAGTGTTGTCCTTTCCTGACCTTTCCCTATGGATTTGCGATTTTTTTCTTTTCATGTACTTATTTGATGCCATTTTGAGAGTGGTTTTGAATTTGCTTTCCTCCCCTTTGGTCATATCAAACATTAAATTCTGTACAAATGCTCTGCAAATTAAAAATCCCCCACCTCTCCAGTGGTTATTTTGCCAATCAATGTGTCGTTTGGTTAACATTAGAAATTATTTAGCACATCTATCAGGGGCAGCTAGTTAATTCAAATAAGATGGACACAAAAATCTAGAGTAACTCAGCGGGTCAGGCAGCATCTTTGGAAAAAAGGAATAGGTGACCTTTTGGGTCGAGACCCTTCATCAGTCTTGACCCGAGACGTCACCTATTCCTTCTCTCCGGAGATGCTGCCTGTCCCACTGAGTTACTTCAGCTTTTTGTATAGGCACTTCCTTCCTACACATCATTCAAATAAGAACCAGCGTTTGAAAAATAAATCCTGTTGATTATTGATTCTGATCCTGGTCCATTGTAGCTACACAATGGAAGACAATAAATTAATGTGCATGTTAATCAGTCCTCATTGAAACCTTCTTGATGAGATTAGGGAAGATACCAAGTGGCCATCTCCTGTATTAACATATAATTAAAGATGGATCAATGCCACTTAATACATAGTTCAGGATACGTCTATTTTGTCACGTAGTATTCAGCTGTTTGTATATCAGGGAGACATCCTTCAACACTAACAAAGTAGTATGTTTTGTATTGTATAGTACTGTATAGTATAGTATATAATAGTAGAGTATAGTAACGTATAGTATAGTACAGTACAGTACAGTACAGTGTAGTATGGTATAGTATAGACAGGATAGTTCGTCTGTTTGTTTTTATGTCATGACTGTTTTTGTAAAGCGTATTTGAGCACTTGGCAAATCGCTATATAAAATAAATGTTTATTATTATTATTATTATTATTATTATTATTATAGTATAGTATAGTATAGTATAGTATAGTATAGTATAGTATAGTATAGTAGAGTATGGTATAGTATGGTATAGTATAATACAGTACAGTATAGTATAGTACAGTATAGTATAGTATAGTACAGTATAGTATAGTATAGTATAGTACAGTATAGTACAGTATAGTATAGTACAGTATAGTATAGTATAGTATAGTATAGTATAGTACAGTATAGTATAGTGTAGTGTAGTATAGTATAGTATGATCTGACATGATATGATATAGCATAGTATAATGTATATTTTTATTATGTATATAATATAATATAATATAATATAATATAATATAATATAATATAATATAATATAATATAATATAATATAATATAATATAATATAATATAATATAATATAATATAATATAGTATAGTACAGTACAGTATAGTATAGTATAGTATAGTATAGTATAGTATAGTATAGTATAGTACAGACCAGTATAGTATAGTACAGTATAGTATAGTATAGTATAGTATAGTATAGTATAGTATAGTATAGTATAGTATAGTATAGTATAGTATAGTATAGTATAGTATAATATAGTATAGCATAGTATAGTATAGTATAGTATAGTATAGTATAGTATAGTATAGTATAGTCCAGTATAGTATAGTATAGTACATTACAGTATAGTATAGTATAGTATAGTATAATATAGCATAGTATAGTATAGTATAGTACAGTATAGTACAGTACAGTATAGTATAGTATAGTATAGTATAGTATAGTATAGTATAGTCCAGTATAGTATAGTATAGTACAGTACAGTATAGTATAGTATAGTATAGTATAGTATAGTATAGTATAGTATAGTATAGTATAGTATAGTGTAGTACTGTAAAAAACGGGGCTTCCCCTCCTCCATTATAGATGAGGCTCTCACTAGGGTCTCTTGTACATCCCGCAGCTCCGCTCTTGCTCCCCCTCCACCCATTCGTAACAAGGACAGAATCCCCCTCGTTCTCACCTTCTACCCCAACAGCCAGCGGATCCAACAAATCATCCTCCAACATTTACGTCACCTCTACTGGCCACATCTTCCCATCCCCTCCCCTTTCTGCGTTCCGCAGAGACCGTTCCCTCCGTAACTCCCTGGTCCACTCGTCCCTTCCTACCCAAACCACCCCATCCCCGGGCACTTTCCCCTGCAACCGCAGGAGATGCAACACCTGTCCCTTTACCTCCCCCCTCAACTCCATCCAAGGACCCAAACAGTCTTTCCAGGTGAGACAGAGGTTCACCTGCACCTCCTCCAACCTCATCTATTGCATTCGCTGCTCTAGATGTCAACTTCTTTACAACGGCGAAACCAAACGCAGGCTTGGCGATCGTTTCGCTCAACACCTGCGTCAGTCTGCCTTAACCAACGTGATGTCCCGGTGGCTGAGCACTTCAACTCCCCTTCCCACTCCCAGTCTGACCTTTCTGTCATGGGCCTCCTCCAGTGCCATAGTGAGGCCCACTGGAAATTGGAGGAACAGCATCTCATATTTCGCTTGGGCAGCTTGCAGCCCAGTGGTATGAACATCGACTTCTCCAACTTTAGATAGTTCCTCTGTCCCTGCCTTCCCCTCCTCCTTCCCAGTTCTCCCTCTAACTTCCTGTCTCCACCTATATCCTTCCTTTGTTCCACCCCCCTGACATCTTTCTGAAGAAGGGTCTCGACCCGAAACGTCACCCATTCCTTCTCTCCTGAGATGCTGCCTGACCTGCTGAGTTACTCCAGCATTTTGTGAAATAGTATAGTAGAGTACAGTATACTGTACTAGAGTATATCCACATCTACATCTTTCATTTCTCTTTCCCCTGACTCTCAGTCTGAAGAAGGGTCTCGACCCGAAACGTCACCGATTCCCTTTTCGCCAGAGATGCTGCCTGACCCGCTGAGTTACTCCAAAATCTTGTGCCTATCTTTGGTGTAAACCACCATCTGCAGTTCCTCCCTATACAGTATACTTGGGGTATCCGGTGTTTTGAGCTGAGAAGCTTTCAGCACAGCCACCAGTATATGAATATTCAAAGAGGTTCTGCCAGTTTTGTTGTGCTATCAATATAAACATTTTGTTCGGTACTCGCCTACCTTCAAAATGTTAAAGTGAAGTGGTAATTATGGCCATTGTGTCTGTAGATAATTGTTTGTTGTTAACACTGCTTTTAAAATGTATAAACATCATCCAGAAGATCGACTCATAATGAAGAAAGACTATGTATTATCTGTTATCTCGAGTCCCCAGTGACTTAGTCACAACCACAAAGTTACCAACTAAAGACCACCCACAACGTGACAAACTGGTCTTCCTTATCAGTAGGGTTGCCAACTTCCTCACTCCCAAATACAGGACAAAGTGACATCACCAGTGGCCACGTGCCCCCGCTCCACCAATGGCGGCCGCCATTGGTGGAGCGGGAGCACGTGGCCGCTGACTGGGTGAGGTCACGTGGGGCGCGGGGCGGTGACGTCACCTTTTGTCCCTTATTTTGGAGTCAGGAAGTTGGCAACCCTACTAATATGGGACAAGGGCGGTCCCGTACGGGACAAACCAATTTGGCCCAAAATACGGGATATCCTGGCTAATACGGGCAGTTGGCAACACCACTTATCAGAGTTCCTTGTAGTAAGATTTAACACAGTATTTCCAACGTCGGACTGTTCATGTTGCAATAGAGAGCCAGCTCGTGCAACATGATGAGTACCTGGACTGAGCATTAAGCTACACAGATATTAATATGTCGCAGATTTGACTGTTGGGATCAATCTCTAAATTGCCAATTCATGCAGTATTGTCTCATGTAACAAGCGAGCAGATTGATGATGTGATTCTGTCATTTTAATTGTTACAGTGCACAGTAAAAGAATGCTTTGTTGTCTGTGGATAAAAGGCACTGCGGAGCTACCTGATACATTTCCCCTCAATTCAATTGCCCCTTCAAGTTAAGTTGTGAATATACAGCTTGCATCCTGTATCATTCTTCACCATTCTTTATGGTCTAAATGCAGAACAAGTTTGGTAAAGTCTGATCTTCAAGGTATTTGATAAAGTCCTTCAAGTTAGGCTGATCCAGAAGATTAAGATGCATGGGATTAATAGTGACTTGGTTGTCTGGATTCAGAACTGGCTTACTGATAGATGACAGAGGTTGGTGGTAGAAGGACAATATTCAGGTCAGTCTGTGCCCGGCAGAGTTCCACAGGGATCTGTTCTTTGTCATCTGCTGCTTGCACGTAAACATAGATGGGTCGGTTATTAAGTTTGCAGATCAATCACAATCACAATCATACTTTATTAGCCAAGTATGTTTTGCAACATACGAGGAATGTCATTTGCCATACAGTCGTAACAATAAAAAGCAACAGAACACACCAAATACATTTTAACATGAACATCCCCACAGTGACTCCTTCACATTCCTCACTGTGATGGAAGGCGAAGAAAAGTTCAACCTCTCCCTTCTTTGTCCTCCAGCGGTCGGGGCGGTGACGTCACCCTTTGTCCCTTCTTTGGGAGTGAGGAAGTTGGCAACCCTTTGTCCAGCACAGACATTGTGGGCCAAAGGTCCTCTTTCTTTTCTGTGTTGTTCTAGGTTCTATATACCATGGTGTTATCACCCATCACTTTATTCTCTCTCTGAAAGGCCAAGAGATGGAAAATTTGGAAAATTGCCAGAATTCGCTTTATCACTTTATTAGTATTAGTATAGAAACAAAAGCACATTTCAATTTAGCTGACCACCTTGTTCATCGGATTTGATTCATTTTGAGGTAGATCCTGGTAGCGCTTGTTCTGGGTAGTTTGGTGTGGGAGGAGCAAGCCTCCGCTGCCTGTAGAAGGCCGGCAAGAATAACTTTGTAGACCAGAGGATTGGAGGGCACGGACTTCAAAAACTCAACTCCAGAGCCAGACACAAAACCTGGTTGCATCGCAGAGTCAGTGATGACCTTCTGTTGAGGTCTCATTGGAGGAGAGATGGCGACCAAGATGCAGAATGAGATCCACATTTTCCAACCGTAACTGATGATATGTAATATTGGAAGTGATGGCAAGCTGTCAATTGGTGGAGGATTTTGGTCTTTTTTATGTTCAGGGCAAAACCAAGGAACTTAGAAATATAGAAACATAGAAAATAGGTGCAGGATTAGACCATTTGGCCCTTCGAGCCAGCATCGCCATTCAATATGATTATGGCTGTGATCATCTAAAATCAGTACCCCGTTCCTACTTTTTTCCCATAATCCTTGATTCCTTTAGCTCGAAAAGCTACATCTAATATGTGCGTTTGCAAATGCATCAAGGATGCATTGTAGGTCATCCTCTGAGTGAGACAACAAGGCATTGGCATCTATATATTGAACTCTATGATGGAAGTGGTGGAGACCTTAGTCTTGGCCTTGAATCTGTTCAGGTTGAAGAGACTGCTGTCTGTCCTGCAGGTGATCTGCTGACTGGATTTGCTGGAGAGCTGGAGATGGCAGCAACAAAGGTAGCAAACAGTTTGGGAACTATAATGCACCCATGCTTAACATCAGTTTACACCTGGCGTCAAGGAAGTGTTCAGCCACACACATACAAACACACAGACACATGGACGTACGATACGATACGATACGATACGATACGATACGATACGATACGATACGATACGATACGATATGATACGATATGATACGATACGATACGATACGATAGAACTTTGTTTATCCCAGGAGGTAAATTGGGAGGTCAATAGTCATAAAACACAAAATACATGAAACATGAAATTAAAGTGACGAGTGGAAAGGATTAGGGATGTGCAAAGATTGAGGAGGGGAGAGGGAGGAGTCAGTCTCAGTCTCAGTCTACCCCACGACAGAAGGGGGGGGAGTTGTACAGTTTGATAGCCACAGGGAAGAAGGATCTCCTGTGGCGTTCTGTCCTGCATCTTGGTGGAACCAGTCTGTTGCTGAAGGAACTCCTCAGGTTGACCAGTGTGTCATGGAGGGGGTGGAGCTGTATTGTCCAAGATTGCTCTGCAGTTTGAGGAGCATCCTCCCCTCCAAGCCCATCTCCCGTGAATCCAACTCCACCCCCAGGACAGAGCCAGCCTTCCTGATGAGCTTATTGATCCTATTGTCATACGTAGCCTTCGCCCTGCTGTCCCGGCACATGGCAGCTAAGAAGATAGCCCTGGCCACCACCGATTGGTAGAACATCTGCAGCATCTTACTGCAGATGTTGAAGGAGCGGAGCCTTCTCTAAACGTACAGCTGGCTCTGTCCCTTCTTGCACAGGGCCTCAGCATTACAACTGACATGCAGATGCACACATAACATACACGCAATTGCCAAAGCTTTCATCAAGTGTTAGCTATAATTGGAAGTGAAACTAGACTCCTGTTACTAATCATTTGTTGGTAAAATGTTCCATTAATTATAGTCTGAATATGCACTTATCTCAACTGTATCAGATAGTGAAACCAAGAAATACATGAAATTAAATACTCACTGCTGTGATCTTTTTGATTGCCCATTAACTATTGTTTAGATATTGGATACCAAATGGCAGTTCCTTAAATTGCTTTTCGTTTTTTGATGTAAGTTCCTATGTGTGACTGGATGTATAACTGGCCTCTGCTCCTTTTGACACCATAGACAGCAAGCAAAGGAGATGTAAGGGGGGCACGATGACTCAGCAGTGGAGTTGAGGCCTTGCAGCGCCTCCTGCACCAGCGACCCGCGTTCCATCTTGGCTACGGGTGTTGGCTGTACGGAGTTTGGTTCGTTTTCCCCGGTGACCTGCGTGGGTTTTAGAAATATAGGAAATAGGTGCAAGAGGAGGCCATTCGGCCCTTCGAGCCAGCACCACCATTCATTGTGATCATGGCTGATCATCCGCAATCATCTCCGAGAACTTTGGTTTCCTCGTACAGGTTTCTAGGTTAATTGGCTTGGTATAAATGTAAAAATTGTCCCTACTGTAGGATAGTGTAAATGTACGGGGATCGCTGGTCGGCAACGACTCGTTGGGCCAAAGGGCCTGTTTCCGTGCTGTATCTCTAAACTAAACTAAAGTAAACCAAAGGATAGTTCGGATGTTACTGATGTGACTGGAGCGTTTGGATTCTGGGCTGAAATAACACTGAATAGATCAGGAGCCAAATGTTTTTAACCAGTGAATCAGAGGAATGAGAGGAATAGATGGGGTAGATGCATGGAGGCTCTTGCCCAGAGTAGGGGAATCTAGGACCAGAGGATATAGGTTCAAGGTGAAGGGGAAAAGAATTAATATAAATCTGAGGGGTAACTTTATCACACAAAGGGTGGTGGGTGTATGGTTCGAGCTATCAGAGGAGGTACAGTAGTTGAGGCAGGGACTATCCCAATATTTAAGAAACAGTTAGACAGGTACATGGATAGGACAAGTTTGGAGGGATATGGACCAAACGCAGGCAGGTGGGACTAGTGTAGCTGGAACATGTTGACCAGTGTGGGCAAGTTGGGCCGAAGGGCATGTTTCCACACACTGTCCCTCCATGATTCTCTATGATTCTCTATGAATCATTGATAATTCTGTATCCAAGCGTTTTCTTTCGTATCCTTACCTGATTTTCTTATCGAAGGTGCTGGATCAAAATACACGTGCACATTTTAATTTCAAGAAGTGTTAGGAAATGAGAATATTCCTGAATAGTCTAGAACTCCTCAGCTGTGAAAACAAAGCCTTGCTTTGGCTGGTATTAATTTTTTGTGTCACTGTAAGAGTCATTTGCCAGCTTTTCCGAGGGATGATTTGTCTGAAGATGTTTCCCCACAGTTCCCCTGTTTGCGTGTCATGTTCCCTGGACATCCTCACTTATCAGGGTGCAGCACAAAAACTGGCCACTTTGTGTGATCAGAATGGATCCGCTCTGAACAATACTCTGAAAGCCGCCATTAAGATGATTTATTGCCTCATTTTAGTTGCCATGATGTGCAGAGCAAGACTTAGAAGTATAAAATCTCTAACCTGCTTAAAAAATCAGAGAAAGATTTCAGTCTGGTCAGACTGGTATGAGTGGTTGGGAGAATCATATCTTCAGGTTTTGCAGTAACTGCTCCCAGTGCTCTGTTGCTATAGTGATCCGGAGAGCCTATATATTGGCCGGTCTCTGCAGATGTTATGTTAGATAATCTGGTTGACTGCTTGGAAAAGAACACACACTCTGATAGAAGGAAAGAGGGGAATAGATAGACCAAAACATTCAAGATGAAAGGACAAATGTGTTTTAAGTGGTCAAAGGAAATAAGCTTAAAAACATTTAGCACCAGAAGCCTCCGCTGAACTGATTAAACCCATTTCCGTACAACATATTCTGGTCAAGTTCTGTTTTTTTTTCATCTTACATTTACAAACTAGAATGACGGTGGGGGAGAATAACACCTGAATAATCAAAGGGGCTTTGAAAGGTGAACAGAGATTGATGATCATGTAGCGACCATAGAGAATGGTCCAGGTCGTCGAACCCTCGGATTGGCCAGCGAGGTCACATGTGAACGCGACCATGGGGATTGGTCCAGGGAGCGACATCGCTGATTGGCCAGCGATGTCATGTGCGCGTTTGGCGCCCGAAATAGTTAGTTCGGCGAAGTCTTCGAAGAAGACAGTAAGTTTTTGATGGTTGTCCTTTACCTTGTTGTTTAACTCTGTATTCGAATATTGCGGCTGCAATAAACTTCTTCTACAACCAACAAGTTTCCGGACTCGCCATATTGGTGACCCCGACGTGATCTGGACGATCACCGACTATGCAGGGACCCGACGCCTCGTCGGCGATGGCCGCGCCGGGCACACCGGAGTCAAGCGCGGTAAGCGTTCACCTTCCGTGGTTTTGGACGCACGCTCCGCAATCTTGGTTTATACACACCGAAGCTCAATTTCATATAAAGAAGATATCGGACGACTCCACGAGGTATTACTACCTCGTCAGCGCTCTATCATCGGAGACGACCACGCGCGTGATGCGGTTCATCGTTAATCCACCTGCGGAAAGCAAGTACGAGGCCCTGAAGAAAGTATTACTGCGAATCTTCGGGTTTAATAAGCATGGTGGTGCGGCAAGACTTCTGCACCTACCGGATCTTGGAGACCGACTGCCTTCCGTCCTCATGTCCGAAATGATGATGCTAGCCGGTGAGCATACGGATTGCCCTATGTTCGAACAGGCATTCCGCGAGAAGCTTCCTGAGGATGTCCGACTGCTGCTCACGGATTGTTCTTTTAAGGACCCCGAAGCATATGCAGCGAAAGCGGACGCGCTCATAGCGGCTAAAAACAAGGCAAAGGACCAGGCAAGCGGTTCGATCAACAAGGTCTCGACATCAGTGACCACGCCACAGCGACGGCAAGATGGCGCCACGTCTCCCGCCAATTCTCCGAAAGCCCGCCAAAAAGATCCGCACAAGCGCGGCTGGTGCTATTATCACCTACGATGTGGTAGCGAATCCCGCAACTGCCGCTCACCTTGTACCTTCGCGGGAAATGCCTCGGCCGATCGTACATAGGGGCAGTTACGATTGGCCAGAACCGGCGCCTCTATGTCCATGATCGATTCACGGACACAGAATTTTTGGTGGACACGGGAGCCATCGTCAGTATAGTGCCGCCGACCGACCTCGAAACCAGATCGGGTAAGACAGGTCCCACCCTCATCGCGGTTAATGGCAGCCCAATTCGCACTTTCGGTATACGGAAGATGTCCCTTGTGTTAGGCCTCCGCACGTACGAATGGCCATTCATCATAGCCGACGTCAAACAAGCGATCTTGGGAGCAGATTTTCTCTGGGCTTTTTCACTGGTCCCTGATGTCCGCGGTAACGACCTCCGACCCTCCGCCGAAGATGAGCACGTCGCTCCGACAATCGCCTCCTCGCCCAGCCCTACTGTCCAGGCCGTCGTCGCGGCCCCCGACTCGTATGCTGAGATTCTGGCGGAGTTTCCAGAGCTGCTCATTCAACGTTTCGACACGTCTTCGGCCAAGCACGGCGTGGTCCATCACATCCGCACCGAAGGCCCTCCTGTTTTCGCTCGGGCCAGGAGGCTACCGCCAGACAAACTGGTGGTGGCACGGGCAGAGTTCAGGAAGATGGAGGAAATGGGAATTGTTCGTCAGTCTGACAGCCCGTGGGCCTCGCCGTTACATATGGTCTCCAAGGCATCTGGGGGGTGGAGACCATGTGGCGATTATCGGCGTCTCAATGCTGTCACCACGGCTGATCGCTACCCCATACCGCACCTACAGGACTTTTCATCTGGGCTGGAAGGAGCGGTGGTGTTCTCCAAAATCGATTTGGTGCGAGGATACCACCAGATCCCGGTGCGACCGGAGGACATACAGAAAACTGCAACGATTACTCCGTTCGGGTTGTTTGAATGGTTGCGTATGCCTTTCGGTTTAAAGAACGCGGCACAGGCTTTCCAACGACTGATGGACCGCGTGGGCCGGGATTTACCCTTTTTGTTTATTTATTTAGACGACATCCTGGTCGCCAGCACCTCAGTGCAGGAACACCAGGTCCACTTGCGGACCGTTTTCCAGCGGCTCCAAGACCACGGGCTCATAATCCAACCCTCCAAATGTCAATTCGGCCTTCCTGCTCTTGATTTTCTAGGGCACAGAATTACCCCTGCCGGCGCCTCCCCTTTGCCCGAAAAGGTGGAGGCTATCCGGGCATTTCCTAGGCCCACCACAGTAAAAGGGCTGCAGGAGTTCGTAGGCATGGTTAACTTCTACCATAGATTCGTTCCGGCAGCTGCGCGGGTCATGCGCCCGCTTTTCCAATGCCTTGCAGGGAATCCGGTAGAGTTGATATGGTCCCCGACCGCTGAGTCAGCTTTTACAGCAGCTAAGGCAGCTTTGGCAGACGCCACCATGTTGGTCCATCCGAGCCCCTCCGCCCCCATGGCCCTGACGGTTGACGCCTCTGACGTGGCGGTGGGCGGGGTTCTGGAGCAGCAGGTCGGTGGCCGTTGGCAGCCTTTGGCGTTTTTCAGCCGGCAACTAAATTCGGCTTAGCTGAAGTATAGCGCATTTGACCGAGAGCTTTTGGCCCTCTATTTAGCTGTTCGTCATTTCAGGTACTTCCTTGAGGGCCGCCCATTTGTGGCCTTTACGGACCATAAACCATTAACATTTGCTTTTGTCAAATTGTCTGACCCATGGTCGGCCCGCCAGCAGCGGCACCTGACTGCTATCTCGGAATTCACCACCGATGTCCGTCATGTCGCGGGTAAGCTTAATGCCATTGCTGACGCCCTGTCTAGACCTGCTTTTCCCCCTATTTCGGCGGTGGACTGCGAAGTGGATCCCCAAGAGCTTGCGGAGGCACAGCTTCTAGCGGATACCGCTTCGGCATACCAGTCCACCACTTCGGGATTGAAGTTGGCCCAGGTAGCTTGTGGGTCAGAAGGCACAAAAGTCTGGTGCGATGTTTCTCTTCCCCGTCCCAGGCCGGTAGTACCGCCCTCCCTTCAGCGCCGGGTTTTCGATGCCATTCATGGGCTGGCGCACCCGTCCATCCGCTCCACCTCTGCTTTGGTAGCAGCTCGGTTTGTCTGGCATGGCCTACGGAAACAGGTAGCGGGTTGGGCGCGTGCCTGCGTTCCCTGTCAGACCGCTAAAGTCCAGCGCCATGTCCAGCCCCCCGTACAGGATTTCGAGGTCCCGGCTGTTCGTTTTTTCCACATCCACGTGGATTTGGTCGGTCCTTTGCCTTCCTCCCGTGGCTACACCCACCTCCTCACGGTGGTGGATCGGTTCACCCGGTGGCCAGAGGCTTTCCCATTGTCTGATATTTCGTCAGCGTCTTGTGCTAGGACTTTGGCCCTTCATTGGGTAGCTCGTTTCGGGGTCCCGGCAGTTATTACCACTGACAGAGGCCCACAATTCACTTCGTCCCTCTGGGCCGCGCTCGCAGAACTGTACGGGTCCAAGTTACAACCCACGACTGCATATCACCCCCAGGCAAATGGACTCGTAGAAAGGTTCCACCGCCAACTTAAGGCGTCCCTCAGTGCAAGGCTTGAAGGCCCGGACTGGGTAGACCAGCTCCCTTGGGTTCTTTTGGGCATCCGGACTGCTCCTAAGCTAGATCTCGGTGCGTCGTCCGCAGAGCTAGTATATGGCTCGACACTTCGAGTACCCGGAGATCTGTTTCCGGACCCTTCAGACCAGCTGCCTACAGTCCCATCAGTGTTAGCATCTCTCCAGGAACGGGTGGGCTCCCTGGCTCCAGTTCCGACTTCACGTCATGGGTGTCCCATGGTACATGAACCGCCCTCCCTGAAGGACTGTGAGTTCATTTTTCTGCGAAAAGATTCCCATCGCGTCCCGTTGCAGAGGGTCTATCAAGGGCCGTTCCGGGTTTTGCGTAAGGGAACGGCTACCTTCACCTTAGACATGTGCGGCAAGAGTGAGCTCGTCTCGGTGTCCCGGCTCAAACCTGCA
The DNA here is from genome assembly GCF_053455715.1 of Rhinoraja longicauda. Taxonomy (NCBI): domain Eukaryota; kingdom Metazoa; phylum Chordata; class Chondrichthyes; order Rajiformes; family Arhynchobatidae; genus Rhinoraja; species Rhinoraja longicauda. Next base: position 37,130,070 of record NC_135973.1, on the reverse strand, counting down.
CATTTGGATCCGGATCAACCAGTCCTGGTCGGTCAAACCTCTAGGAGAGGCCGACCTCCGTTAGTTCCGCTCAGTCCAGGACCCCCCGTTCCGACAGTTCCTCCAGGACCCCCCGTTCCGGCAGTTCCTCCAGGACCCCCCGTTCCGGTAGTTCCTCCAGGACCTCCCGTTCCGGCTGTTCCGCCAATTCCGGAACCCCCGGCTCCTGCGGTTCAGGCTGTCCCTCTCCGTACTCGTTATGGTCGCGAAATCCGGCTCCCTGCTAGGTTCCGCACCTCGGGTTCTGGGGGGGGTCATGTAGCGACCATAGAGAATGGTCCAGGTCGTCGAACCCTCGGATTGGCCAGCGAGGTCACGTGTGAACGCGACCATGGGGATTGGTCCAGGGAGCGACATCGCTGATTGGCCAGCGATGTCATGTGCGCGTTTGGCGCCCGAAATAGTTAGTTCGGCGAAGTCTTCGAAGAAGACAGTAAGTTTTTGATGGTTGTCCTTTACCTTGTTGTTTAACTCTGTATTCGAATATTGCGGCTGCAATAAACTTCTTCTACAACCAACAAGTTTCCGGACTCGCCATAATATTCTGTAACTGCTCAGTGTTTTCATTTCAATTTCCAGTAAATCTCTATTTTTAGTTGCACGCAACAAATTGGCAGACACTGAGTGTAAAAATGTAAATATTGTATCATTCTTTCGGAGCTGTATAAAATTAGTCTTCCTGTGGAACACAACTGTGGCTTTTCGGATGCTTTAAATCACTTGACTGTGTACAATAAAACCTGGTTTAGATAACTAATGTATCAGCACTTTAAAACACATATTTAATTGTTGATATTCATTTCAAGGGTGGAAAAATGTCAGCAATCGGCAGATAACCCACAATAACTACATCATCGTTTGAAGTATTTTAATATTTTAAACAAAAATTCGATCCTCTTCCAAGTTGTCAAAACACTCCTGCAATTAGTCGTGCACTTGGTTCTGTTTCATCATGGGTAGCAGCACCTCCCTTGTGGTACCTTGCGGTTATCGAACTGACGCACTTAAATTAAAAACAGAATCGCTGCTCACTTGCAAGCTACAATCGTGTGCAAGTTCCATAACACCAGTGCAGAATTCACGTAAATTACACCTCACTTCCTTTTAATCAGGAACGTTCTGCAGGACTAATAATAAACTAACACTTCAGGGAATATTTTCCATGCCAAGCTAATGGTCATTGAAAAAAGCCATTCTCAGCACTCAGCACGCTGATGATCATGTTGGCAGCTAACTGTGCAGAGGGGTGTAGTCTCGTCACAAACTCATTCAGGCAGGTTTGGGCTTTGTCACGGGATCAGGGTCTTACAGCACGGAAACAGGCCAAAGGACCCTTCAAATCAAAGCTGACTAATCCTGCATTGATTCTAAGGTAGAAACAAAATGCTGGAGGAACTCAGCAGGGCAGGCAGCATCTCTGGAGAGAAGGAATGGGTGACATTTCGGGTTGAGACCCTTCTTCAGACCCCCTGCATTTATTCTGTTTTATCCTGCCTACTGTATATTCCATTCGCCCCTCCTCAGATTCTACACCTCACACCAGGGGTCATTTACAGTGGCCCAGTAATGTACTGATGAAGAAGAGTCTCGACCCGAAACATCACCCATTCCTTCTATTCAGAGATGCTGCCTGTTGCGCTGTGTTACTCCAGCGTCTTGTGACTGTCTTCAATATATTGGTCCATATGCCTATTGGATAAGGGAAGAAACCGGGGCACCAAATGAAAAGCCACAGAGGTGTAGGGAGAACATGCAAACTCCACACAAACAGTACTGGAGTTGGGATTAGGCTTAGATGGTTGAAGGCATCTCTGCCAGCTGTAACCTGTGCCACCTTTGTGCCTCGACATCTAACAAGTGAGTTACTCAGCAGCCTATGCCGCACCCACTCAAATATTTTAGTTCTACAATAGTCAGCGGAAATTAAGGTGGTGAACGTCTGACTGCTGACGAACTCATCCATTTCACACTATTGCACAGACTTCAGGATGTGACCCAGTTCTCTGCAAGTGACTGTACGTTTTTAATGTATCACAAAATGCTGGAGTAACTCAGCGGGTCAGGCAGCATCTCTGGAGAGAAGGAATGGGTGACGTTTCTGAAGAATGGTCTCGATCCGAAACATCACCCATTCCTTCTGTCCAGAGATGCTGCCTGACCCGCTGAGTTACTCCAGCATTTTGTGATACCTTCGATTTGTACCAGCATCTGCAGTTATTTTCCTACGTACGTTTTTAATGTGACGCTTTCCAGTAAATGGAGCTTAAATTATGCTTCCTGATACCAACATGTAAGGGAAATAGTCTATTTTATTGGACGTCAAAACCTGTTTGCTTTAAATCGGGCAGAAAAGTGGCCAGCCAGCTACATTCTGGTACTCTGATGTGTGAAAATTTAATCTCACCTCCTAGCCAAAGGGTGAATAGCTGACCTTTCTGACTCTTTTGAAATGGTGGAGAGCTTGTGTGACCTTGAAAAGAAGCAACATAAACATGTTTTAAAATGATTGCACACTATTTTCTTTCCTGGTACGTCTTTACCCAGTTACTAAACGGCTTTGATTCACCACAGTAGCCTGTGAGAAATTGCTGACCTGCAGTCACCCATTACATCTGCTCCACTCTTTCAAACCTTTCCTCCAACAGATTTGTACACTGCGGACGGCTCGATTGTAATCATGCACTGTCTTTCCGCTGACTGGTTAGCACGCACCAAAAAATGCTTTTCACTGCAGCTCAGTACACGTGGCCATAAACTCAACTAAACTAAATAGACAATAGACAATAGGTGCAGGAGGAGGCCATTCGGCCCTTCGAGCCAGCACCGCCATTCAATGTGATCATGGCTGATCATTCTCAATCAGTACCCCGTTCCTGCCTTCTCCCCATACCCCCTGACTCCGCTATCCTTAAGAGCTCTATCTAGCTCTCTCTTGAATGCATTCAGAGAATTGGCCTCCACTGCCTTCTGAGGCGGAGAATTCCACAGTAATGTATCTCCAAGTGCACCATTTCCTAATCACAACTCTCTACCTGAAAACGTTTTTCCTCATCTCAGTTCTAAATGGCCTACCCCTTATTCTTAAACTGTGGCCCCTGGTTCTGGACTCCCCCAACATTGGAAACATGTTTCCTGCCTCTAACGTGTCCAACCCCTTAATAATCTTATACGTTCGATAAGATCTCCTCTCATCCTTCTAAATTCCAGTGTATACAAGCCTAGTCGCTCCAGTCTTTCAACATATGACAGTCCCGCCATTCCGGGAATTAACCTAGTAAACCTTCGCGGCACGCCCTTTGATACGTTACATTCATAAATTAATGTAACGTATCAAAGCAAAGGAAAAACTGATTGCAAGATACATAGATACATGGACAATAGATGCAGGAGTAGGCCATTCGGCCCTTCGAGCCAACACTGCCATTCAATGTGCTCATGGCTGGTCATCCACAATCAGTACCCCGTTCCTGCCTTCTCCCCATACCCCTTGTTTCCGCTAACCCTAAGTGGAGGGAATGTCATTTCTGAGGTCAGTTTACCCAGTTTGCTAACTGGATCCTCAGAAGTCGGAGAGAGTGAGTTTGTCCAGCACACCATCTAGTCTACTTTCAAAGAAAACGCTGAAACCTCTCCTTTGTGAAGTAATCCAGGCACGCAGGCATCTCCACTCTGGTCTTTCAGGGTTCTGACCCAAAACGTTGACTGTCCATTTCCCTCCACAGATGCTGCTTGAGCCGCTGAGATCCTCCATCCAACTATTTGTTGAGGCATACAGCTTTGTTGTTAAATGTAGCATCCTGCAGATTCACCTCGTGCACTGGCCTGAATGCATTCGGTCGGACAATAGACAATAGACAATAGGTGCAGGAGGAGGCCATTCGGCCCTTCGAGCCAGCACCGCCATTCAATGTGATCATGGTTGATCATTCTCAATCAGTACCCCATTTCTGCCTTCTCCCCATACCCCCTGACTCCGCTATCCTTAAGATCTCTATCTAGCTCTCTCTTGAATGCATTCAGAGAATTGGCCTCAAATGCCTTCTGAGGCAGAGAATTCCACAGATTCACAACTCTCTGACTGAAAAAGTTTTTCCTCATCTCAGTTCTAAATGGCCTACCCCTTATTCTTAAACTGTGGCCCCTTGTTCTGGACTCCCCCAACATTGGGAACATGTTTCCTGCCTCTAACGTGTCCAACCCCTTAATAATCTTATACGTTTCGATAAGATCTCCTCTTATCCTTCTAAATTCCATCTGTCATACACTTGAGTATTTCAAATGCCTCCTCCGTGAAAACTTTCACGTCAAAGCTAGTTTGGACTGAATTGGGGATTGGCATGGTTTGAAACTTTGTTTGCTGCAGAAGCCACCTCTTCAACGGCAGCCAATGTGTAAACAATAAGTGTCAGTGGCAAAATAAGATCACTTTGCTTAAAGTTATATATTCCACAGGGAGTTAGATAGAGCTCTAGGGGCTAGTGGAACCAATGCTGGCTCAAAAGGCCAAATGGCCTCCTCCTGCACCTATTTTCTATGTTTCTATGTTTCTATGTTTCTAAGTCCAACCATTGCAAACCCTGATGTAAAATGAACTTACTTAATGAACCCATATTTTGTATTTTATCCTATCTTCATTTGCAGATAGATTTTCATGGTTTTATAGCATAGGGTTACCAGAACAAATGTTTTAGGCTCAATTCCTTCCTTTGTGACTGCAAGTTACTTACAAAAATCCCTTCACTATTCTGCTGTTTCACAGGAATTCTCTCAGTAATTTCCTTGTGGTGAGTTCCTGTGCCTGGCTCTCTGCCGTGTGGAAAGGCACTTTCTGAGCACTTAACTAGCAGGCATTACAGCAATTGGCTGCTGTGGGAATCTGTGTGAGGTGGAAAGGTACTCATTCACCAGTTCAGTTGCCATCGATCTATCATTGCGATCTGAAAGATAGAGCTATAATGTCAGAGTTAAAGTGGATGGAACAGGCCATTTGGTCCATGCAAGCACTGAGCTGAACCCATTGTGCAGGAAGGAAGTGCAGATGCCGGTTTACACTGAAGATAGACACAAAATGCTGGAGTAACTCAGCAGGACAGGCAGCATCTCTGGAGAGAAGGAATGGGTGACGTTACGGAGCCAGATTCTTTGGACCAAGGGACGTTTCAGTTCTGACCCTTCTTCACACTGAGCTGACCCCTCAGTCTGAAGAAGGGTCTTGACCCAAAATGTCACCCATTCCCTCTCTCCAGAGACGCTGCCTGCCCTGCTGAGTTACTCCAGCATTTTGTCTCTATCTTCTAGCTGGTCCCATTTACCTGCATTTATCCTCAAAACCATTTTTATCCAGAAATGTGTCCAAATGTCTTTTAAATTTGTAATTGTACCCACTTTTACTACTTCCTATTGCAGTTCGTTCCCACCATCCTCTCTGTGTGATAAAATCCCTCGGTTCCCCTTTAAATCGTTTCTCTCTCACCTTTAATCTAATTTTAAACTCCCTACCCAGGGAAAAAAGATTGTGACTATCCACCTTACTGATGCCCATCATGATTTGATATGCCTCAAGTAGGTCACCCCTCAGTCTCCTACAGTCAGGGAGAAAAGCCCCCATCTTATCCATTCTCCCATGACCCTCCAGTGCTAGTAACATCCTTGTGAATCTTGTATGTACCCTTTCTGCCTAAATGACATCCTTCCTATAACTGGTGACCAAAACGGCACAAAGTACTCCAAATGTGGTCTCACCTATATCTTTGTACAGTTGTAACTCGACATCCCATCTCTTGACCAGATGGGAGTGAAGCTCGGATTAGTTCAGTTAAATATTTCACAATAAAAGGGCAAAAAAGGGCCAGGAGATAGCTCTGGCAGGTGGCATTATAGACAATCCCAAGAGATTTTATAAATGCATAAGGAGTAACTAGAGAGAGACACACAGAGTCTCTTGCCCAGAGTAGGTGAATCGAGGACCAGAGCATATACTTTTAAGGCGAAGGGGAAAAGATTTAATAGGAATCTGACGGATAACTTTTTCACACAAGTGTATGGAACAAGCTGCCAGAGGAGGTAGTTGAGGCAGGGACTATCTCAATGTTTAAGAAACAGTTAAACAGGTACATGGATAGGACAGGTTTGGAGGGATATGGACCAAATGCAGGCAGGTGGGACTAGTGTAGATGGGGCATGTTGGCCGGTGTGGGCAAGTTGGGTTGAAGGTGCTGTTTCCACACTGTATCACTCTATGACTCACTAACAACGGACAACCTAAACAAAATGAAGGAATCTTCCTTAGTGTTATACAGTGCATGCCATGTAGCCCATTTACACTTTGGTTGGGAAATTACTGTTGCTTATCAAACTATTAGCTAAGGAAAGGTATGCGGAAGAAAGGTTAAGTAACGCGTAATATTCTGTACAATAAAACGTATTTCTACAAGAGATAGAAGTGGGGCTGTACCCGGAATGGCTTGAATTCGAGAACTGCGGGATTCATCCCTGACAAAGGAAATACAAATTACATTTGGCTAACAAATAATCAATGAGTTATATAGATTGATCGATCCACCTACAAAGAAGATTCTTTTAATTTTCCCAAAGGTTTTGGCAAACTTTCTTACAGTCTGACCACAAGTGCCTGAAAGATGAAGGAAATCTGGAGATCTTGCTTTTGAGGAAGATAATTTTTAACCGTGGTTTAATTCAGACACAGACTGGAATGATACTTCCTCAGCCTTTGTTCCTGGGTCAGGGACCTTGGGAGAGGAGTCCTTTGGTCTGTTCTCACTGCTGTTGTCTCTGCTGCCTTTCTGCAAGTTTACCCTCTGGTGATTTAGATGTGGCGTTCACTCCCAGTGTTTGTGAAAAGCCCATAGGTGCCTCGGGGGTAATGCATGTATTGCAAGAGGCCGGCTCAGTTTGAAAGTTACGGAGAGCAATTCAGACTTCGCTGAGCATGTGGGCAGCATATTAACATTATATTGTCTGCTAGTTCACAGCACATGCCTAGCATTATGGATTTGTCCCATATCATGAAGGGCAAGAGTAAAAGTTAACAAGCTTGCAGCTCTCCAAGCATAGGCTCACGTTGGCTAGTGCTACATCTGGCATAGGGAGAACAGGTTGTGGATCGTTCAAGGATACGCTAGAAGCCACGCCACAAGACATTGTTGTTTATAGTCAAAGAGTTATACACTGGCCCACATGAGCGGCATGGTGGCGCAGCGGTAGAGTTGCTGCCTTACAGCGAATGCAGCGCCGGAGACTCACGTTCGATCCTGACTACGGGCGCCGTCTGTACGGAGTTTGTACGTTCTCCCCGTGACCTGCGTGGGTTTTCTCCGAGATCTTCGGTTACCTCCCACACACCAAAGACATACAGGTATGTAGGTTAATTGACTGTGTAAATGTAAAAATTGTCCCTAGTGTGTGTAGGATAGTGTTAATGTGCGGGGATCGCTGGGCGGCGCGGACTCGGTGGGCCGAAGAGCCTGTTTCCGCACGGTATCTCTAAATAAAAAAAAAATCACACACGGGACAATTTTTTTTACATTTACCAAGCCAATTAACCTACAAACCCTGTACGTCTTTGGAGTGTGGGAGGAAACCGGAGCTGCCAGAGAAAACCCATGTAGGTCACCTGAATCTTCTTGGGAGATAGAAACATAGAAACATAGAAAATAGATGTAGGAGTTGGCCATTTGGCCCTCCAGGCCAGCACCGTCATTCAATATGATCATGGCTGATCATCCAGAATCAGTACCCCGTTTCTGCTTTCTCCCCATATCCCTTGATTCCGTTAGCATTAAGAGCTAAATCCAACTCTCTCTTTTATACCTCCAGTGAATTGGCCTCCATTGCCTTCTGTGGCAGAGAATTTCACAGATTCACAACTCTCTGGGTGAAAATGTTTTTCCTCATCTCAGTCCTAAATGGCCTACCCCTTATTCTTAAGCTGTGGCCCCTGGTCCTGGACTCCCCCAACATTGGGAACATTTTTTCTGCATCTGGCCTGTCCAATCCCTTAATAATTGTATATGTTTCTATAAGATCCCCTCTAATCCTTCTAAATTGCAGTGAATGCAAGCCCAGTCGACCCATTCTACACACGTTAATGAAAGAGGAAAAAACACCAGGGAATGCTGGACACCCTGAGCCAATCATCCTGCGGGAAAAGAAAAAGGCAATGTTTCAGGTTGAAGATAAATATTCTTTTTAATGTTGCAAAAGGGATGGATAGCACAAAGTGAATGGGGTGAGAACAGTATTGCCGGTTGTAGAGTTCATCTAGTTAAATAGGTATATCGGAATATATGGAGGTGATATTGCAAACAGAGAAGTGTTATGTACTGGTAATGTCAGGGTCGTGTCACATGCCCAGCTGTACAAAAGGAGAGAAAAAGCCGAGCCAATATCACAGATGGATGACTGACAGCAGGACTGACCAGTCCTGATAAAGATAGGATCAGGGGGTCAACGGAAGTTTAAAAAAATTGATATTGGGTCTGAAAACTGCAATTTTCCCCCAAAAAAGATGAGGTGTTGTTCGGAAGCTTGTGTTGAGCCACATTGTAACAATACAATACAATACAATACAATACAATACAATACAATATATCTTTATTGTCATTGTACAGGGGTACAACGAGATTGGGAATGCACCTCCCATACGATGCAATAAATTAATTAGCTAGTCAGTATTAATTTAAACAACCCAATGAAACAAATTGTAACAGTTTTAAGACAGAATAAAGTGCAAGTAGATCTGTGCCGGTTCACTGTGCGATGTGACCATCCGGCTCAGCAGGACCGGTTCACAGCAGCTATGGCCCTGGGGATGAAGCTGTTCCTGAGTCTGGAGGTGCGGGCGTAGAAGGCCTTGTATCGTCTGCCCGATGGAAGGAGTTCGAACAGACTGTTGCAGGGGTGTGAAGAGTCTTTGTGGATGCTGGTGGCTTTTCTGAGGCATCGTGTGCAGAAGGCCACACACAGAGTGAGATGGAGTAGAGTTTAGATTTTTTAGATTTAGAGATACTGCACGGAAACAGGCCCTTCGGCCCACAGGGTCCGTGCCGGTCAGCGATCCCCGTACATTAACACTATCCTATACCCACTAGGGACAATTTTTACATTTGCCCAGCCAATTAACCTACATACCTGTAAGTCTTTGGAGTGTGGGAGGAAACCGAAGATCTCGGAGAAAACCCACGCAGGTCACGGGGAGAACGTACAAACTCCGTACAGACGGCGCTCGTGGTCAGGATCGAACCTGAGTCTCTGGTGCTGCATTCGCTGTAAGGCGGCAACTCTACCGCTGCGCCACCGTGCCGCTCATGTGGGCCAGTGTATAACTCTTTGACTGTAAACAACAATGTCTTGTGGCATGTGCCACCGAGTATTCAAGTTGCTGCCAGCACAGAACTCAGGGCCACTCTTGTGGGCTGACCACAGGTGCTCCCCACAGTGAGCAGCCAGTCTGCATTTGCTTACTCCAATATAGGAAAGATCAAATGTCAGCATCACATTCAGTACGAGAGATTGGAAGGGGTGGACGTGATCACTGCTTCACCTGGGAAGACAGTTTGGATTCCTGGGAGAGGTGATGTTGCTCCTCCAGTGCCTTGCTGCTGTGCCATATGATGCAGAGTTGTTGGTGGGGACAAGAGAGTGGGCAAGGCAATTACAAAGGGAAAGCTAACACACAGATGCAGGAGGCAACTATAAAAACACATGATAAGTCAGTCTTTGAGTGCAATAGTAAGGATGTCTTAATATGTTTCCAAATACACAGGACAAGATGTTAGAAATCCAAAGTGCCAAATGTCAACTTGCTCCCGGTGGTGATAGGAGGCTTATGCACTCACCTATGCTCCTCCGATGTTGAGAAAGGCTAGGCAGACACGTCATTGGGGTTATCAAGTGGGCACCTACTTTCATCGTCGTTTCGCTGATTGGACCCACGACGTCTCCAGTAGGCTCAGCAGTGCATTCTGACATCCCAGGACCACCCCCCTCTGCATCTGCCTAGCCGGCTTATTTGGGAGACCAGATGGGGTCTTTCCTCATAAGTATATCAAGCATTAATGAGCATTGTGTATAATATTGTTGTCTTTTCTGAGGAAGCATATGCTTACTACAGGAAGAGTGCAGTGGAGTTTAACCCAATGTTTCTAGGATGTTAGATGTATGAGGATTCTAGGAGCTGGGTCATGAGAGACAATACTAAATGGCATGTATTCTCTACTATTGAGAAGCATCAGAGATGTCATCAGGAAACACACAAACATTTAAAAGTATCATCAGGGTAGATACTGGGAGAGTAGATTGGCACAGTGGTGCAGTGGTAGACTTGCTGCCTTACAGTGCTTTCTGCACCAGAGACGTGGGTTTGATCCCGACTACGGGTGCTGTCTGTATGGAGTTTGTACCTTCTCAACGTACACCATGAGTTTTTTCCAACCACCCACACTCCAAAGACGTACATGTTTGTAGGTTGATTGGCTTGGTATAAATGTAAATTGTCCCTGGTGTGTGTAGGATAGTGTTAATGTGCGGGGATCGCTGGTCAGTGCGGACTTGGTCGGCCTGTTAACGTGCTGTATCTCTAAACTAAACTAAACCAATGTTTGCTCTGGTTGAGGAGTTTAGAAGAAGGATCTCGACCTGAAACGTCACCCATTGCGTCTCTCCAGAGATGCTGCCTGTCCCGCTGAGTTACTCCAGCTTTTTGGGTCTGTCTTCGGTTTAAAGCAGCATCTGCAGTTCCTTCCTACACGTTTAGAACTAGGTGTCAGTTTCAAAATAAAGGCCACCTGGGACTGATATAAGAATGCTCCTCACTCAAACAATGGTGAATCTTTTGAATTCTCTACCCGGGTGTTGGGAACCTTGATTATTGCTTACTTTCAAAATGGAATCATAATCATCATCATCATAATCACAATCGTACTTTATTAGCCAAGTATGTTTTGCAACATATGAGGGATTTCATTTGCCGTACAGTCACACCAATAAAAAACAACAGGACACACAAAATACATTATAACATGAACATGAACAGTGACTCCTCCACATTCCTCACTGTGATAGAAGGTGAAAAAACTTTCAATCTCTTCCCTTCTTTGTTCTCCCGCGGTCGGGGGCCTCGAGCCTTCCGTTGACGGGACGATCTTGGCTCCCGTAGCTGGAGGTCGGGCCCTCCGCATTGGGGCGATCAAGTTCCCCCATTGGGGGGTCATCTCAGCTCCCCCGTGCCGGGCGATCTACCCTGGGTCGGGGCTGGTCGAAACCTTCTGCGATTTGGAGCTTCCCGACATCGGTCTCTACCCGAGACTGCGAGCTCCTCGACAGTGAAGTCCGCAGGCCGCAGTTGGAGCGTCGATCCCAGGGCCGTTGATTCAAACAGGAATGTTAGGTTTCTCCATCTTAAAACAATCAAGGTCAATGGGGGAAAATGGTGTGAGAATACAGCCATGGTCTTGTTGAATGTTGAAGGCGATGGGCTGAATATCCTGACTTTGATGTCTTTTTGTAATTTCCTAAACCTGGAAATGTGGAGGAATGAGAAATAAACAGTGCACGGGCAGAAGTGATATAAATTAGTGTTTGTATTCAGGCCAAATCAGAGAGAAAATTACAGAAATAAATAACATTGGATTAAATGGGTGCAAAAATTACAACAAATAAAAACAAATTAAATTTGACACTGGTTAAATCTCCAGTACATATCAAACAAAGCTCAATGAAAGGTAACTTTATTTACACTTCAATAGTCAATTTTCAATGTCATGGAGGTTAATGTGTGTCAATTTACAAACATCATTAGCAGGATAATTAGCTTCATATCTGATAACCTCACAGAGTTCAGGGCCTCTGAGGCAAACAGCATTAAAATATATCAATGACGGGGCATATCCAGCTACAAGCAATGGTGAGGAACATCAAAGTAACAGCAATGGTTAAACAACCAACAAGCTTCGTTAGAAAGAATCAACAAAAATGCAACAAAACAGAAATAATGGAAATAAAGGCAGGAATAGACGAAAGAAAAGCAACTGGAGTAAAAAACAGGAGAATCGTAGAGGCAAGGGAGCAAATTGTTTATTAACCAAGTCATTGCAGACAATAAGCTGTGTGGCAATACGCTGCAGATAGGGCTTTACATCAAAGACACTGGAGTAACAGCAGTTACAGGAGGGACAGGCAGCATCTCTGGCGAGAAGGATTGGGTGACGTTTCAGGTCGAGATCCTTCTTCAGCTTCCAGGTTATGCACCTTTTCTGTGTTGCCATCTAATCTTAAGTGGGGTGGTGTAGAAATGCTTCAACAGCCGTCCGTAGCAAGAAGAAGAAATATGTCCAGGGTTCCCATTCACAATTGCAGTAAATTATGAACATTTTAGACCTTGCATGCGTGGACCATTGAGTGACGATCAGCAGTGATGATCACTCAGTCATCGAATCTGCAGTTGCTCATCACTGATGCCGGCAGATGTGAAATGGGAATGGGAATAGATAGGACAATAGACAATAGACAATAGGTGCAGGAGTAGGCCATTCGGCCCTTCGAGCCAGCACCGCCATTCAATGTGATCATGGCTGATCATTGTCAATCAGTACCCCGTTCCTGCCTTCTCCCCATACCCCCTGACTCCGCTATCCTTAAGAGCTCTATCTAGCTCTCCCTTGAATGCATTCAGAGAATTGGCCCCCACTGCCTTCTGAGGCAGAATTCCACAGATTCACAACTCTCTGACTGAAAAAGTTTTTCCTCATCTCAGTTCTAAATGGCCTACCGCTTATTCTTAAACTGTGGCCCCTGGTTCTGGACTCCCCCAACATTGGGAACATATTTCCTGTCTCTAACGTGTCCAACCCCTTAATAATCTTATACGTTTCGATAAGATCCCCCCTCATCCTTCTAAATTCCAGTGTATACAAGCCTAGTCGCTCCAGTCTTTCAACATATGACAGTCCCGCCATTCCGGGAATTAACCTAGTAAACTGCTGGAAGGCAGCCTTGAAAAGAGAGAGAGAGAAAGAGAGAGAGAGAAAGAGAGAAAGAGAAAGAGAGAGAGAGAGAAAGAGAGAGAAAGAGAGAGAGAGAGAGAGAGAGAGAGAGAGGGAGAGGGAGAGAGAGAGAGAGGAAGGGAGAGAGGAAGGAAGAGAGGAAGAGAGGAAGAGAGAGAGGAAGGGGGAGGGAGTTGGAGAGAAGGAGAGAGAGAGAGAGAGAGAGAGAGAGAGAGAGAGAGAGAGAGAGAGAGAGAGAGAGAGAGAGAGAGAGAGAGAGAGAGAGAGAGAGGAAGGGGAGGGAGACAATGAGTTGGAGAGAAGGAGAGAGAGAGAGAGAGAGAGAGAGAGAGAGAGAGAGAGAGACTTTTAATATTACTTTTAACAAGACGGATTGAGAGACAGAGATATCCATAGAGACATCCTTTCTGTACATTGGCACCGTGCCAGTCAGTTTGTTAAAGTTCCTGGCTTCATTTTCTCATGCAGTTGATCGTAAACCTACAATCCTCCCTAACTCCCAAAACTTCACACAACCTTCAAAACGTCTTCTCTGACCTTTGAAGCTATTTTCTCTCTATAATTTCATTAACCATGAATCTGCAAATTAATATATCATCAAAGTTTTACCCTTGTTCTCAATACCACTGCCAATGAAAGAAAATATTTGCTTTATACAACACTGAATGTAATAGGCTGCATACAGTCACATATTATGAGCCTCAGTTGTAATGGCCTAAATGACAATGACATTTTGAAAAGCAATGCTCCTGTCTGAAGTTTACTGCACTTTCTATTAAGAAGCCAAATAGGTCCATGCATTGAGCGAACAAAGATAAAATACTTATACAATCCAGTTGTGTCTCGTGAAACTGGAATGGAACCTCAGCTCTGTACATTAAATAGAATCTGTAGATGTCAAATCCATCATCTTTTCAAGAGCCCTTTCTGATGCCCATTGCATGTGTTTGATGGCAGCAGCCTACAGCTTAACCAATCTCATAAACCTTTTTGATGTGGATCAATAAAGTATGTGGAGTCTGCTTGTCTGACTTGGAAAAAATGAATGCGCTGAATGAATACTAATAACCATGGATGTTGGAGGTGCACCTTTGTGTGACCTGTATGGGATCATGAAGTGCACCCTCACAAGCAATTCTACAACACCGTGCGTTATTATATTTACATAAACAAAATTAAACAATGTTATTTAAGAGATTCAAGAAAGGCAGAGGCTACCCTTTCTGAATCATGAATGAAGAATTTCTAGCTACGATCAGAATTTTATCTTAACAATTTAGTTTAGCTTAGTGTAGTTTAGAGATAGAGCGAGGAAACAGGCCCTTCGGCCCACTGAGTCCGTACCGACCAGCGATCCCCGCACATTAACACTATCCCACACCCAGGAGGAACAATTTACATTTGTACCAAGCCAATTAACCAACACACCTGTATGTGTTTGGATTGTGGGAGGAAACATAGAAACATAGAAACATAGAATAATAGGTGCAGGAGGAGGCCATTTGGCCCTTCGAGCTAACACCACCATTCATTGTGATCAGGGCTGATCATCCACAATCAGTAACCCGTGCCTGCCTTCCCCCCTTGATTTCACTATCCCCTAGATCTCTATCTACTCTCGAAACCGAATATCACGGAGAAAACCCACGCGGTCACGGGGAGAACGTACAAACTCCGTACAGACAGCACCCATAGTCAGGATTGAACCCCGATCTCCGGCGTTGTAAGCACTGTAAGGCAGCAACTCTACCGCTGCACCACCGTGCCACACAAATTTAGTTTTGGTAATGGGTGGGTTATTATTTGCTCATATAATTTTAGAGAAGCTTTAAGTGTAAGGGCACCACACTGGCACAGTTCACAGGTCCTTTGTCGTATGGCGCTATGTACAGGTACTCTCAGTCAAAGTTCACCCTAAGATTGGGTGTGTTTCCTCTGGTACTCTTCTTTCCTCCCACATCCCAAGGGTGTGGCAGTGTATAGATTGGCGATAAAATCTAGGGGATCGTCGATGAAAATGTGGGGAGATAGAAAAGAAAAAATAGATTCATGTATAGAAGGTAATTTGTGGCTGGCATGGGCAAG
The DNA here is from genome assembly GCF_053455715.1 of Rhinoraja longicauda. Lineage (NCBI taxonomy): Eukaryota > Metazoa > Chordata > Chondrichthyes > Rajiformes > Arhynchobatidae > Rhinoraja > Rhinoraja longicauda. The sequence continues at coordinate 37,114,924 of NC_135973.1, read as the reverse complement.
GTGGGGCAATAAGCCTTAGTTTAGTTTAGTTTAGTTTAGTTTAGAGATACAGCGCGTAAACAGGCCCCTTCGGCCTACCGGGTCCACGCCGACCAGCGATCCCCGCACATTAACACTATCCTACACCCACTAGGGACATTTTTTACATTTACCAAGCCAATCAACCTACAAACCTGTACGTCTTTGGAGTGTGGGAGGAAACTGAAGATCTCGGAGAAAACCCACGCAGGTCAAGGGGGAGAACGTACAAATTCTGTACAGACAGCACCCGTAGTCGGGATCGAACCCGGGTCTCCGGCGCTGCATTCACTGTAAGGCAGCAACTCTACCGCTGCGCCACCGTGCCGCACCCGTTTGTTTTGGTACTTTATTTATCTGTGACTGTGACCTATCAGGTTGATGTGAGATCTTGGTTATGATAATTAATAGACAGCATGAAAAGAGGCATGTCCTTCACCCTTTCAATAACTTTCAATTTCTCGGTCCCCATTGCCTCATCTTTACCATGGACTCCATCCTCCACCAGGAAGGTCTCAAGGCCCTCTGGTTTTTCATTGAACAGAGATACAATCAATGTAACCATCAGTTCCCCACTACTAACCCTCTCTTCTGCCTGATGGAACGTGTCCTCACCCCCAACAACGTCTCGTTTAGAGCATAGAACACTACATGGTAGAACTGTAGAGTTGCTGCCTTACATCACCAGAGACCCGGCTTCCATCCTGACCTCAGGTGCTGGCTGTATGGAATTTGTACATTCACCCTGTGACTGGATGTAGTGTTCTCTGGGTGCTCCAGTTTCCACTCACATCCCAAAGATGTTCAGGTCTGTAGGTTAATTGGCTTCTGTAAATTGTTCCGTGTGTGTAGGATAGAACTAGTGTGCATGTGGTTACTGGTCGGCATGGACTTGGTGGGCCGAAGGGCCTTTTCTCACACTGTATCTCTAAACTAAACTAAGCTAAACTAAAGTATAGCAATGGAATGGGCCGCTTGTTGAGCTGTGGGCAAAAAAAGGTATTTCACTCTGCCTTGGTACACGTGATAATAATGAAACCATTGAAAGGAAACGTTGAAGCATTGGTTTAATCAGTCTGCCCAGCAACCATCACCTCCCACCACCCCCGGATTGAGACCAATATGCGCTCTGGGCAGCGTGAAGTATGTGGGCAGCCACAGCCGGGGACTGGTGGGGTTGGTCTCTGTATCCTGATGGTGGGAGTGCCCAGGCCTGCCGCTGGGATACAACTGCGGCTCGCCTGGGCGCCTTCCACCGTGTACGGGGTGGTACTGAGTTCCCACCCATGTACAGGCTGTGGATTCTAATCACTGTAGACCCACAGATGCATTCACTTGAAGAATCCACCACAAAAATATTCCGAGGATGCTCCTGTGTATATTAAGAGACAAGCCAAGAGTCAGGAGTGTTTTATTGTCATGTGTCCCAGATTGAACAATGAGATTCTTACTTGCTGCAGAACAACACAATATGGAAACATAGTGCACTGTAAACAATATGATAAACGAGAACAAAAGTTCAGTTTGTGTATATATACACATACTCACAAATACAGTTTAATATAAATCATATATATATATATATATATATATATATACACATGCGTACACACAAAAAAACAAACTATAATAGTGCAATAATAACAGTAATAGTCTACAGTAATAATAACAGTAATAGTAACAGTAATAGAGGCCAGTTCATTGGCTATATTTAAGAGGGTGTTAGATGTGGCCCTTGTGGCTAAAGGGATCAGGGGGTATGGAGAGAAGGCAGGTACGGGATACTGAGTTGGATGATCAGCCATGATCATATTGAATGGCTCGAAGGGGCGGCGCGGTAGCGCAGCGGTAGAGTTGCTGCTTTACAGCGAATGCAGCGCCGGAGACTCAGGTTCGATCCTGACTACGGGTGCTGCACTGTAAGGAGTTTGTACGTTCTCCCCGTGACCTGCGTGGGTTTACTCCGAGATCTTCGGTTTCCTCCCACACTCCAAAGACGTACAGGTATGTAGGTTAATTGGCTGGGTAAATGTAAAAATTGTCCCTAGTGGGTGTAGGATAGTGTTAATGTACGGGGATCACTGGGCGGCACGGACTTGGAGGGCCGAAAAGGCCTGTTTCCGGCTGTATGTATATGATATGATATGATATGAATGGCCTACTCCTGCACCTATTTTCTATGTGTCTATGTAGTTCAGGGCTTATTTGAGGTTGTAGTGTTTAACAGCCTGATGGCTGTGGGGAAGAAGTTGTTCCTGAACCTGGACGTTACAGTTTTCAGGCTCCTGTACCTTCTTCCCGATGGCAGGGGTGAGATGAGAGTGTGGCCAGGGTGGTGTGGGTCTCTGATGATGCCGGCTGCCTTTATGAGGCAGCGACTCTGGTAAATCTCTTCGACAGTGGGGAGGGCAGAACCCGTGATGGACTGGACAGTGTTCACAACTTTTTGCCATCTTCTTCGCTTCTAAGTTATTAGAAAACCTTGCAGCCAGATTGGCAGAGGGATCTCCATTTCTCTTTCATTCCTTGTGCTTCTTGTAAGCAATTGAAAATATTTCCAGGACATGAGTCTGTAAATATTTTCAGTTACTTACAGGAAGCACAAGGAGGTGAGTGTGGATTACATTGCAAAATGTTGTGCAATCTACAATGTGCTCATCAGTCAATTTAAATCATTCATTTAAAGTCTGGGCCATCATCTTGGTCCATTAGAGCTAAGTTTGACAGCTCTTAATTGACCCACTCACATTGCCGGCAATGCTGGTAACATACTAGTTGTGTGCAGTCTGGTCCTTACTGGTGTATGGTAGAATATACAATGTACTGTTGATTGTATTAATGAGACGTGAACTTCACTTAAAGCCTGTGTTCACTTCCTGAGAGGGACTTGGGGTGGGATTATATTTACCAATGCCAGGAATCCTGCAAAGGGTAATTTTGACCTGGGAAATTGAAGATTGGCCCAGTTTAGTTTAGCTTGCAGTGCAGAAACAGGCCCTTCGGCCCACCGAGACCATGCCGACCAATAATCCCCATACACTAACACTAGGTACAGTTTACAATTATACCAAGCCAATTAATCTGCAAACCTGTATGTCTTTGGAGTGTGGGAGGAAACCAGAGATCCCAAAGGAAACCCACGCAGGTCACGGGGAGAACGTACAAACTCCGTACAGACAGCACCCGTAGTCGGGATCGAACCCGAATCCCTGGCGCTGTGAGGCAGCAACTCTACCGCTGCACCACCCTGCAGCATGAGTGACGTCACTAAGTCCTCAGCAGGAGACCTTGGTCCAGGAGGTGAAAAGTTAGAGTATGCTGCATCTTCTGGGGTCAGCTGACCAAAATCAAAGTCAAGAGGTACAGTCTCAGGAAGGTGAATATTGAGTATCGAGCCCGGAGCACCTGGATCGAACACTCACAGAAGTGATCATAATTAGGATTTCCAGTGCCATCAACTCAATCGCTGTACATCTCCCATCATTCACTGGAGTTTAGAAGGATGACAGGGGATCATATAGAAATGTATTAAATTATAAAAGGACTGGACAAGCTAGATGCAGGAAATATGTTCCCAATGTTGGGGGAGTCCAGAACCAGGGGCCACAGTCTAAGAATAAAGTGGAGTCCATTTAAAACTGAGGTGAGAAAAATCTTTTTCACCCAGAGAGTTGTGAGTTTGTGGAATTCTCTGCCACAGAGGGCAGTGGAGGCCAATTCACTGGATGAATTTAAAAGAGAGTTAGATAGAGCTCTAGGGGCTAGCGGAATCAAGGGATATGGGGAGAAGGCAGGCACGGGTTGCTGATTGTGGATGATCAGCCATGATCACAATGGATGGCGGTGCTGGCTCGAAGGGCCGAATGCCCTCCTCCTGCACCTATTTTCTATGTTTTTGTCTATGTTTCTAGTCATTTATCCTTTCACTCAGGACTAGGACTTAATATTAACTTGCTTCTAGCCTTCCTCACAGGCTGCATAAAGCACCACCAATTCAATCACGACATCCACATAACCCAAGCAGCTTGCACGCCAAACTACCCTCTGTTGAAGAATGAGATGGCACTCACAGTAGAAGGGAGTAGAAGCTAGTTATTGAAGGACAGGCACATCCATGCGGTCGCTCTCCCACGCTCATAGATGAGATGGTGCTAACTGGTATTTTAAAAGACAGCAGCTAAGACTGTACCCGATTTTACTTTCTCCCTAAAAAACCTATCGTTCCCCAGCCCCGCACGGCCCGATTTTACATTCTCCCTAAAAAAACCAAGACACCCTAGCTAAGACTGTGGTCAGTTTGACATAATAAGTAGCCAGTCTCAAAATTAATTGTCTGGTTTATGTGGGGCCGTAAATGAAACGGAGAAAATGAACGATAGCGCAGCGGTAGAGTTGCTGCTTTACAGCGAATGCAGCGCCGGAGACTCAGATTCGATCCTGACTACGGGTGCTGCACTGTAAGGAGTTTGTACGTTCTCCCCGTGACCTGCGTGGGTTTTCTCCGAGATCTTCGGTTTCCTCCCACACTCCAAAGACGTACAGGTATGTAGGTTAATTGGCTGGGTAAATGTAAAAATTGTCCCTAGTGGGTGTAGGATAGTGTTAATGTACGGGGATCGCTGGGCGGCACGGACTTGGTGGGCCGAAAAGGCCTGTTTCCGGCTGTATATATATGATATGATATGATATGATTGTTAGCCTTCCAGATCCTATTTACATGGCAGTGGGACAGCATTCTCTGTGAAGCCTGTTTCTGCAGGAATGGCTGGCTGATATTGAGGATGATGCATGCTTGACTGGAATCACAGAAATGCTGTCCAAGTGTGCATTTCAAGTTATGTGAAAGGAGGAGCAGAACGAACACTGAGATCCTCTCTACAAATCCTTGATTTTCATTTAGGATTTATCTTTTATTAAATTTGGACAGCATGGCACACTACAGCTCAGGGCTTAGCCATGCAATATCCTGACAGGTTTGATTCTTTCAGGAACTCAGTAGCTAAGACTTTGGTAGCTTTGATAAATGAAATGACAGTAATTATACTGGCTGCTTCTTCATTGAGGATGCTTACTACCCCTCCACTTTTCTTTTCCTTTAAAGTTGTGTAAAACAGGCATGTCAGAGGTTATGGGGAGAAGGCAGGAGAATGGGGTTAGGAGGGAGAGATAGATCAGCCATGATTGAATGGCAGAGTAGACTTGATGGGCCGAATGGCCTCATTTTGCTCCTATCACTTATGACCGTATGCCTCTTCAGGCTTCCTTGTTCTGCACCATTTCCGGGAACTTCATTCATCCAACACCACAGCTTGCAGGGCACCATTTTGTTGCAATTTCATTTCTTGCCGCGCCTTTAGTTTGCTATCCGCATGGTTCCACGTCTCATTTAATGAAGGAAAGGGAACGTAAGCTGAGAATTTCCTCGGGGGGTTCTCCTGATTGGCTGTCATAGCACCAGAAATGGTCTCGGATTAGACGTACCCAATTACGAGAGGAAATTGCTGATGTCAATGTTTTTTGTTAATGCTCTAAAGCAATTGAACATATGATCTTCCATCGTTAAAATAGTACACACTGAATTAAGTTACACGTTATCATTGTTTCGCTACCTCCACCTGCAGTCAGGGTGTAACACGAACTGAAAGCCTTGAGGCAGGCACTGTTCAACAAATGGGCGAAACAAGCTGAAACTCAATTCCACTATGCCACACCTTCTCAACCAGTGATGTGTGACTGCTTCCCCTCTCCAGCTCCAGCTCCCCTTAAAATTGATTAGCAGCTACTCGAGAGATGTCCCCTCAGAGTTCACCTCACATACAAAAGCAGCAAAGAGAAATAGGCCAGCCTCCCTCCATTGGCCTTATTTGATTCGGGTGGATTTGTCTTGAGGCAGTGCTAAGGCAGCTGTTAGTTAGAACAATCCACACTGCAAAACAAAACAAAGTATTGTATTAAATTGAAATCCCATAATCTCAAAGGAAATAATACTTGTAAAGCTCAAATGATTTCTACTGTACACTGGGGATTGTGTTCAATGTAGCATGATAGTTTATTGGTGTTTCTTAACTACACATATTCCCCCTTTGTGCAAAACAGATGCTGCAGGGAAAGACTTCAGTCTGTAAATTGAAAATAAAGCATTTTATGTTGGAAATACACAGGTAGAGTTTTCACATTGTATAAACAAGTCCATTGTCAACACTAAAGAAATGATTAGACACAGTTTGAATGAAAGACCATCAATCTGAAATGTAAACTGTGGGGTGGAACTGCAATTGCTGGTTTACACCGAAGATAGTTGACAATTTCAGTGGGACAGGCAGCATCTCTAGGGAGGAGGAAACCATCACCCATTCCTTCCACCTGTCCCACTCAGTCACTCCAGCATTTTGTCTCTATTTGAAATGTAAACTGGGCTTCTCTTTCTGCAGATGCTGTATGGCTTGGTGAATTTTTCCACCGTTTTCTATTGTTGTTAGTCATTGTACAATATCTTTGCAAGTTCAGGAATATAAACCAGTTGTACTTGTCAGTAATATTCAAACCTTGCAGTCGGAGATTAGGGTTGTTACTTGGAATGGAATAGAAGTGAAAGCAAAGGGAGAGGGTCGTAGGAAGAAACTGCCGATACTGGTCTACACTGAAGATAGACACAAAATGCTGGAGTAACTCAGCAGGACAAGCAGCATCTCTGGAGAGAAGGAATGGGCAACATTTCGGGTTGAGACCCTTCTTCAGACAGAGTCTCCAGAGATTTTGTTTTTTTAGATTTAGAGATACAGCGCAGAAACAGGCCCTTCGGCCCACCGGGTCCGTGCCGCCCAGCGATCCCTGCACACTAACACTATCCTACACCCACTAGGGACAATTTTTACATTTGCCCAGCCAATTAACCTACATACCTGTATGTCTTTGGAGTGTGGGAGGAAACCAAAGATCTGGGAGAAAACCCACGCAGGTCATGGGGAGAACGTACAAACTACGTACAGAAGGTGCCCGTAGTCAGGATCGAACCTGAGTCTCCGGCGCTGCATTCGCTGTAAGGCAGCAACTCTACCGCTGCGCCACCGTGCCACCCCGTGCCGACAAGATGCTGCCTGTGCTGCTGAGTTACTCCAGTATTTTGTGTCTGTTTTCTATGAAAGCAGACTGGTATAAAATGAGTGCTGTAGAAATGTGCAAATTCAGAGTGTTGTGAGGAGTGGGAAGAGGGATACAGCAACAGGAAGAAGGGCACTTCATTTAACTGTGGTTATTGGAGCAGGGAGTGCCCCAGCGGTGGCACAGCGGTAGAGTTGCCGCCTTACAGCGAATGCAGCGCCGGAGACTCAGGTTCGATCCTGACTACGGGCACCTTCTGTACGTAGTTTGTACGTTCTCCCCATGACCTGCGTGGGTTTTCTCCCAGATCTTTGGTTTCCTCCCACACTCCAAAGACGTACAGGTATGTAGGTTAATTGACTGGGTAAATGTAAAAATTGTCCCTAGTGTGTGGAGGATAGTGTTAATGTGCGGGGATCGCTGGGCGGCGCGGACTCGGTGGGCCGAAGGGCCTGTTTCCGCGCTGTATCTCTAAACCTAAAAAAAATCCCAAAAAAATCAAATGGTGGTGACAAGAGTTTCATCCCATATCCAAGTGCAACAACATACCTTTAGTGTACAGTGGGGCTATGGAACAATCAACATAATTATACAAAAAGACGTCAGCTTTTGCTTTTTCTTTACTCTGCTTTGATATCAATAATAATGAAAGCTGAACTCTCAGTATTTAAAATATTTAACATTACAAACTTTAAAAAGCCAAACAAGGTGGACTAGCTTTATGTCCATCGCAGCTAGGACAACTGTGGGCATTGGAGAAGCAGTGTGGAGGCTAGGGACACGAGTGTACAGAAGCAACCGGCAATCTACTGGAATAGCTCCACGGTTGAGCAGCATTTGTGGGAGGGAAGGAACTGTCAGCATTTTGCGCTCTAACCTGTATCATCACAATGGGAAAACTGCCTTTAATTATTTGGAGTGAATGGGGGATTCTCAGGTTAAAAAGTCTTGAGATATTAAAAAATAAAGCGATGCAGTGATAATATGGAATATAGAGCTCATAACACGTTATAGGAGTAAAATTAGGCCATCGAGTCCACTCCGCCATTCAATCATGGCTGATCTCTGCCTCCTAATCCCATTTTCCTGCCTTCTCCCCATAACCCTTGGCACCTGTTCTAATCAACAATTTGTCTGTCTCTGCCTTAAAGTTGACAAGAACAAACTGTGTGGTGCCAGCAATGGCTGCCTCGCCAACAGTCTGTCCCTCTGTTCCTTCTTTGTGTCTGTTGTGTATGTGTTAAATGTATGTTTTTTAGTGTTCTTTAGCTTGTTTTATGTGGGGGGGGGAGGAGTTGGGTGAAACTTTTTCTAATCTCTTACCTCGACGGAGATGTGATTTTTTCCATATCGTATCTCCGTCCGCACTGCGGCCTAACATTCTGGAGTTGGCGGCCTCTGCTGGAGAGTGACGCGGAGCTCCATCGCGGGGGCCTGCGGACGTACCATCACGGAGCTCGTGATCCCTCTCGAGGGTCGGCTTTGGGGCTCCAGCTGTGGGAGCCTGCTGGACTTTAACATCGTGGAGTCCACGGTCTCTGGTTAGGGACCGACATTGGAGACTCCAAGCCGCAGGAGTTTCAATTGCCCCGACACAGGAGTTTCAATTGCCCCGACGCAGGAGTTTCGATCACCCTGACGTGGGAGTTTCGATCGCCCCGGCGCAGGAGTTTCGATCGCCCCGACGCGGCAGTTTCAATTGCCCCGACGCGGGAGTTTTGATCGCCCCGAGGCAGTAGTTTCAATTGCCCCAACACGGGAGTTTCGATCGCCCCGACGCGGCAGTTTCAATTGCCCCGACGCGGGAGTTTTGATTGCCCCGAGGCAGTAGTTTCAATCGCCCCAACATGGGAGTTTCGATCGCCCCGACACGGGAGTTTCAATTGCCCCGACGCGGGGGTTTCAATCGCCCCGACGCGGGAGTTTTGATCGCCCCGACGCAGTAGTTTAAATCGCCCCGACGCGGGAGTTTCAATCGCCCCGGCGCGGGAGTTTCGGTCGCCCCGACACGGGAGTTTCAATCGCCCCGGCGCGGGAGTTTCGGTCGCCCCGACACAGAAGTTTCAATTGCCCCGACACGGGTTTCGATCGCCCCGACGTGGGGGTTTCAATTGCCCCGACACGGGAGTTTCGATCGCCCCGACGCAGGAGTTTCGATCGCCCCGACGTGGGGGTTTCAATTGCCCCGACACGGGAGTTTCGATCGCCCCGACGCAGGGGTTTCGATCGCCCCGACGCGGGAGCTTGGATCGCCCTGACTGTGGATGGTTCGACTGCCCCGATCGCGGGAGAATAAAGAGGAAGGCGATTGGACCTTATTGCCTTTCATCACAGTGAGGAATGTGGGGAATCCGCAGTGGTGGATGTTTATGTTAACTTTTATGTGGTTGTGTGTCTTGTTGCTTTTTTTTGTATGGCTGTATGGTGATTTGAATTTCACTGTACATTAATTGGTACACGTGACAATGAACTGGCCTTGAAAACTTGAAACCTTGACTAGATAGTTGGAGAGGTGACAACAGGCATGAGCAAAAGTGTGGCATCAGCACTCTTTCATGGTGTAGTCCCTTACAGAGATGAGCTCAGGATGTAGTGCAGCCCAAAGGAGAGTGAAGAACTGGGTATCAGTCGAATCACAACTGGAGGGGTTTTTACCATCACGTAAATGGCATGACGTTTGGCTGTGATATTGATGTTGGAAGGAAGTGAGTGGAAGATTGTGGCCTGAGTTGATGGTGAGAATGGAGAATTAGGACTGAGGTCTGTGAGAAAGGACATGACTGGGGGTCATTGCAATATGGGATGGTATTTATGACTTTGTTTCGACCTTTGGTAGCAGCGGAAATGAGTGTTGAGTGTTCTACATGTGGAGTGAAAGAAGAATTTAATTCATAACAACATACACAAACTTGGAGGTCAGTTCAGTTGAGTTTATTGTCACGTGTATTGAGGTACAGTGAAAAGTTTTTGTTGCATGCTAACCATTCAGCGGATAGACAATACATAATTACAATCCAGCCATTTACAGTGTATAAATGAATAATGAATATAACTTTATTGTCATTCAAAACTAGACGAGTGCATATGTGAACGGAATTCCATTGCAACTGGCTCACAATGCAACACCAATAATAACAATTGATTTAAAATAAATAAATAAATAAGTAACTCGCACATAAAATAATGGTGGTGGATCATTGTGAATTCAAGAGTCTGATGGCTCGGGGGAAGAAGCTATTGCAGAACCTGGCTGTTCTGCTCCGTGTGCTGCAGTACCTTTGACCAGAGGGCAGCAGGGTGAACAGTCCATGATGGACATGGATGGGGTCTTTAATGATGTTGTTGGCCTTGGTCAAGCAGCGTTTGTGTGCAATGTCCTGGATGGAAGGAAGTGAAGTCCCGATGATTTTCCCAGCCGTCCTCACCACTCTCCGCACGGACTTCCAGTCTGGGGCTTTGCAGTCCCCAGACCAGACAGAGATGCAGCTGGTCAGTCTGCTCTCTGTGGTGCCCCTGTAGAAAGTGGTGAGGATGGGATGGGGGAGGTGTGCTTTACTCATCCAGTGTAGAAAGTACAAACGCTGCTGGGCTCTCTTGACTAAAGATGCAGTGTTTAGGGACCAGGTCAGGCTGTCTGTGATCTGCACCCCCAGGAACTTAGTGCTACTGACTAACTCCACAGGGGTGTCACTGATGTGGAGTGGCGTGTGCTTGCGCCGGTTTCTCCTGAAGCTCTCTTTTGTTTTGATACATGATAAAGGGATAATGATGCATGATAAAAGAATAATGTTTTGTGCAAGGTAAAGCCAGTACAGTCCGATCAAGGACAGTCTGAGGGTCACTAATGAGGTAGATAGTAGTTCAGCACTGCTCTCTGGTTGTGGTAGGATGGTTCAGTTGCCTGATAACAGCTGGGAAGAAACTGTCCCTGAATCTGGGGGAGTGCGTTTTCATACTTCTGTACCTTTTGCCCGATGGGAGAGGGGAGAAGAGGGAGTGGCCAGGGTGCGACTCGTTCTTGATTATGTTGCTGGCCTTGCCGAGGCAGCATGAGGTATAAATGGAGTCAATGGAAGGGAGATTGGTTTGGGTGATGGTCTGGGCTGTGTCCACAATTCGCTGCAATTTCTTGCGGTCTCGGATGGAGAGACGGTCTCCCGAAAGAGAAGGAAGCCAGGAATTATTATTGCTCTTCTGGATAATCCTGGAAAAGAGAGACTTTTGGCAGAGGAGTGCAGTAGGTGGATGTGCCCAGGATGATATGGCAAAGGAAGGGAAAACCTGTTGTCTTTCAGATAACGCACAGCCCTGAACCTTCTGCACTGGGGGGGGGAGGTGAGATGCAAAGCAAACGAGGAGTAATAGCTGGTAATGTGTGTACAATCACAAGCTTAGAGCCAAGAGTGTGGACTATTGCATACATAATGCCACATGTATCAGGTAGTTATGCTTAAGGCTCACTGGTAAATTGAAGTCTGTTTACCAGAAATATAATCCTGATTTAAACAAAAAGATTCTCCAGCTTTGAGAAAAATCCTAAAGCAATTCATCTCTGCTCTGTTTGTTTGGCTGCCAATTTTTTCTCTTCCTCTTTTCAGTATTTTACCCAAATGGCTGTTCGACTTGCGAGCATCAAGATAATGAGTGCTTGCAGACTAATTAAACAAAGTGAGGCAGTTAAAGAGATAACCACCCACATGTACATGCCTCCATCAGGGCCCATTGGATCACAGTCAGGAGGAGTCATGCCAAGCCAAGAGTCTCCACCCTAAAGCAACAGGACAGAAGCCAAATGCAACCAATTCAGACAGGTTCCAACCCTCCCATCCACCCTGTATCTCTCAGCAATGAGGGCAGGCTTGATACTTGGCAGTTGCCAGATGGGCTGGAAATTCCCCTTAGGTACGTAGCTGTATGACTAACAATTAGACAAAATCAACACCTCCCAACTAATCATGCACGCTCGTTAGTATCATTGCAATCCCGCATCACTAATTCCTTGTAATCAGGGAAACTTAGATATCACTTTGACAAAATAAAGAACCTAAATTATTTTCAGTCATTTAAACAGCCGTGAGGAACTTGGCCTTACATACAAACTAAATGCCTCTTCCCATTCTTACACAATAGAGCGAATAGACTAAGCTAGTAGAATCTAAATAGAACTATTTTGAGGTGTGGGTGTGCAAGATCAGAGATGCATTGCTACAGATCTTTGATCTTTGTAGACCAGGCAGTGAACCATGTTTGTTTAGCTTTGTAACTAGAGGCACTGAATACAAACGAAGAAAGTCAGGCTAAACATTCACAAGTTACAAGTCATCGGATTAAAACTCAGCTTGTGGTTTTCTGTACAATTATGACACAGAATTCTTTTATCATGTCAAAAATTTGGAGAGAGACTAGAGGGCGACTAGACTGAGACTTCTCGAGCACTCTCAGGGCAGAATGGTGGCACAGCAGTAGAGTTGCTACCTTACCGTGCCAGAGACCCGGGTTCAATCCTGACTACGGGTACTGTCAGTACCGAGTTTGTACATTCTCCCTGTGACCACGAGGGTCTTCTCCGGGTGCTCTGGTTTCCTCCCACACTCCAAAGACGTACTGGTTTGTAGGTTAATTGGCTTTGGTAAAGTTGTAAATTGTCGCTAGTGTGGGATAGTGTTAGTGTAAGGGGCGATCGCTGGTGGGCACGGACTGCAGTGTTTACGCACTGCATCTCTAAAGTCAAAAGCACTCATTATTATGAGCTTGCCTGTCTGACCTGTCAACTGGCTGCAGGATCCAAGGGTGTGTGGGTACATGGAGATATGATCGAGGTATGTTCAAGGACTTGTGAGGAACTTGATAGTTGGCAACCATTTCATGAGACAAGTAGGATCATAGGTACAAAACACAAACATTGCAGCAGAACTATAGGTTAATTGGCCTCTGTAAAAAAAGTGCCCCCATTGTAGACAGTGGGTCAACATAGAACTGATGTTGATGGGTGATCAAAGGGCAGCGTGGACCCATTGGGCTGAAGGACTTGTTTTCATGCTGTGTCACTAAACTAAACTAAACTAAACTAAACATCAGCACACAGGTTGCTGAAATAGAAGAAGATTTCAGAGAAGTTTTTTAAAGACAGTTGAGTATAATTAGAAAGATGATGACTTTTAATTTAGTTTAGTTTAGAGTTACAGCATGGAAACAGGCCCTTCGGCCCACCGGGTCCGCGCCGACCAGCGATCCCCGCACATTAACACGATCCTACACCCACTAGGGACAATTTTTACATTTACCAAGACAATTAACCTACGAACCTGGTATGTTGGCATTCATAGCAAGAGGATTTGAGTTTAGGTGCAGGGAGGTTCTACTGCAGTTGTACAGGGCCTTGGTGAGACCGCACCTGGAGTATTGTGTGCAGTTTTGGTCTCCTAATCTGAGGAAAGACGTTCTTGCCTTAGAGGGAGTACAGAGAAGGTTCACTAGATTGATCCCTGGGATGGCGGGACTTTCATATGAAGAAAGACTGGATAGACTAGGCTTGTACTCGCTGGAATTTAGAAGACTGAGGGGGGATCTTATAGAAACATATAAAATTCTTAAGGGGTTGGAGAGGCTAGATGCGGGAAGATTGTTCCCGATGTTGGGGGAGTCCAGAACCAGGGGTCACAGCTTAAGGATAAGGGGGAAGTCTTTGAGGACTGAGATGAGAAAACATTTCTTCACACAGAGAGTGGTGAGTCTGTGGAATTCTCTGCCACAGAAGGTAGTTGAGGCCAGTTCATTGGCTATATTTAAGAGGGAGTTAGATGTGGCCCTTTTTGCTAAAGGGATCAGGGGGTATGGAGAGAAGGCAGGTACAGGCTACTGAGCTGGATGATCAGCCATGATCATATTGAATGGCGGTGCAGGCTCGAAGGGCCGAATGGCCTACTCCTGCACCTATTTTCTATGTTTCTATGTTTCTATGTCTTTGGAATTGTGGGAGGAAACCGAAGATCTCGGAGAAAACCCACACAGATCACGGGGAGAACATGCAAACTCCATACAGACAGCACCCGTAGTCAGGATCGAACCCAGGTCTCTGGCGCTGCATTCGCTGTAAGGTAGTTCTCACTGATATGAAGGGAGAGAGCGTTGATGTGGGAGGGCATAAACGCTGGAATGTGAGAGCAACGTTTGCTGTTTTTCAAAACATTAAATCAAACATGTCCATTGAATGGGCTTCCTCTGTTCTGGAGGATTCTGTAGTTGCCCAACCCAAAACCTGGCATAAGCTCTTCAGTCTTATCCACCCAGGCACACTGCTGATATCAAATGGATCATTTTCTCCTGCCCCAGCAAGGGCCATTGTGCACAAGAGATTAGTTAGTTGTTACTTCTAAATATCTGACAAACATCTGTTACTCTGCTCGGGATATGGTTGGCAGATATAGTCTAAATAGCTTGCAAGAAATAAACACAAGTGTTAGATTAATAAAACACAACCTTTTAAGTTGAGATATAGCAAAAGGTTTTCCAAATTTGGAGAGAATTTTCAAACAAAATCTATCAAGGGAAAGGAATCTCTATTTAGCAGTTGTTAAATGTTGATACCTTAGTTGAGCTTTAGTTTTGTCTCATTTTCAATGCCTTTGCCCAAGGTAATCAATGATGCAGACACTCAGATGATGGGCTTTGAAATTCCTAATCTGTTTAGTTTAGTTTAATTTAGAGATACATCGCAGAAACAAGCCCTTCAGCCTACTGAGTCCGTGCTGACCAGCGCCCCCCTCACACTAACACTAGGTGGTACAGACACCACATCTGTACAGATGGCCCCCGTAGTCAGGTTCAAACCCAGGTCTCTGGCGCTGTAAGGCAGCAACCCTACCACTGTGCCACCATGCTGCCCCTGCTGCTCGTGTTAGAATGGAAGACAGGAAGATGCTTCATGGAATTTCAGGACAGATTTGCCTCTAAACTCAATCATGCAGCGTGGTCTATTTTAGCATGATCCTATCCAAAAAGGATTTTTTCTTGCCTTGAAACTCAATAATGAGCATTCCCGTGTCACTTTGTGTCACCTTGAAAGTTTGACCAGCCACCTTTTGTGTGAATTGTGCTTGTCCGATGTGATGTTCTTGTTTGAAAAATATCAAGAGACTTGTGAAAAGTTGTGTTTGGAACATTAGCAATGAATTTAAACCAAGTTGTCCTGGCACTAACTCGTGTTGGGCACTGCAGGAAGAACTGGGGGTGAGTGGCACTGTGCTGAGCTAGTCCCCAAAGAGGTAAGCATCATTATCTGCTTCCTACTCTTGATGTCATCCAACTCTTTAGGACCACAAAGGTAAACCCTGCACGGCCACTTCTTACCCACCACTCTCACTTCCCAATCCTCACCCTGTAACTTCATCCCCCCCAACACCCAAATCACTGACTCCCGCTATTCTGATCCTCAAAATGGAAACTTCAATCGTCCCCTTCCCAAAAGCCTAAACCTCTTCACACTGCCAGCGCAATTCAGGTGCTGAATGAACTTCTGTCAAGAGGGGAAAGCATCAGTCAATACTGTTTGGTTTAGTTTTGTTTAGTTCAGAGATACAGCGTGGAAACAAGCCCTTCGGCCCACCAAGCCCGCACCGACCAGCGATCCCCGCACACTAACACAAGCCTACATACACTAATGACAATTTACACTAATACCAAGTATACAAACCCAAGCCAATTAACCTACAAACCTGTACGTCTTTGGAGTGTGGGAGGAAACCGAAGGTCTTGGAGAAAACTCACGCAGGTCGTGGGGAGAACGTACAAACTCCGTACAGACAGCACCCGTAGTGGGGATGGAACCCGGATCTCCGGCGCTGCAAGCGCTGTAAGGCAGCAACTCTACCGCGGCACCACCCAAGGATTGCACTGTGCTGTTGCCATGGGTTACACAAAGATGACATCATCTAAAGGCAAGTTGGGGAGGGTTAGTGGGAGTTGCTGATCAAGTCATTCAGTGATCTTGATGTTGGTGTAGTTTTCAATGACCTACAATGTATCTAGCAGTTGGATCGGTTTGATTCCCCTCACCACAGATAGTAAATGTCAGACTGTCACTGCTAGTAAATTAGCGTGCGAATGCCATTTAACATGTTCCCCGGTGACAAGAATGCCAGCTTCTCCGGTCTGAAGAAGGGTCTCGACCCGAAACGTCACCCGTTCCTTCTCTCCAGAGATGCTGCCTGTCCCTCTGAGTAAATCCAACTTTTTGTGTCTATATTCGCAGTTACTTACATGCAGTTTTTAGCTGATGAATTCCTTTTTTCTTCGCTGTTTAAAAGTCACTTTTATCTGCAGACGTTTAATCTCAGTATCCTTATTTATGATTCTCCAAAATCCCTGAACAATTGTGCTGGAGTTGAAATTGGGAGTTATTGACAGAAGTTTGAGTCCTGTCCCTACAAAAGCCACAGTCATTGTCACTCTTCATTGCTGATGTATTGACATTAGGATAAAATTACAAGGTCATGTTGATTTGTAGTCCCTGGGGTTGCAGGAGATGCAGCCATCTGTCACAGGCTGCAGCTTTTTATTATAAAACGACTAAATCATTTACCAGCGTGAATTAACAATGACCTTCTGTACTGCAATCTCTGGCCAAAAACCTGCTGAACTTGCAAAATAAATCTATGATGACCTGATGCTCTTTACGAGTTGCAAAAAACACAAGCCTTATGATACAAAATCTGTTTGGTTATGGATAAAAGGGGACTCCAGAAAAGACCACTCTGGACTGACAGTGTTCTGCCCTTAAGGTAACAATTTTTGCCCGCTCCAATTTGATTCCACCACTAGCCACATCTTCCCATCTACGCCTCTTGTTCCGCAGAGACCGTTCCCTCTGCAACTCCCAGGTTAACTCATCCCTTCACACCCAAACCACCACCACCCCAGGTGCCTTCCCCTGCAACCGCAGGAGATGCAACACCTGTCGCTATACCTCCTCCCTCGACTCTGTCCAAGGACCCCGACAGTCCTTTCAGGTGAGGTTCGTTCTCCCCGTGACCGCGTGGGTTTTCCCCGAGATCTTCGGTTTCTCCCCACACTCCAAAGGCGTACAGGTTTGTAGGTTAATTGGCTTGGTATAAATGTATCAATGTAAATTGTCCCTAGTGTGTGTGTGGGGTTATGTTAATGTGCGGGGATCGCTGGTAGGGGCGGACTCAGTGGGCCGAAGGGCCTGTTTCCGTGCTGTATCTCTAAGCTAAACTAAATTAAATTCACTGCCTGATTCCTTAGTTCATTCTTTGTGATAACAACTCTCGGTCTTAGCATTTCTCTGGGATTAACATTCCTCTTCCTCTCCTCCTCTCCCACATACACGCTGACACATGCAAAGGTGCACACCTGTGCATGCGTCACTGTTAATACCAGAGTGCAGATCCAGCCGGGGGAGGCACGGTGGCGCAGCGGTAGAGTTGCTGCCTTACAGAACGTGCGGTACAAGAGACCCGGGTTCGATCCCGACCACGGGTGCTGTCTGTACGGAGTTTGTTCGTTTTCCCTGTGATCGCGTGGGTTTTCTCTGAGATCGTCGGTTTCCTCCCACACTCCAAAGACGTACAGGTTTGTTGGTTAATTGGCTTGGCATAAGTGTAAATTGTCCCTAGCGTGTGTGTAGGGTAGCGTTAGTGTGTGGGGATCACTGGTCAGCCCGGACCCAGTGGGCCAAAGAGCCTGTTTCCACGCTGTATCTCTAAAACTACAAAATCTAAAATTATAACCTTCATTTCTGCTTGGTGATGAGAACTTGCTCTAGTCTGAGTGTTCTGGCACTTCACGTGGCCTCTCCTTTAGTTCCTCAGGGTCAGGCTCCTCCGGCTAACAAACAGCAGTGTGGCAGGTTGAGCACATGATTGAGACACTTCACCACCTCGCTGGGTAAAGGTCATGATAGATGGATCGGATGGCAATAATCAGAATTTCCCAGCCTGAAGAAGGGTCTGGACCAGAAGTGTCACCCATTCCTTCTCTCCATAGATGCTGCCTGTCCCACTGAGTTACTCCAGCATTTTGTGATAATATTTTCCATGGAGTTGCCTCAACATCGTCTTCAGTCCTGTTTGTAGACAATTGGAGTGTGTCTGGTGCCACAGCCCTCCCAGTCTGAAGCCATAGCTGGAGCAATCAAAGAAAGCTGACCGTATGATAAATATTTTTCAACAGCCCAGCTACCAAAGTGTCTGTAGCGAGCCTCTCCATAGTAGAGGAGCAGCAGAAACCATGGACTGATCTCCGACGAGAAGCATGCCGTGGAGATTTAAGGATATCTATTTTCTCCAACCTCCATTATAACACATGAATGTTCTGCATAGGTCAAAAAAAATCAACACCTAAATACTTAAATATTAATAGGATACAGGAAAAGTATGATGGAATTTGATAATGGCTAGTTTCACTTTTCAAATAATTGATGTTGTTACCCACACAAATCAAGATTGTTTTTTGTGTAGAAAGGAACTGCAGATGCTGGGTTAAATCGAAGAGAGACACAAAATGCTGGAGTAACTCAGTGGGCCAGGCAGCGTCTCTGGAGAAAAGGAATAGGTGACGTTTCGTGTCGAGACCCTTCCTCAGACGTGAAGATCGTGTTTTTTCTCAGCTTTGCCAGTTTGCACAACCTCTCCACGATCTGCAAATCATAAGTGATTTCCTTTAGCAGTGAGTGCACATGTAAAGGAATATGATTGGACTGCTGAGTAATCTTCACATTATGCGCTATGGTTTATCCTTAGCTTGCAGCAACTTTTGTGCAGGAAGGACCTGCAGATGCTGGTTTAAATCGAAGGTAGACACAAAATGCTGGTGTAACTCAGCGATTCAGACAACATCTCTGGAGAGAGGGAATAGATGACGTTTCGGGTCGAGACCCTTCTTCAGACTAAGAGTCAGGGGAAAGGGAAAGGCAACTTTTGAATTAAATTAACTGTTGAAGAATGGCCACACATTAAATGATCTGTGCCATATTGCTGCTAGTCTGGTTCCTGGTGCAGGAACTGGGTTGTATGTATTTATGGAACATGGGTTAAATCCCCCACTCCTCCACCTCTATGCTTGAATGAGCCACAAGAAAAATCTGGACTCTCCCAACCACTCTCAGTCTGAAGAAGGGTCTAGACCCGAAATGAAAAACATTTAGATATGGATGATTGAACATAGAACACAGGTAGTGCAGCACAATAACAGGCCCTTTGGCCCACAATGTCTGTGCCAAATATATTGGCAAGACCATTACTTATCTAACCACACATAACCCATATCCCTCCATTCACATATGGCTGAACACCTTCGCTCAGTCTGCCTTTGCCTGCGTGATATCCCGGTTGTCAAACACGTCACCTCCCCTCACCATTTCTATACTGACCTTACTGTCCTGGGCCTCCTCCATTGTCAGTGAGTTGAAACGCAAGTTGGAGGAACAGCACCTCATATTTCGCTTGGACAGGCAACCCAGAGGTATGAACATTGATTTCTCTAACTTCAAGTAACCCTTGCATCCCCTCTCTCTCTGTCCCTCCCCCACCCCAGTCATCGTATGAGTTTCACTATCATCCTATTGAGATTCACTGTCTGCATAACTCGTTATCATCTAGCCCACAGCCAACAATTGACCATTGTGGGCTCTACCTTTCCTTAATTATCATTACTTTTTGCATATCTTCCATTCATTTGGTCTATATCTCTCTACATCACCGTCTATATCTCTCATTTCCCTTTCCCCTGACTCTCAGTCTGAAGAAGGGTCTCGACCCGAAACGTCATCTCTTTCTTTTCTCCAGAGATGCTGCCTGACCCGCTGAGTTACTCCAGATTTTTGTGTCTATCTATAGCCTGAATATTCTCCTTCCACCCCAACCCTCCGCCCTCTATCAGTAAACCAGTTGTGAATCCATACGACCAAGTCGCCATTGTTCCGGTCTATTTTAATCTTCTGGATCATGTGTACCATGGGGGACTTTATCAAATGCCTCACTAAAATCCATGTAGACCACATCCACCATCCGACCCTCATCCATCTCCGTTGTTACCTCCACAAAAAAACTTGAGCAGGTTAATGAGGCATGACCTGCCATGTTCAATGGCATGCTCATTGCCCTTAATTAACCCATTCTCTTCCAAATGAGAGTAAATCCTATCCCGAAGAACCATCTCCAATAGTTTCCCTACCACTGACGTGAGGATCACCGGCCTATAATTCTCTGGATTCTCTGCACTTCCCTTCTTAAATTATCTCAATGGTGTCAGGTTAGGTAATATTATCTCAATGGTGTCAGGTTAGGTAAGGGGGAAGTGCAGCGAGACCTGGGTGTCCTTGTATAGCAGTCACTGAATGTTGGCGTGCAGGTACAGCAGACAGTGAAGAAAGCTAATGGCAAGTTGGCCTTCATAACGAGAGGATTTCAGTATAGGAGTAAAGAGGTTCTTCTGCAGTTGTATATGGCCCTGGTAAGACCACATCTGGAGTATTGTGTACAGTTTTGGTCTCCTATTTTGAGGAAGGACATCTTTGTAATTGAGGCTGTGCAGCGTAGGTTCACGAGATTGATCCCTGGGATGGCGGGACTGTCATATGTGGAAAGATTGAAAAGGCTAGGCTTGTATTCACTGGAGTTTAGAAGGATGAGAGGGGACATAAAAAATTATAAAAGGACTGGACAAGCTAGATGCAGGAAAAATGTTCCCAATGTTGGGCGAGTCCAGAACCAGGGGCCATAGTCTTAGAATAAAGGGGAGGCCATTTAAAACTGAGGTGAGAAGGAACTATTTCACCCAGAGAGTTGTGAATTTGTGGAATTCTCTGCCACAGAGGGCAGTGGAGGCCAAATCACTGGATGGATTTAAGAGAGATTTAGATAGAGCTCTAGGGGCTAGTGGAATCAAGGGATATGGGGAGAAGGTAGGCACGAGTTATTGATTGTGGATGATCAACCATGATCACAATGAATGGCGGTGCTGGCTCAAAGGGCCGAATGGCCTCCTCCTGCACCTATTTTCTATGTTTCTATATTTTAATGTAAATAAAGGAACAACATTAGCCACTCTCCGGTCCCCTGGGGCCTCATCTGTGGCTAGAGATCTTTGAAGCAAAGATCTTTGTCAAAGCTGGGATTCATAGACCCTCAGTCCTCCTTCAATTCACTCCAGGCATTTAGCACCAATGAGAGCAGTTTTGCCATGCCGTCTCTGCCACGATGTCAGATCAGCAGAGCATCCAATACCAGTATAGGAGGATCCTGAAACATAACGTAGCATCTGATCGGATCATTTATCTTTGAGAAGAAAGCTTTGTTGTACTTGTTCAGACAATGAGAAAATTAAGTAAAGGTCACCATTTGTTCCCTAAGCAGTATAGCTTGCCCTTCGGCCCATCGGGTCCGCGCCGACCAGCGATCACCCCGCACAAGAACACTATCCTACACCCACTAGGGACAATTTACACTTATCCCAGGCCAATTAACCTACATACATACCTGTACGTCTTTGGAGTGTGGGAGGAAACCGAAGATCTCGGGGAAAACCCACGCAGGTCACGGGGAGAACGTGCAAACTCCGTACAGACAGCACCCGTAGTCGGGATGGAACCCGGGTCTCCGGTGCTGCAAGCGCTGTAAGGCAGCAACTCTACCGCTGCGCCACGGTGACCGTCCAATGAAGAGGAGACATTAGACTGAGCAAAGATTGCAAATTTTGTTTCGCCAAGAAAAATTGATGAACGGGAAGGAGTCTTAATGACAATCCAGCATTTTCATGGACACTACTGCTGTGTTTTCCCCCAAAAATCTGTTATTGACACCAACAGCCACATCTGTGGTTCAGTTCAGTTTAGCATATTGGCACATGTACTGAGGTACAGTAAAAAGCAGGTTAGTGGGTGGATTGGGTCTGTATCTAGGCAGGGCATGGGAGAAGAGGGGGGAGAAAAAAAAGTGGGGGCGGGGGTAGTTCATGTTTAGTTGCTTAAGATTGGAGAATTCAATGTTCATGTTGGGCGGTAAACCACACAGTTTGCTCAAGTCTTTAGCATCTGCAGTTCCTTGTGTTTACCCGTGACATGTGTACTGACTGTGAGCAAGACACTTTAAAGAAACGTGGTGAGAAAGCGAGATACAGTAACCATGATTGTGAGAAAGGATGGGAAAGCAGTTTGCCTGAACAGGCAACCCAGACGTATGAACATTGATTCTCTAACTTCAAGTAACCCCCTCTCTCTCCGTCCCTCCCCCACCCCAGTCATCGTACGAGTTTCACTGTCATCCTATTGAGATTCACTGTCTGCATAACTCGTTATCATCTAGCCCACAGCCAACAATTGACCATTGTGGGCTCCACCTTTCCTTAATCATCGTTACTTTTTGCATATCTTCCATTCATTTGGTCTGTATCTCTCTATATCACCGTCTATATCTCTCATTTCCCTTTCCCCTGACTCTCAGTCTGAAGAAGGGTCTCGACCCGAAACGTCACCTCTTTCTTTTCTCCAGAGATGCTGCCTGACCCGCTGAGTTACTCCAGCTTTTTGTGTCTATCTATAGCCTGAATATTCTCCTTCCACGCCAACCCTCCGCCCTCTATCAATAAGCCAGTTGTGAATCCATAGAATAAGTCACCATTGTTCCGAGGGCGGCACGGTAGCGCAGCGGTAGAGTTGCTGCTTTACAGCGAATGCAGCGCCGGAGACTCAGGTTCGATCCTGACTACGGGTGCTGTCTGTACGGAGTTTGTACGTTCTCCCCGTGATCTGCGTGGGTTTTCTCCGAGATCTTTGGTTTCCTCCCACACTCCAAAGAAGTACAGGTTTATAGGTTAATTGGCTTGGTAAATGTAAAAAAAATAGTCCCTAGTTGGTGGTTGTAGTAATGTTCGGGGATCGTTGGTTGGCGCGAACCCGGTGGGCCGAAGGGCCTGTTTCCACGCTGTATCTCTAAACTCAACTAAAATTCAATGTTCATTACACAGATTTGCAAAGTACCTTGACAGAAGATAATATATCGTTCTTCAATTTTATGTAGGTCCTTTCTATATCATTGAAAGAGGAGGCCACAGAGAAGCAGGTTGGAGTGAGAGTGGAATTAAGAATTGAAGCTTGTAATGCCAAGGGGAAACGACACAAATTGGATGTGGAGAAGATAATCTGGAACTCGGAGTCACTGCTTAAAATGGACGGTCACCCTCTAAAGATGGAGATGAGACAATTGTTTTTCTCTCCGAGAATTGCGAGTCTCTGAAATTCTCATCCTCAAAGTGCAGTGGAAGCAAAGTCTTTGAATATGTTTAAGGCACAGATAGACAGATACCTGATAAGCAAAGAAGTGAAAAGTTATTTTGGGTAAGCAAGAATTTAGAGTTAAAGTTACAATCAGATCAGCCATGATTCTACTGGATGTTGGAGCAGAGTTGTGGGGCCAGGTGGATTAGCTCAGCTCCAAATCCCTTTGTTCTTACTATTGCCCTGTGCTTCACTCTTCACAGCGAAAGGATTAACTCCACTGTTTGCCTTTGTGGATTTTAATAATGAATGAAGAAAACTAAAGTTGAGTTGCAAGTGAAGTAATTGATGGAAACCAAGATATCTGACCAAGACTAACAGTCTCTTCTCACTTCAGCAGTGAGCATGTTTTCACAAGTAGTAACAGCATTGATATAGCTGCACACATCTAATTAGTGTAGGATGTCTTGGTGGTAATAGAGATGTCTTTTTTATAGAGGATACTAACAGAAGATGCAATTCCAGCCACTCTGCTAAACCTACTTCCTACTTCCCACTTCAGATGCAACCATTCATTCTTGCAGGGGAGCAATCCCACTCCTATCCCATTTCTCCTCATTTCTCTGTAGCCATGTAATTCATTCTCTCTCACATTCCCGTTATCTCCCCTTTGATTCTGTTGCCATTTACCTATGTACAGTGACTTACTGTAGCTGCTTAACCCAGCAACAGCATGTCAGGGATCTGGGGGCAAACCAGATCACCTCACAGAAACCTGTGAGGTTACGAGGAGCACTTGGAAACTCCACACACACAGCACCCAAGATCAAGGCTAAACGAGGGTCCCTGGAGCAGTGCCACCGTGCCACCAGGCAACTGTGCCAACTGTGCCACTGTACCACTATCCCACTATTCCACTATCCCACTATCCCACTATCCCACTATACCACTATCCCACTATCCCACTGTCCCACTGTCCCACCGTCCCACCGTCCCACCGTCCCACCATCCCACCATCCCACTGTCCCACTATCCCACTATCCCACTGTCCCACTGTCCCACTATCCCACTGTCCCACTGTCCCACTGTCCCACTATCCCACTGTCCCACTGTCCCACTATCCCACTATCCCACTATCCCACTGTCCCACTATCCCACTGTCCCACTATCCCACTATCCCACTGTCCCACTATCCCACTGCCCCACTGTCCCACTGTCCCACTGTCCCACCGTCCCACCATCCCACTGTCCCACCGTCCCACCGTCCCACTGTCCCACTATCCCACCGTCCCACTATCCCACTGTCCCACTATCCCACCGTCCCACCGTCCCACTATCCCACTGTCCCACCGTCCCACTATCCCACTGTCCCACTATCCCACTATCCCACTATCCCACCGTGCCACAGTGCCACTAAGCCACATGTTCTGTGGTATTAATATGCCCATCCCAACATTGAATTTCAGATAGGATGTTGTTGAAATGGAATGGTAGATTTACTCCTTTTGTGCCATGTGCCAACAATAATTTGCAGTTTGGGAAAGCACACACCCACACAAGGCTTGCAGGTCCTACTTTATACATGGATGCCATTGGCATCACTTAGACCTGACTGCCATTGTAATGTTTACTTGACTGAGGGTCTGGCTGTGGTTCTGAAAACTGGATAATGATCAGCAGTAAATCCCTTCTGGTGAGTTGATTTTTAGTTTTTTGGGTATAAAAGGAACAGGAGTTTACCCCAGTCCAGACGAGGGATGTTTAGGCTGAACTATCGCGCTTAAGCAATGGTCCAGTCTGAACTCTCTACAATATTGCAGTTCTGGGATCTGTTGCCTCACAGAACCAGTGATGTGGGTTCAGTTCTGACCTCTGGTTCTGATTACGTGGAATTTACGCATCTACCTACGTATGACTGAATGGGTTTTCTCTGTGCATTTCCATTTCCTCCCATATCCCAAAAGATATGCTGGTCAAAAGGTTAATTGGCCATGGTAAATTGCTCCAAGTGTGTGGGATTTGGGTATGCGAGTAATTCATGATTGGCATGGGCTCATGACCAGAAGGGCCTGTCGCTGTGTTCTATGACAGTTGTAATGCCATGGAATAGCCTTGGGCTGACTTACAAACTATTTAGTACAGGAGATGAGGCAGAAGAGACAGACTGCTCAAGTAACCTGATTATTCTAAGTTCAATGGTACAATATTTCCAGTCATCTATCATAGATGGTTCACCTATTATTACCTTTCAAACAATCATATAGTCAGTCTGTGTTTGGATGTGTGCTCAGAGTGCGTCAGGAAAACCTGCGACTTAATCTTTTCACCTGTGACTCAATCCCTTGACTGAACAAATCACATATCATAGAAACATAGAAACATAGAAAATAGGTGCAGGAGGAGGCCATTTGGCCCTTCGAGCCAGCACCACCATTCATTGTGATCATGGCTGATCATCCACAAACAGTAACTGTGCCTGCCTTCTCCCCATATCCCTTGGTTCCACTAGCCCCGAGAGCTCTATCTAACTACTAACTATCACTGCTCCTAATATGACTTGTTAAAAATTTTGATTTTGGAAATTTTCGGAAATACTCCAAATTAATTAAGAAAATAAGTAATAGTTAAGAGATGTTTGATGTGATGTAAATGTGTATCAGATGGAAATTTATATTTTTATTGGTCTATTAGGAAACATAAAATGGGCCCTTACTCGTTACATCGTACTGCATATCTGACTGAGTCAATATTACTTAATTGAACCCAAAACAAAACACTAATTAATCTGAACAATTATCATTTATCAACAACTGCATTTTGAAGAGTAAAAAGTTGCAGGTTTACTGTGGCAAACATTTCACAGAAGCTTGCAATTAAATATCAAAATTAATATTTAAAGACCTCAGAAGGAGTATTAACAGAATGACTGGAACTGCTCCTTCAAATACAGGCCTCTACTAAAGTAGAAAGTAATCCTCTATTATCATGAAGACATGTAACATACATTAAATACCCATAGCTGCATCCGTCTTGTTACTTGTTGCTGCCTCATAAAGGCAGCCCGCATCATCAGAGACCCACACCACCCTGGCCACACACTCACTGACCCACACCACCCTGGCCACACACGCACTGACCCACACCACCCTGGCCACACACTCACTGACCCACACCACCCTGGCCACACACTCACTGACCCACACCACCCTGGCCACACTCTCACTGACCCACACCACCCTGGCCACACACTCACTGACCCACACCACCCTGGCCACACACTCACTGACCCACACCACCCTGGCCACACACTCACTGACCCACACCACCCTGGCCACACACTCACTGACCCACATGACCCTGGCCACACTCTCACTGACCCACACGACCCTGGCCACACACTCACTGACCCACACCACCCTGGCCACACACTCACTGACCCACACCACCCTGGCCACACACTCACTGACCCACACCACCCTGGCCACACACTCACTGACCCACACCGCCCTGGCCACACACTCACTGACCCACACCACCCTGGCCACACACTCACTGACCCACACCACCCTGGCCACACACTCACTGACCCACATGACCCTGGCCACACTCTCACTGACCCACACGACCCTGGCCACACACTCACTGACCCACACCACCCTGGCCACACACTCACTGACCCACACCACCCTGGCCACACACTCACTGACCCACACCACCCTGGCCACACACTCACTGACCCACACCACCCTGGCCACACACTCACTGACCCACACCACCCTGGCCACACACTCACTGACCCACACCACCCTGGCCACACACTCACTGACCCACACCACCCTGGCCACACTCTCACTGACCCACACCACCCTGGCCACACACTCACTGACCCACACCACCCTGGCCACACACTCACTGACCCACACCACCCTGGCCACACTCTCACTGACCCACACCACCCTGGCCACACTCTCACTGACCCACACCACCCTGGCCACACTCTCACTGACCCACACCACCCTGGCCACACTCTCACTGACCCACACCACCCTGACCACACACTCATCTCACCCCTGCCATCGGGAAGAAGGTACAGGAACCTGAAAACTGCAACGTCCAGGTTCAGGAACAACTTCTTCCCTACAGCCATCAGGCTATTAAACACTACAACCTCAAATAAGCTCTGAACTACAATAGACTATTATTGATAATATTGCACTATTATTGTTTGTTTTTGTTTTTTTGAGTACGTATATATGCTTTTGTGTGTATATATATACACACAAACACATATATACATATATGTTTGTGTGTATATATATATATATATATATATATATAATATGTGTATATGTGAGTACGTGAATAGAAACATACACTGAACTTTTTTTCTCATTTATTATATTGTTTACAGTGTACTATGTTCTTCTTCAGTCTGAAGAAGGGTCTCGACCCGCAACGTCACCCATTCCTTCTCTCCAGAGATGCTGCCTGACCTGCTGAGTTACTCCAGCTTGTTGTATCCATCTTCAGTTTAAATCAGCATCTGCACTTTCTTCCTACATAATATGAAGCAATCTTCAGATATTTGCTCCGTTCACTGCTTACACTATATTTTTTCAGTCGATAAAAGAAAAAAAATTAAGTTCTATCATCCTTAATGTACAGTAAATGGTTGTTTATTGATCGTTCAGAAGGCACTCCCTCAGTTAAATGTGTTATGTACGAAAATAACTGCAGATGCTGGTACAAATCAAAGGCATTTATTCACAAAATGCTGGGGTAACTCAGCAGGTCAGGCAGCATCTCAGGAGAGAAGGAATGGGTGACGTTTCGGGTCGAGACCCTTCTTCAGACTGAAGAATGTGTTATGTTGTGATTAAGCACCAACCTTTACAATTTAAGTTAACGTGTTATGTTGTGAATACACAATTTATAAAGTAACTAATTTCAGTAAATATAGACTTCTAAAGATGTGGGGAGTTTGAAGAAGGAGAAATGAGAATTAAAAGTAAATGCTGTTCCCTGTGATTAAAATCTTCATTTTAGTTTTGTTTCAATGTAATGAAGGATAATTTCATTATTTCGTTATTATTCTTTCAGGTATGATTGATGAATGTAAATTACTTTGGCACCTATATATAATTTCAAAGGAATTCTTTAAACCTTCTCCAAATCGAGGACTGTGGAAATAATGTTCTCCTCCTCCACACTCTGACCCCATGCACTGAACTACTTTGTGTGCCTCTCGGCTTTAAATGCAGACATTCTGATCATGTATTGTACGGATTGTACATTACATCCTTTTTGTTCTTTTTGGATGATTATTTCACCAGGATCTGAAACTGCCGTGGTCTAAAGAATGGCCTCAATTCCAGTTGTGAACGATCCGTGCCAACACACTAAAAGCACCGTTTATTAGCCAGGGTCAAGTGTTTCGGTTCTGGCTGTTAAGCAGCACAAATTTCCATTATTGCATATGATAATCCTCTTGACGATTTAACCTGCTGTGAGCTGGAAATTGCAACGCACAGGAATTTGCAGGATAGGTTCTTGTAAATGAACAATAACAGGTTGTTTTATGTACGGTTCACAATTCAGCCCCATGTGCACACTGGAGTGCTATCCTAATAATAAGAAGCACCCTGACCTTGCAGATTTCCGTGCGCTTTGAATGAGAACAATGCCTGGGGTCTTAAAATCTTTATTATGTTATGTCGAGGCAGGTCTGCTAGCTGTTGTTTTTCCCTCATCTTGGCTGTCTCACACAGGCAGGGTATTTCAACTCATTGGCGTACAAGGGCAGACAGCCAGAGCCAGTGCTGAAGGTTTGTCGGACTGAGCACATGACACCACATATTCAAGCACATTGTTGTCGAAAATGATTTATTCAGGAGGTTCGTGGTGTCGGAAGAAAAACAAACCAGGGGCAAGCTTTAGGATTGCACCGAGGAAATAAACATTAACAGGTCACAATCTTCAGGAGGCAATTTGAATTTGTACAGCTTGCTGGGATGAATAAAGGCATTGATCTTGTTGGGTATTTATGCAGGCTCTCCCTGCAGAATGCTGATTGCTTTCCCTGTCCTTACACATTGCATCGTCCTGTAGAGATGCTGAGGGTCGGTGAGAAACTCCTCTAAAGGAAGATTGAGCTCGGACAGATACATGCACTGTCTGGGAGCTGGAGAAGATGAGACAGTCCGCCTAAACCTACCTGATCTCCCCGTTGCTAAACACTCCCCCTCCCCCTCCCATTCCCACACTGACCTTTCTGTCCTGGGCCTCCTCCATTGTCAGAGTGAGGCCCAGCGCAAATTGGAGGAACAGCACCTCATATTTCGCTTGTGCAGCTCACACCCCAGCGGTATGAACATTGACTTCTCTAACTTCAAGTAGCCCTTGCTTTCCCTCTCTCTCCATCCCCTCCTCCTTCCCAGTTCTATAACCAGTCTGACTGTCCCCGTTTACATTTTATCTCTGATTGCTTTGTTGTCACCTTCTCCAAGCTAACAATGATCTATTTCTACATTTTCCTTGATCGGCATCTCTTTTGATCTCATTTTCACACCTTACCCTTCCTTATCTCTGTGCCTCTCCCCTGACTCTCAGACTGAAGAAGGGTCTCGACCCGAAACGTCACCCATTCCTTCTCTCCAGAGATGCTGCCTGTCCCGCTGGGTTACTCCAGCACTTTGTGTCTGTCTTCGGGGAAGAAACAAATTGGAACAACAATGTGAAGTGGGGAGGTGGATGTAAAGCCTCATAAATGACCAGAGGAGCTGGAGATCTGGTTCATACCCCTGCTTTGCACCATCCCTCAAGTGATAATACTCAACTCCTGACTGTTTGTGGTGCTGCTGGTGACCCTTGGAGCAGATGATCAAGGTCCTCAGGGGTAATGAGTAATTTTGAGTGCAGGTGAGGAGGAAATCAGAAGCCTTGGGTCATGGTAGTTGGGGTGACTGCAGAGGTCAGAGATTAGCAAGGATAACCCGAGGACTCCATCTGCTCACTTGAATGACAAGGCAACCCCTCTTCCTACGACATCACGAGCCGGCAAGGCCTGCAGAATGGTGTTCTTTACCCTCCAACAATAGCCTATAAGATGGATAGGAATTCATCTAGGAATTCATCTAGGAAGATAGGGATTCTTTTCAACCTACAGTAGTAATGGAGGAACTATTATGTGCCTTGTAGCAAATAAACTATTCTGCCAACATGAAGACAAATAATCCAGAGAGGTAAGGCACTAAACTATGATGATACTAAAACCAAATCTTGAATTCCACGGTATTTCAAAATCAGTTTGAACTAAAAGCTGAATTTCTTACAAGTTATAAAAGGACTGGACAAGCTAGATGCAGGAAAAATGTTTCCAATGTTGGGGGAATCCAGAACCAGGGGCACAGTCTAAGAATAAAGGGGAGGACATTTAAAACTGAGGTGAGGAAAAACTTTTTCACCCAAAGAGTTGTGAATTTGTGGAATTCTCTGCCACAGAGGGCAGTGGGGGCCAATCCACTGGATGAATTTAAAAGAGAGTTAGATAGAGCTCTAGGGGCTAGCGGAATCAAGGGATATGGGGAGAAAGCAGGCATGGATTATTGATTGTAGATGATCAACCATGATCACAGTGAATGATTATGTGTTATGTAACACGCTTTCCCATACAACACATAAACCTCGAAGGGCCAAATGGCCTCCTCCTGCGCCTATTTTCTATTCTATCTATCTATTTTGCCATGTCCTGGTAACAGCAAAGCATTCCCAGAAACTGCATACCACCAGAATTAATTGTAATATTGGAATGAAGCTGTCTGTAATCTTGTAATAAGGTTGGCAGCAAGACCTTTGATCCTGGCATTAAGTCCCAATTTGTCTTGTCCCCACAATTGGATTCACAGTCTGGTTTCCAGTTTCCCCATGACCCTTCTTGCTGATATCGTAAAATTTGCCCAAGTAATTGTTATCTCAGTCAAACCCGAGCCAAACTCTCCACACACAAGAGTATTTATAACGCACATTTATATGCAGTCCATTACCTGTTCATCAATGTTGAATCTTTGCTCATATATAATTCTTGATTTATATCTATAATATATTGAAAATCGTATGTTTGCACAGGCTCTCCATATCAAAACCTTATTTCTTCTTGTCGACTTTCTCCATTATTAATTCCTGCTTTAAAATTTTAATGGGTTTTGAAAACTCGTGCTGCGGCAATTTGGTCTCCTACCAAGGGTAGCACGTTTCCGCATCTCCCACTCCTTATACTACCTGGAACCTACTGGGCCTCCTCCATTGTCAGTGAGGTCTGATGTCTGAAGAAGGGTCTCAACCTGAAACGTCACCCATTCCTTCTCTCCAGAGCTTCACTCTGTTGACTAGTTAGTTAACACGGTGGCCCATACAGCACATTTTCTGACATTTTCGCCACCTCCAACGGGATCCCACTACTGGCCACATCTTCCCATCCCCTCCCCTTTCTGCCTTCCACAGAGACCGTTCCCTCCACAATTCCCTGGTCAACTCGTCCCTTCCCACCCAAACCACCCCCTCCCCAGGTACTTTCCCCTCCAACTGCAGAAGATGCAACACCTCCCCTCTCCACTCCATCCATAGACCCCAACAGTCTTTTTAGGTGAGGCAGAGGTTCACTTGCACCTCCTCCAACCTCATTGAGGGTAGGGTGTTGACATGGATAGAAAATTGGTTGGCAGACAGGAAGCAAAGAGTTGGAGTAAACGGGTCCTTTTCAGAATGGCAGGCAGTGGTGAGTGGAGTGCCGCAAGGCTCAGTGTTGGGGCCGCAACTGTTTACCATATATATTAATGATTTGGAAGAGGGAATTAGAAGCAACACTAGCAAGTTTGCGGATGACACAAAGCTGGGTGGCAGTGTGAACTGTGAAGAGGATGTTAGGAGGTTGCAGGGTGACCTGGACAGGTTGAGTGAGTGGGCAGATGCGTGGCAGATGCAGTATAATATAGATAAATGTGAGGTTATCCACTTTGGCGGCCAAAGCAAGGAGGTAGAATATTATCTCAATGGAGTTAGGTTAGGTAAGGGGGAGGTGCAGCGAGATCTGGGTGTCCTTGTACACCAGTCACTGAAAGTAAACATGCAGGTACAGCAGGCAGTGAAGAAAGCTAATAGCATGTTGGCTTTCATAACAAGAGGATTTCAGTATAGGAGTAAAGAGGTTCTTCTGCAGTTGTATAGGGCCCTGGTAAGACCACATCTGGAGTATTGTGTACAGTTTTGGTCTCCTAATTTGAGGAAGGACATCCTTGTAATTGAGGCAGTGCAGCATAGGTTCACGAGATTGATCCCTGGGATGGCGGGACTGTCATATGAGGAAAGATTGAAAAGACTAGGCTTGTATTCACTGGAGTTTAGAAGGATGAGAGAGGATCTTATAGAAACATATAAAATTATAAAAGGATTGGACAAGCTAGATGCAGGAAAAATGTTCCCAATGTTGGGCGAATCCAGAACCAGGGGCCACAGTCTTAGAATAAAGGGGAGGCCATTTAAAACTGTGAGAAGAAACTTTTTCACCCAGAGAGTTATGAATTTGTGGAATTATCTGCCACAGTGGAAGCCAAATCACTGGATGGATTTAAGAGATAGTTAGATAGAGCTCTAGGGGCTAGTGGAATCAAGGGATATGGGGTGAAGGCAGGCACGGGGTATTGATTGTGGATGATCAGCCATGATCACAATGAATGGTGGTGATGGCTGAATGGCCTCCTCCTGCACCTATTTTCTATGTTTCTATGTTTCTAACCACTGTATCCGCTGTTCCAGATGTGGACTCCTGTATATCAGCGAGACCAAGCGCAGGCTCGGCGATCATTTCGTTGAACACCTCCGCTCAGTCCGCCTAAACCTACCTAATCTCCTGGTTGCTCAACACTTTAATTCCCCCTCCCATTCCCGTATTGATCTTTCTGTCCTGGGCCTCCTCCATTGTCAGAGTGAGGCCCAGCGCAAATTGGAGGAACAGCATCTCATATTTCGCTTGGGTAGTTTACACCCCAGCGGTATGAACATTGACTTCTTTAACTTCAAGTAGCCCTTGCTTTCCCTCTCTCTCTCCATCCCCTCCCCCTTCCCAGTTCTCAAACCAGTCTTAATGTCTCTGGCCACATTTTATCTCTGAAACGCCCACCCCCCCGACATCAGTTTGAAGAAGGGTCTCGACCCGAAACATCACCCATTCCTCTCCAAAGATGCGGCCTGTCCCGCTGAGTTACTCCAGCATTTTGTGTTTATGTTGATCGGACTTTACTAGCTTTACCTTGTACTAACCGTTATTCCCTTACACTGTAACATACTGCAAACACTGTAAATGGATCGATTGTAATCATGTATTGTCTTTCTGCTGTCTGATTAGCACGCAACAAAAGCTTTTCACTGTACCTCGGTACACG
The DNA here is from genome assembly GCF_053455715.1 of Rhinoraja longicauda. Taxonomy (NCBI): domain Eukaryota; kingdom Metazoa; phylum Chordata; class Chondrichthyes; order Rajiformes; family Arhynchobatidae; genus Rhinoraja; species Rhinoraja longicauda. The sequence goes on along the minus strand of NC_135973.1, from coordinate 37,081,138 downwards.
TGACAATGAACTACACTGAAGTTTTTATTTATGCGGTGTTCAAGTTTAGATCCTTTCTCTTCCTTTCATTCCCGACAAAGCATGAAGCTGCATTAAAGACCACCTCATCTGTGCCATTTAAAGGGATCAGCAACTCTTTGCGGTTGGTGACAAGTAAATGTCGTCCAGCTGTTACTGCAATTTCCTTCCCACCCAAACCACCCCATCCCCAGGACAGAAGACCCTTCTTCAGTCTGAGTCACTCCAGCTTTTTGTGTCTATCATTGCTTCATACAACAAATTATCCTCCAACATTTTTGCCAACTCCAACGGGATCCCACTACTGGCCACATCTTCCCATCCCCTCCCCTTTCTGCTTTTGGCAGAGACCGTTTCCTCCATAACTCCCTGGTCCACTCGTCCCTTCTTACCCAAACCACCCCCTCCCCAGGTACTTTCCCCTGCAACCGCAGGAGATGCAACACTTGTCCCTTTACCTCCCCGCTCGACTCCATCCAAGGACCCAAACAGTCTTTCCAGGTGAGACAGAGGTTCACCTGCACCTCCTCCAACCTCATCTACTGTATCCGCCGTTCCAGGTGTCAACTTCTCTACATCGGCGAGACTAAGCGTGAGCTCGGCGATCATTTCGCTGAACACCTCCGCTCAGTCCATCTTAACATACTTGATCTCCCGGTGGCTCAGCACTTTAACTCCCCCTCCCATTCCCAGTCTGACCTTTCGATCCTGGGCCTCCTCCATAGTCAGTGTGGCCCAGCGCAAATTGGAGGAACAGCATCTCATATTTCACTTGGGTAGTTTACACCCCAGCAGTATGAACATTGACTTCTCTAACTTCAGACAGTCCCTGCTTTCCCCCTCTCTCTCCATCCCCTCCCCCTTCCCAGTTCTCCCACTAGTCTTCCTGCCTCTGACTACAATCTATCTCTGTCCCGCCCACTCCCCTGACATCATTCTGAAGAAGGGACTCGACCCGAAACATCTCTCGAGATGCTGCCTTCTCTCTCGAGTTACTCCTGCATTTTGTGTCAACCTTTGATTTAAACCAGCATCTGCATTTTTTTTTATTCCTCCTGCAATTGTACAATTGCGTTGGGTGACAAGGACCTGCAGGGACTGGTGTGAAAGGTGCTTACTGAGATGTTGCTGTCTTCAAAGCTTCTGCACAAATTGGTCACTTTCAGATGTGGACACATTTGCAAGAATTCTCTGGGGTATATGGACAGACCACGAAGGGGGCAGAGGGCACAATGGACAGGATAAGCTGCTGGAGAAAACAGGAGGACTTGAGTACAAGGAGATGGTATACTTGTTGAATTATAATTTTGCTTCGGTTTTTATATTGAAGGAAAAGGATAGTATCCTAGATGTCCTACAGAACAGCACAAGAGATCTTTTCCCTGTGGCTATCAAACTGTACAACTCCTTCCTCTTCTATCGTGGGGTAGACTGACTCCCCTTCCACCACCCCCCCCCCCCCATTATCTTTGCACATCCCCAATCCTTTCCACACGTCACTTTAATTTCATGTTTCACGTATCCTGTGTTTTATGACTGTTGGCAGATCAATTTAGCTGTTGGGATAAATAAAGTTCTATCGTGTCATTTCGTATTCTACAACAAATATTAAATTTGGGAAGAACGATTTGCACAAAAATAATTTGCACCAGATAATCATGTTGCTGATAGTAACAGTTTCAGTTTTGTTTATTGTCACGTCTACCGAGGTACCGTGAAAAGCTTTTGTTGCGTAAGGAAAGACGATACATGATTACAATTGAGCCGTTTACAATGCAGAGACGTATGCAAGGTTTAATGCAAGGTAAAGCCAGCAAAGTCCGATCAAGGATAATCCGAGGGTCACCAAAGATGTAGATAGCAGTTCAGCACTGATCTCTGGTTGTGGTAGGATGACTCAGTTGCCTGATAACAGCTGGGAAGAAACTGTCCCTGAATCTGGAGATGTGCATTTCAGAACTATAGAATGACAACTCCTCATGGTCAACATTCTCACCTAAAGCAAATGCCCTGACTATATAATCTTCCAAAGATTCATAAATTGTTCCTTTAGATTGGAAAATTGTAAATTACACTCCAGTATTACAGAGAGATGCCAGAGGGAAATATAAGAATGATAGGACATTTAGCCTGCCATCTGATGTCAGACAAGTTCTAACGCCTACCTTAAAGGATGGAATGGCTGTTTGGTAATTTTTCATTTGATCAGGGAGAAAAAGAATGAAGGCCTATCATCATTAGGATAGCCTAGTACAGTTCCTTTGTTGCTGTGTAGCTAAAAGGAACTGCAGATGGTGGTTTACAAAAAAAGACACAAATTGCTGGAGTAATTCACCGGGTCAGGCAGAGTCTGAAGAAGGGTCCCAACATAAAAATACACCTCTCTGCGTTCTCCAGAGATGCTGCCTGACCCAATGAGTTACTCCACCACTTTGTGTCTTGTCTTCATAAAATAACTGATGTGACATAATTTTTATAATTATCTCTGTTTACTGTGCAAATCAAACATCTGATTAATGTTTTAACCTCCACAGAATAGAAAATCTTCCTTTAAAATTTTATTAAAATAAAAAGTGGTTTTGAACCTTCAGTCTGAAGAAGGGTCCTGACCCAAAATGTCACCTATCCATATTATCCAGAGATGCTGCCTTCCCTTCAGAGCTACTCCAGCACTTCCAGCACTAGAAATGTTTGAAGCAACATGTCTGTTTTAGACAATAGATAATAGACAATAGGTGCAGGAGGAGGCCATTCGGCCCTTCGAGCCAGCACCACCATTCAATGTGATCATGGCTGATCATTCTCAATCAGTACCCCATTCCTGCCTTCTCCCCATACCCATCCTTAAGAGCTCTATCTAGCTCTCTCTTGAATGCATTCAGAGAATTGGCCTCCACTGCCTTCTGAGGCAGAGAATTCCACAGATTCACAACTCTCTGACTGAAAAAGTTTTTCCTCATTTCCGTTCTAAATGGCCTACCCCTTATTCTTAAACTGTGGCCCCTTGTTCTGGACTCCCCTAACATTGGGAACATGTTTCCTGCCTCTAATGTGTCCAACCCCTTAATAATCTTATACGTTTCGATAAGATCTCTCATCCCCTCTCATCCTTCAAAATTCCAGCGTATACAAGCCTAGCTGCTCCAGTCTTTCAACATATGACAGTCCCGCCATTCCGGGAATTAACCTAGTAAACCTACGCTGCATGCCCTCAATAGCAAGAATATCCTTCCTCAAATTTGGAGACCAAAACTGCACACAGTACTCCAGGTGCGGTCTCACTAGGGCCCTGTACAACTGCAGAAGGACCTCTTTGCTCCTATACTCAATTCCTCTTGTTATGAAGGCCAACATTCCAATAAACAATAGACAATAGACAATAGGTGCAGGAGTAGGCCGTTCGGCCCTTCGAGTCCGCACCAACATTCAATGTGATCATGGCTGATCATTCTCAATCAGTACCCCGTTCCTGCCTTCTCCCCATACCCCCTGACTGAGCTATCCTTAAGAGCTCTATCTAGTTCTCTCTTGAATGCATTCAGAGACTTGGCCTCCACTGCCTTCTGAGGCAGTGAATTCCACAGATTTACAACTCTCTGACTGAAAAAGTTTTTCCTCATCTCAGTTCTAAATGGCCTACCCTTTATTCTTAAACTGTGGCCCCTGGTTAATTCCATTGGCTTTCTTCACTGCCTGCTGTACCTGCATGCTTCCTTTCAGTGACTGATGCACTAGGACACCCAGATCTCGTTGTACGTCCCCTTTTCCTAACTTGACACCATTCAGATAATAATCTGCCTTCTTATTCTTACCACCAAAGTGGATAAACTCACACTTATCCACATTAAACTGCATCTGCCATGCATCCGCCCACTCACACAACCTGTCCAAGTCACCCTGCAACCTCATAGCGACACTTTAGAATGAAAAGTTAGTAATGTAATTCCAGGCCATGGTTTCCTTGCAACCTTTTTGTCTGTTCCTATATATATTTCAAAGACAATATTCTTACCAATACAGTTAATGTAAGCCTTGCAGTTTTTCACATTCATTCGTTTAGTGATTGGTTAACTGAAGCCAAATACTGCAAGCACTTTACTTATTGCATTGACAAGGAAAGACTTGCATGGTTACTTATAATTGAGAAGACTAACACTTTCAAAGTCTTTCGACATACAATTGACATTTATTAAGGAACAGTTCTGTCTGGCCAATGCCGACTGCACAGCATGAATTATTGATTGTTCATCGAAATAACTGCAGCACTTCATTCTCTTCGACATGTTGTCAATAACAAGCATAATATTGCAATAAGAATAAAATAATCAGACCCTGCAGCCAACCATCACAGCGAGGGTTATTGCTCATAACCACACGGCACTGGTGTTGTTTTACGCTGTCCCCTGACAGCCTTGCACAGGGTTGCAGATGCAAACTAAACAGAAGGGTAGAGAAGGAAAGGTAATTCGGGTAATTCCCCAATGTGCAATTTCTCAGCCATCCTTGTCACCAACCAGCTACTCTGGATGTCTGATGCCAAATCTTGAGGGAGTTTATTCTGGTTGCATAAAATGATGCAGAATCCTCTGTGACTGGTACGTCCAAAGACGTACAGGTATGTAGGTTACACAGGTACACGTACAGGTATGTAGGTTAATTGGCTGGGTAAAATGTAAAAATTGTCCCTAGTGGGTGTAGGATAGTGTTAATGTATGGGGATCACTGGGCGGCACGGACTTGGAGGGCCGAAAAGGCCTGTTTCCGGCTGTATATATATGATATGATATGATATGATATGGTTTGTGTGAAATAACACAAACTCCCTCAAAGATCACAGACATAATGACTGAACGAATCCTTGCCTTCCATCATCAAATATGTCGGTGGCTCAATATCACAATCCCCCACAAAAATGCACTCGCTGTGTGAATAAGGAACATAGGTTCACGAGGTTAATCCCCGGGATGGCGGGACTGTCGTATGAGGAAAGATTGGAAAGACTGGGCTTGTATTCACTGGAATTTATAAGGATGAGAGGGAATCTTATAGAGATGTATAAAATTATAAAAGGACTGGACAAGCTAGATGCAGGAAAAATGTTGCCAATGTTGGGGGAGTCCAGAACCAAGGGCCACAGTCTTAGAATAAAGGGGAGTCCTTTTAAAACCGAGATGAGAAAAAACTTTTTCACCCAGAGAGTTGTGAAATTGTGGAATTCCCTGCCACAGAGGGCAGTGGAGGCCAATTCACTGGATGAATTTAAAAGAGAGTTAGATAGAGCTCTAGGGGCTAGTGGAATCAAGGGATATGGGGAGAAGGCAGGCACAGGTTACTGATTGTGGATGATCAGCCATGTCAAGTCAAGTCAAGTCAAGTTTATTTGTCACATACACATAAATCTGCAGTGAAATGAAAGATTACCCACAGTCCAACAACAAGAGCAATAAAAATAAGCAATAACACAATAAGCAAGGATCACAATGAATGGCGGTGCTGGCTCGAAGGGCCAAATGGCCTCCTCTTGCCTATTTTCTGTTTCTATCTGAGACTGGAGAGATGCAGTGTGGCCTACCCCCTTCCACTGGCGCCCTCAGCCAGTGCTAACCTTGCTGTGCATTGGCAGTGGGTATAGTTGCTGAGGTAGGCGTGGGGTTTGGTGGGGCTGGATACCAGACATTGTGTGTTAAAGCTGGCCAAAGGGAATGTGCATCATTGCTCGACCAGGTGCTGGCAGGTTTCCCCCAACTAATTCACCAAATGAATGGTTCCGTTTACTTTAGTGATACAGCGCGGAAACAGGCCCTTCAGCCCACCGAGTCTGCACCGACCAGCGATCCCCACACACTAACACTCTCCTACACACACTAGGGACAATTTACAATTTCACCAAGCCAATTAACCTACAAACCTGTACAACTTTGGAGTGTGGGAGGAAACTGCAGATCACCGAGAAAACCAAGGCGGTCATGGAGCGAACGTAAACCTCTGTACAGACAGCACCCATAGCTGGGATGGAACCCGGGTCTCCGGTGCTGTAAGCATTGTAAGGTAGCAACTCGACCGCTGCACCACCGTGTCCTTGGTGATGTGGAACACCAGCACTGAATACTGTGCACTGTACTGTACTGACCACTGTGCACTGCACTGCACTGACCACTGTGCACTGTACTGCACTGACCACTGTGCACTGCACTGCACTGACCACTGTACTGCACTGACCGCTGTACACCGTACTGCACTGGCCGCTGTGCACTGTACTGCACTGACCACTGTGCACTGTACTGCACTGACCGCTGTGCACTGTACTGCACTGGCCGCTGTGCACTGTACTGCACTGACCACTGTGCACTGTACTGCACTGACCGCTGTGCACTGTACTGCACTGACCACTGTGCACTGTACTGCACTGACCACTGTACTGCACTGACCGCTGTACACCGTACTGCACTGGCCGCTGTGCACTGTACTGCACTGACCACTGTGCACTGTACTGCACTGACCGCTGTGCACTGTACTGCACTGGCCGCTGTGCACTGTACTGCACTGACCACTGTGCACTGCACTGTACTGCACTGACCACTGTGCACTGTTCTGCACTGACCACTGTGCACTGTACTGCACTGACCACTGTGCACTGTTCTGCACTGACCACTGTGCACTGTACTGCACTGACCACTGTGCACTGACTGCTGTGCACTGTACTGCACTGACCACTGTACTGCACTGACCACTGTACTGCACTGACCACTGTATTGCACTGACCACTGTACTGCACTGACCACTGTACTGCACTGACCGCTGTGCACTGTACTGCACTGACCACTGACCACTGTACTGCACTGACCACTGTGCACTGTACTGCACTGACCACTGACCACTGTACTGCACTGTACTGCACTGACCACTGTACTGCACTGACTGCTGTGCACTGTACTGCACTGACCACTGTGCACCGTACTGCACTGACCACTGTACTGCACTGACCACTGTACTGCACTGACCACTGTACTGCACTGACCACTGTGCACTGTACTCCACTGGCCACTGACCACTGTACTGCACTGACAGGTGCAGGAGAAGGCCATTCGGCCCTTCGAGCCAGCACCGCCATTCAATGTGATCATAGCTGATCATTCACAATCAGTACCCCGTTCCTGCCTTCTCCCCACACCCCCTGACTCCGCTATCCTTAAGAGCTCTATCTAAATAACTAACTAAGAGACACGAAAGAAGAAGACTGGTGCCTGTGCTGAGATGATGCAGTCTGAAGCCACGTCTTTCTGCCCCTCCATGACCACCTGTACTCACTTCTAGTGAAACCAGAGAGGCTCCCGTTTGCCATCCCACTGCTTCTCTTCTGAACAACTGAGATCCCAGCATCTGCTGCCTCTTGTGTCTCCACTTCTCTTCTCATCTGTGGAGTGGTCATTAACCTGAAACATTAGACCTGTTTTTCTTTCCAATGACATTGCCTGACCTGGTGTGTATTTCAAGCTTTGTAACTGAGCTGTCCTTTAACCCAGCCATATGTCACACATGTTGCAGCCTAAATTTTGTCTGGTGTTTTTCAATTGTTCTCTGGCCAGAGTGCTCGTATTTGAGTGGCGTACCTCTTGAAGTGGTGTCAATTGTTCACCTGTGCTGTATCGGTGGACAAATCAGTTCACATTTGCATGAGTGGTTATTCATCTGACTCTTTTCTCTAAGTGGCAACTCCACATAAATTGCCTCATCAACCTCTTGACACAACTGCCATTGCCAACAGTTCCCTTAAAATGTCCATCAGGATATGAATGCTTGCATTTTACCATCGCTCTATTATAATGCCCATCAGGGCTGAATGCCCTGAAATTTAATGGGATGAGTCACACCCAGGGATAATCCATACTCTTATTACAAACAGCAGACAAATAAAGAATTGCAGGAAAATCATGATTGTTATATCTTCCTTCTTATAATATTGCCTTTTTCATTCTTACCCCACCCCCTCTCTGTCTCTTCCCCTGAAGGCAATGATTTATACTGGTCCAAGCCAGACAGCCAGTTAATTAGTTCAAATGGTACAACAGTCCCTGGCGATTTGGTTAGGAAACAGATTTCCCCAATCATGATTTCAACCATGGTACTGACTGAGGTCAGGTACATAACTGCAGATAGAGGTGATTCCTCATACTACATATTCTAATTACAGTCCCACAATCATGTTTACTGGACATCGACTAATGGATGAGGACAAAATTCCTGCCCAGTTTTTATCTTTTTTTCCTATGAAACCATCCGACATTGCAATAGCCTTGCTGTTCTCCACTGGAATGATGTGATGTGTGGGATTATCAACAGACTGCGAAGCATTCCCTGAAACCAAGCTTTGTTCAGTTTACCCTCAGTCACTAACTTTAACAAAGGGCGGCACGGCACAGCAGTAGAGTTGCTGGCAACGGCAGGCACACAGGTCCGATCCCCACTGCAGATGTTGTCTGTACGGAGTTTGTACGTTCTCCCCGTGACCTGCGTGGGTTTTCTCCGAGATCTACTATTGTGCAGTTATGGCGAGTCCGAAACTTGTTGGTTGTAGAAGAAGTTTATTGCAGCCGCAATATTCGAATACAGAGTTAAACAACAAGGTAAAGGACAACCATCACAAACTTACTGTCTTCTTCGAAGACTTCGCCGAACTACTAAATCGGGCGCCAAACGCGCACATGACATCGCTGGCCAATCAGCGATGTCGCTCCCTGGACCAATCCCCATGGTCGCGTTCCCAAGTGACCTCGCTGGCCAATCCGAGGGTTCGACGACCTGGACCATTCTCTATGGTCGCTACATGACCCCCCCAGAACCCGAGGTGCGGAACCTAGCAGGGAGCCGGATTTCGCGACCATAACGAGTACGGAGAGGGACAGCCTGAACCACAGGAGTCGGGGGTTCCGGACTTGGCGGAACAGCCGGGACGGGAGGTCCTGGAGGAACTACCGGAACGGGGGGTCCTGGAGGAGCTGCCGGAACGGGGGGTCCTGGAGGAACTGTCGGAACGGGGGGTCCTGGACTGAGCGGAACTAACGGAGGTCGGCCTCTCCTAGGGGTTTGACCGACCAGGACTGGTTGATCCGGATCCAAATGGGCAGGTTTGAGCCGGGACACCGAGACGAGCTCACTCTTGCCGCACATGTCTAAGGTGAAGGTAGCCGTTCCCTTACGCAAAACCCGGAACGGCCCTTGATAGACCCTCTGCAACGGGGCGCGATGGGAATCTTTTCGCAGAAAAACGAACTCACAGTCCTTCAGGGAAGGCGGTTCATGTACCATGGGACACCCATGACGTGAAGTCGGAACTGGAGCCAGGGAGCCCACCCGTTCCCGGAGAGATGCTAACACTGATGGGACTGTAGGCAGCTGGTCAGAAGGGTCCGGAAACAGATCTCTGGGTACTCGAAGTGTCGAGCCATATACTAGCTCTGCGGACGACGCACCGAGATCTAGCTTGGGAGCAGTCCGGATGCCCAACAGAACCCAAGGGAGCTGGTCTACCCAGTCCGGGCCTTCAAGCCTTGCACTGAGGGACGCCTTAAGTTGGCGGTGGAACCTTTCTACGAGTCCATTTGCCTGGGGGTGATATGCAGTCGTGGGTTGTAACTTGGACCCGTACAGTTCTGCAAGCGCGGCCCAGAGGGACGAAGTGAACTGTGGCTCTCTGTCAGTGGTAATAACTGCCGGGACCCCGAAACGAGCTACCCAATGAAGGGCCAAAGTCCTAGCACAAGACGCTGACGAAATATCAAACAATGGGAAAGCCTCTGGCCACCGGGTGAACCGATCCACCACCGTGAGGAGGTGGGTGTAGCCCCGGGAGGAAGGCAAGGGCCCGACCAAATCCACGTGGATGTGGAAAAAACGAACAGCCGGGACCTCGAAATCCTGTACGGGGGGCTGGACATGGCGCTGGACTTTAGCGGTCTGACAGGGCACGCAGGAACGTGCCCACCCCGCTACCTGTTTCCGTAGGCCATGCCAGACAAACCTCGCTGCTACCAAGGCAGAGGTGGAGCGGATGGACGGGTGCGCCAGCCCATGAATGGCATCGAAAACCCGGCGCTGAAGGGAGGGCGGTACTACCGGCCTGGGACGGGGAAGAGAAACATCGCACCAGACTTTTGTGCCCGCCGACCCACAAGCTACCTGGGCCAACTTCAATCCCGAAGTGGTGGACCGGTAAGCCGAAACGGTATCCGCCAGAAGCTGTGCCTCCGCAAGCTCCTGGGGATCCACTTCGCAGTCCACCGCCGAAATAGGGGAAAAAGCAGGTCTAGACAGGGCGTCAGCAACGGCATTAAGCTTACCCGCGACATGACGGACATCGGTGGTAAATTCTGAGATAGCAGTCAGGTGCCGCTGCTGGCGGGCCGACCATGGGTCAGACAATTTCAAAAAAGCAAATGTTAATGGTTTGTGGTCCGTAAAGGCCACAAATGGGCGGCCCTCAAGGAAGTACCTGAAATGACGAACAGCTAAATAGAGAGCCAGAAGCTCTCGGTCAAATGCGCTATACTTCAGCTCGGCCGAATTTAGTTGCCGGCTGAAAAACGCTAAAGGCTGCCAACGGCCACCGACCTGCTGCTCCAGAACCCCGCCCACCGCCACGTCAGAGGCGTCAACCGTCAGGGCCGTGGGGGCGGAGGGGCTCGGATGGACCAACATGGTGGCATCTGCCAAGGCTGCCTTAGCTGCTGTAAAAGCCGACTCTGCGGTCGGGGACCATATCAACTCTACCGGATTCCCTGCAAGGCACTGGAAAAGTGGGCGCAGGACTCGCGCCGCTGCCGGAACGAACCTATGGTAGAAATTAACCATTCCTACGAACTCCTGTAGTCCTTTTACTGTGGTGGGCCTGGGAAATGTCCGGATAGCCTCCACCTTCTCGGGCAAAGGGGAGGTGCCGGCAGGGGTAATTCTGTGCCCTAGAAAATCAAGAGCAGGAAGGCCGAATTGACATTTGGAGGGTTGGATAATGAGCCCGTGGTCTTGGAGCCGCTGGAACACGGTCCGCAAATGGGCCTGGTGTTCCTGCACTGAGGGGCTGGCGACCAGGATGTCGTCTAAATAAATAAACAAAAAGGGTAAACCCCGGCCCATGCGGTCCATCAGTCGCTGGAAAGCCTGTGCCGCGTTCTTTAAACCGAAAGGCATACGCAACCATTCAAACAACCCGAACGGAGTAATTGTTGCAGTTTTCTGTATGTCCTCCGGTCGCACCGGAATCTGATGGTATCCTCGCACCAAATCGATTTTGGAAAACACTACCGCTCCTTCCAGCCCAGATGAAAAATCCTGTAGGTGCGGTATGGGGTAGCGATCAGCCGTGGTGACAGCATTGAGACGCCAATAATCGCCATATGGTCTCCACCCCCCAGATGCCTTGGAGACCATATGTAACGGCGAGGCCCACGGGCTGTCAGACTGACGGACAATTCCCATTTCCTCCATTTTCCTGAACTCCGCCCGTGCCACTACCAGTTTGTCTGGCGGTAGTCTCCTGGCCCGAGCGAAAACGGGAGGGCCTTCGGTGCGGATGTGATGGACCACGCCGAGCTTGGCCGAAGGCGTGTCAAAACGTTGGATGAGCAGCTCTGGAAACTCTGCCAGAATCGCAGCATACGAGTCGGGGGCCGCGACGACGGCCTGGACAGTAGGGCTGGGCGAGGAGGCGATTGTCGGAGCGACGTGCTCATCTTCGGCGGAGGGTCGGAGGTCGTTACCGCGGACATCAGGAACCAGTGAAAAAGCCCAGAGAAAATCTGCGCCCAGGATCGCTTGTTTGACGTCGGCTATGATGAATGGCCATTCGTACGTGCGGAGGCCTAACACAAGGGACATCTTCCGTGTACCGAAAGTGCGAATTGGGCTGCCATTAACCGCGATGAGGGTGGGACCTGTCTTACCCGATCTGGTTTCGAGGTCGGTCGGCGGCACTATGCTGACGATGGCTCCCGTGTCTACCAAAAATTCTGTGTCCGTGAATCGATCATGGACATAGAGGCGCCGGTTCTGGCCAATCGTAACTGCCCCTATGTACGATCGGCCGAGGCATTTCCCGCGAAGGTACAAGGCAAACGGCAGTTGCGGGATTCGTTACCCCATCGTAGGTGATAATAGCACCAGCCGCGCTTGTGCGGATCTTTTTGGCGGGCTTTCGGACAATTGGCGGGAGATGTGGCGCCATCTTGCCGTCGCTGTGGCGTGGTCACTGATGTCGAGACCTTGTTGATCGAACCACTTGCCTTGTTTTTTGCCGCTATGAGCGCGTCCGCTTTCGCTGCATATGCTTCGGGGTCCTTAAAAGAACAATCCGTGAGCAGCAGTCGGACATCCTCGGGAAGTTTCTCGCGGAATGCCTGTTCGAACATAGGGCAGTCCGTATGCTCACCGGCTAGCATCATCATTTCGGACATGAGGACGGAAGGCAGTTGATCTCCAAGATCCGGTAGGTGCAGAAGTCTTGCCGCACCACCATGCTTATTAAACCCGAAGATTCGCAGTAATACTTTCTTCATGGCCTCGTACTTGTTTTCCGCAGGTGGATTCACGATGAACCGCATCACGCGCTTGGTTGTGTCCGGCGATAGGGCGCTGACGAGGTAGTAGTACATCGTGGATTCGTCCGACACCTTCTTTATATGAAATTGAGCTTCGGTGTGGATAAACCAAGCTTGCGGTGCGTGCGTCCAAAACAACGGGAGATGAACGCTTGCCGCGCTTGACTCCGGTGTGCCCGGCGCGGTCATCGTCAACGAGGCGTCGGGTTCCTGTTTAGTCGGTGATCGTCCAGATCACGTCGGGGTCACCAATATGGCGAGTCCGAAACTTGTTGGTTGTAGAAGAAGTTTATTGCAGCCGGAATATTCGAATACAGAGTTAAACAACAAGGTAAAGGACAACCATCACAAACTTACTGTCTTCTTCGAAGACTTCGCCGAACTACTAAATCGGGCGCCAAACGCGCACATGACATCGCTGGCCAATCAGCGATGTCGCTCCCTGGACCAATCCCCATGGTCGCGTTCCCACGTGACCTCGCTGGCCAATCCGAGGGTTTGACGACCTGGACCATTCTCTATGGTCGCTACACAGTCATCGTTGGTCAGTGAGGGCTCGATGGGCTGAAAGGGCCTGTTTCCGCACTGTGTCTCTAAACTAAATTCTGTATTACTGTGTCACTTCGAACCACAATATCTGCTGTTGATTAATATTCTTATGCAGTCAAAAGCAGTACTGGTCACTTCAGAATGACTAAATATTTCATTTTGTGTAGGAAGGATCTTCAGATGCTGGTTTAAACCGTAGATAGACACAAAAAGCTGGAGTAACTCAGCAGGTCAGACAGCATCTCTGGAGAAAAGGAATAGGTGACATTTTGGGTCTGGACTCTTGAGAAGAATGTTCCATTTTATTTGTTTTGCTGAGGTACAGAGAAGGCAATCAAAAGCATTGTGCTGTTGGAGCATTTGTTTTTAATTATATGAAAACTGTAAACAGCAGGCAGCAAACAAACGAAGGTCAAGGCTAAACACCGTTCAGTTTTCATGCCGGTGGACAATTAAGAATGAGTCAGTTAGAGTGCTGACATGATGCCAACATTATAATGCAATGCTACCTCATAAATTGATCAACTAGATGCATTTTGGTGAATTAGAAAGAATGAGAAAAGGGACATTCTTGACTTTATGATTAATGATGGCGTAACATTTTGTAATGTGTCCTGTGGGATTTTCCATGTGTCAAATCAATTCTGTAATGGGACCCTGGAGGCAGAAATCACAGCTGTTACTCTGACTTTTTCCATTAGATGGTTTCTAGAGGTTTTGAAGCTTCATCAGGTTTTCCATATCATTTTTATGTCTAACTAGACCAAGTGGACCTGTCGAGCCCACAACTCATTGGGTTGCCATTGTGATGTGGGGAAAATCGCACTTTTTTCTTTAAAATAAATGGCTTTAAAAAAAATATGAAAATTGCGATTTTTCTTTAAAATTGTGTTTTTTTCTGCATTGGTCTAGCACCCTCCCCTCCCCTCCCTCACTCCATCCCCTCAACCCCACTTCTTCCCCACCTACACCCCCCCTTCCCCTCCCACCCCCCAGTCACCCACTCCACCCCCCTCTTATCCCCCCCTCCATTCTTAGGGGCTCTCCGGTGGCGCCGCCATTCCCGCCCGTTTGGTTTCCATGGTGACGTGGAACATGGAGGTATTACTGCACATGGGCGGCTGACGGGCACAGCAAGTGGAAAAGGGATTTATTAAAGTTTAAAATGTGAATAACAAAATATAACAATTTGAACGTCAATAGGATTTCTTGATGCAGGAATTTTCAACATCAGCATCATTTCCCCTTTTCACAACAGGAAGGAGTTGGCGAAAATCGCCACAACAAAAGGTAAGAATGCCGCCAAAAGGCTCATCGTTCTTTTTGCATAGATCTCGAAGAGTTCTGTCCACCACTTCAAAGCTCTCCCTCCTAATCATCGGACACTCATCCCAAACAATCAGTCTCACACTCCTGATCAAATGAACCACGTTGGAGTTCTTCTCAATGTTGCACATTGTATTATCGGTCACTTCGATGGGTATCTTGAATCGAGAATGTGCAGTTCTTCCACCAGGCATCAATGTGGCTGCTGTACCAGAGGATGTTACAGCAAAAGCAACATCAACTTGACCTCGAACTCTGGAGAGGATCAAATTGGTGAGAATTGTTTTGCCCATTCCTGCTGGTGTATCAATGAAAAACATTGAAGGAACATTCCTTTCCAAGCAGCTGCACACATGGTCATACACTGCTCTTTGCTCAGCATTCAGCAGAGGCTCCTTCTCTTCAACAAATCACTGTTGTTCAGGTCTAGTGTACTGCAATTCACTCAGCAATTCTGGATTGTCACCATCAAGGTTCATCCTTCCATGTCTTGGTAGTAGCACATGAAAGTATCCCAGTGTCTTGTTGTAATTCACAAGCTTGTCTTGAATATACAACAGAGCCTGATCATGATGCCTCTCATCAATCATGATATTTGGATCATCGATTGTTCTCCATTCTCTTTGAAGGTAATCTTCAGACATTGAATTCTTGAAGCGACCCATAATTGTCGAGAAGTGTTGATCTCAGCAATCATCAGCAAAACAAACAAATCTCTCATTGCTTTGGGGAGTCTTGTCCACTCAGCATCTTCCATCGTCTGTTGCCAATGGTCGTCAGTTTGCAACAAACCTCTTTCTATGCAGACGTCTTTGAAGGAAGGAAGAATATGTCCGTCATGTGTCCTCGATGAATCGAAGGATACTGGCCCTTTTACGTGATGGAGAAGCAGTCTCAAGTAGTAGAGGTCACATCTTGGAGAAACGATATACACTCGTCCCAGAACGTTGGCTTCAAAAATACCTGGAAGATTTTCCACTATCTTCCCAACCTTCCTTCTTTGCCATTTCGTATTGTTCCATGTGTAAAATCGGGGTACATCAGTGTAGTACAGTGTTCTTGCAAATTGATCTTGAGAACATAATTCCATGAATTCAGATAAAGTTGTTCTCGTGATATCCTCATTTCTCACCAGCCGACCAGCATCGACTCTGATGACGACTTGTTGTTCTTGTGGTAGATGTACCTGGAGTCGAATGACAGCGGGGCGTCTCTCATGAGTTGGAAATCCAAGGATTGATCCCACTGCTTCCGATGGACCAATGTATCTGCCAGTAAAGTACTGTGCAATTTCGTCATCCCTGTTAACTCCAAATACTGCTTGATCACTCCCATTCAAGGTGTACTTGAACACGTATTTGACTGACTTTACAGAGGAGCATATCTCAACGTTGATGTGACATTTGAACAACTTCAAGAGTTGAGCATTACAGGGCACCACCCATTCAGAAGTAATAGGTCGATCCCGGCGTCCTTCTTGATGTCCCTGAAATCCTCCCATATCCGGAGATCGTCTCCTGTACAGAGGATGCGACTCATCTCCACACCTTGTGCTTTCGATAAACGGCTTCGGGAATCTCTTTCTGCATCTTCCATTCTTCCAACATGGAGAGTTGTGGTCACAGTATGGTTCATGAACAAACCTCCCAACATTTGGTTTTACAAATTCATCATTGTGATGTCCAAAATTCAGAATTTTACATCAGATTCATAATATGGCACCTAATGCAACTTTTCAGCCAAAAAACATATGCATGCCCAATGCACATACGCGTTGTGCTACTTTCATGTGTGAAAAACAACTATTATTTCCAACAGTCTATAGTTCTTGGACTCCATGTACAATGTCAGGCCTATCGTGAGTATATTCTGGTATTTATAGAAAGGTTATTGAACAGAAATACTTTTTACAACAAAGAAAATTTTGTTTGTTTCGGTTTTTCTATTTTGTTTTTTTCCGTACACATCCCAATTCTCTTGATATTGAATAAAAGAACAATGGTCATAAAATGTATGACTAAGTTATGAAGAAAGAGTTTCATTTAAAACTGCACATACCTAATTTCATTGAAGACATACTTGCTCCAGTGGTCTTCAACGGCCCGGCGGGTGGCGAGGCGAGGACCGGCGGGCGGTGAGGTGAGGCCCACTGAGCGGCGAGGCGGGGTGGGGCGAGCGGGGGGGCGAGCGGGGGGGCGAGCGGGGGGGCGAGCAGGGGGTCGAGCGGGGGGGCGAGCGGGGGGGCGAGCGGGGGGGCGAGCGGGGGGGCGAGCGGGGGGGGGCGAGCGGGGGGGGCGAGCGGGGGGGGCGAGTGGCAAGGCAAGGTTTTCCGGAAAAATGTGAGGCAAAATCGGAATGGCGGAAATGAAATAAGAAGGCGGAAGCTTTCTGCCAAATTCAGAAGGGTTGGCAGGTCTGCATGACTTCGGTCTTCCTCCCTCTTGGCATGAGATAGGTATTGATCTGGTGAGGGGAGGGGGGATAAAGGGGGTGGAGGGGGGATGGAGTGTGTGAGTGGGGTTATTTAAAACAACTTTAACTCAATTTCAGTTAATGCAGGGGAGGTTTGGGGGAGTGTTTAAGGGGGGGTTATCTTTAGCAGCTCAGCATAAAATAAAATCTTTAGACAAAAAATCTTGTTTGTTTGTTTGTTCCTGAACTACAGCCAAACCGGTGCACGACAGCGCGACAATTTTAGATCTACCTTACCGTCATCCCTTGGTCTTATTGGAAGAAGTTTCATCGAAATAGGTGTTGTATATTTAAAAGTGATTCACATTTTAAAGTTTAAATCTATCTCCTAGGGAGGGGAGTGCAGGGAGGAGGGGGAGGGGGAGAGAGGAGGGAGGGAGGGGTGGGAGAAAGGAGGGAGGGGGGAGAGAGGAGGGAGGGGGGTTGAGAGGAGGGAGGGGGGTTGAGAGGAGGGAGGGGTGTGAAAGAGGAAGTGGGGGGCAGAGAGGAGGGAGGGGGGTTGAGAGGAGGGAGGGGAGTGAGAGAGGAGGTGGGGGGCAGAGAGGAGGGAGGGGGAGAGAGAGGAGGGAGGGGGAGGGAGGAGGGAGGGGAGAGAGGAGTGAGAGAAGGGAGGGAGGGGGAGAGAAGGGAGGGAGGGGGAGAGAAGGGGGGGGTGAGGAGGGGGGAGAGAGGAGGGAGGGAGAGGAGGGGAGGGAGAGGGAGAGAAGGGAGGGTGGGTGAGGAGGGGGGGAGAGGAGGGAGGGAGAGGAGGGAGGGGGGGTGAGGAAGGGGAGAGGATGGAGGGAGAGAGGAGAGAGGGAGAGGAGGGAGGGGGGAGAGGAGAGAGGGGGGCGAGGGGGGATGAGGGGGGGAGAGGAGGGGATGGAGACGAGTGGAGGGGGGTCGGGCGGTATGCGAATGCCGGAGGGGTTTGGGCCCAGCGGGTCCACTTGGTCTAACTGGTCTGACCTTTAACTGCTCGGCGGTGGATCCGGGGCTGAGCGGTGAAGGAGACGCCCGTGGCTGAGAGCGGCGGCAGCAGCAGTGATGCTGAGTGGAGCTGGAGGCTCAGCGGCAGCGATGGAGATGCCCGGGCTTTAGAGCGGGAACGGCGGCCACGGTGATGGCTAGGCAGGAGCTCAGGGGCTCACTGAGACACCCCAGGTTTAGAGCGGCAGCGGGAGCAGCGGCGGCCATGATGGAGACGCCCGGGGTTTAGAGCAGCAGCGGGAGCAGTGGCGGCTGTGTGATGGCTCAGCAGAAACTGGAAAGCGGAGCGGCAGCCATGACGGAGACACCTAGGGTTTAGAGCGGGAAGAAGAAGCAGCGGCGGTGGTGCGATGGATCAGGGGGGCTCTGGGGCCTAGCTGTGATGGAGACGCCCGGGGTTTGAAGCGGCGACAGCGGTGATGGCGGCGGTGATGATGGGGTGGGAGCTTCGGGGCGGAGCGGTGGCCATGATGCAGACTCCCGGGGTTTGGAGCGGCGGCGGTGATGATGGGGTGGGAGCTTCGGGGCGGAGCGGTGGCCATGATGCAGACTCCCGGGGTTTGGAGCGCCGGCGGTGACGCTCCCCCCACTTGGGCCACGGAACCAAACAGGCGTCTGGCGGGAAGTGGGAACTGAACGAAAATGACGACCCTCCCCCAACTGCGCACGCGGAGTCACCCGGCACTGGTCTGGCGGCCATCTTACGTGAGGACCGGCCCCAACTGTGCATGTGCTGCTTTTTAAAAACTCTTAAATGTGAATAACTTAAAAAATATAACACCAATTTCAATAAAACTACAATTTTTACCATTAAAGCGATGACGGTGAAGAAGGTGGGCCTAAAAATGTTGCGCGATCGTGTACAGTTTTGGCTGAAGTTCAGTCACAAACAAACGAGAGTTTTAGTATATAGATGACAGAATCAACTCAATGTTCTTCTGATCACATTGGATTGGATTGGATATCCCATCAATTATTTTAGTCATTGCCACACACAAAGACTAATTATTTTCAGATGGATGTAATGAAGTTTCCTCACAGAGGAATTCCAGTCTATAGTTGATTCCTACTTTTCTAATCAACATTTTATGTTTGTATTTTCTAAAAAGCCAGATCCATTTATACAATATATGGAACACAACATCGTTTGAAAAAAGAATAATCAATGGTACCGATTGACTGGAGTATAATAGTTTTGTTATTTGTTCACAGTGCACAGGCATCACTGACAAGCCCAGCTGTCATTCGCCTTTCACCGTCACTGAGTTTACTCGCATTTTCATATTTTCATATGACATGTAATTGCAGGAGCCCTGGTTGAAATTCACACGTCGTCCTTAAATACAGGAAGACGGCAAATGTTGTGCCTCTTTTCAAGAAGGGCTGCAGGGAAAATGCTGGGAACTGTAGGCAGGTGAGCTTAACATCTGTAGTTGGAAAGTCACTGGAGAGTATTCTGAGGGATAGGTTATAAAGGCATTTGGATGGGCAAGGGCTGATTAGGGATAGTCAGCATGGTTTTGTACGTGGGAGGTCGTGTCTCACAAATCTGATTGAGTTTTTTGAAGATGTGACCAAAAAGGTTGATGAGGGAAGAGCTGTAGATGTTGTGTACATGGACTTCAGCAAAGCATTCGACAAGGTTCCGCATGGTAGGCTGCTCTAGAAGGTTAGATCGCATGGGATCCAAGGGGAATTGCTGAATGGATAGAACATTGGCTACATGGAAGGAAGCAGAGGGTGATGGTGGAAGGTTGCTTCTATAACTCTATGACTCTATGTAAGGAGGCTATTTGGCCCTACAAGTCTATGCCTGCACTCAGACCATTCTCAACTGTCCATGTCCCTCACTCACTCATTCTCACTGGGTTCAACACTCCCATTACTCTCCTGTCATACAAGGGGCAATTTACATTCATTGATGAATCTACGGTAATTTATTTACCAGCATGTCTTTAGGATGTGGAAAGAAACTGGAGTATCCAAAGGAAAACCATGCAGTAGCATGAAGATTGTGCAAACTCCACGCAGATACCATCCAAAGGCAGGATCGAACCCGGGTTGCTGAAGCTGACAGCCGGCAGCACTAACTGTTGTGCCGCCAGGTATTGATGTGCTGTAGTCCTTCTGCTGAAAGTCCACGATGAAGGTTCTTTCACACTTTAGCTGCAATGACACCGAAGGAACATATTTTTTCCGAGCCAGGAAGTGTGTCACTTTGGATGAATGCTTGCAGGTGATGATGCTCCTTGCTCCTTCCTTGGTCCAAGTTAGTGGAAGTCACAGGTCTGGGAAGTACTATTGAGGAAGCTGGAGTGAGCTGCTGCAATATCTTTGGCAGATACATGGTGGTCAGACTGAGCTGGCGGTAGAGGCAATGAATGGTTAAGGTGGTGAGGTGTTTAGTCCTGGGTAGAGTCAAGATTCTTGAGCAATATTGGTGCTGCACTCATCCATGCAGATGGACTATACTCGATCACAGTCCAATCTCCTAACCCACCACTCTATCTCCAGGTCCCTCAGGTCGGCCGACTTGGGGCTACTGACTATCCCGCGGTCTAGGCTTAAGCTCAGGGGTGACCGCGCTTTTGCGGTTGCAGCTCCGAGACTGTGGAACAGCATCCCTCTCCCCATCAGAACTGCCCCTCCATCGGCTCCTTTAAGTCCAGGCTCAAAACCTATTTCTACTCCCTAGCGTTTGAGGCCCTCTGAGGGGGCGCTGTGAACTGTTTATGTATGTGCTGTTATGTTTGTGTGCCATTGTATGTTCGTTTCTTAGTACCTGAACTGATGTACAGCACTTTGGTCAACGTGGGTTGTTTTTAAATGTGCTATACAAATAAAATTGACTTGACTTGACTTAACGTGACTTATGCTTTGTGGATGTTTCTAGGAGTCCGATCCATAGACGAGTGCAATATTTATGTGGCTGGTCCATTGAAGTTTTTGATCACTGGTGATACCCTTATTGTTCCTAGCAGGGTTATGACAATGTCATGATCACTGAATGTCAAAGGGAGCGATCTCTGACCATCTCTTTGCCCTCCTGGCCTCCTCATTCCCTTCCTCATTGGTCCTCAGTCCCCTACACTCCTCCAGGGATACATTTGATCGCTGCCTATACCTGGCCCATGCCTCTGACTTTTTCCCATCCAGAGCCAAATCTTATCTGACACATTCTTGAATTAGTCTATCTGCCAAAAGGCAACAGCTATTTTGAATGTGCCTCTTCAGATTGAGACCCTTGTTTCCTTGCATGCCGTCTGAGTAGACAGTTCATATTTTCATTGAATGTGGAATCGTACAGCACAAGAACAGGCCCCTTGACCCACAATGTCTGTGCGGAACATGATGCCAAGACCATCCCTTATGGCCCATGGCCCATATCCCTCCGTTCCCTGCTTATCCGTATGCCTGTCCCAAACACTTTTAAATGCCATTGACGTGTCTGCTTCATTCACCATCCCAAACAACGCGTTCCAGACGCTCATCACCCTCTCTATAAAAAAACTTACCCTGCACATTCCCTTTATACTTTGCCCCTCCCCCCTTAAAGCTATGCCCTCTCGTATTTGACACTGACAGACTACCCACCTATGCCTCTCATAGAAACATAGAAACATGGAAAATAGGTGCAGCAGGAGGCCATTTGGTCCCTTGAGCCAACACTGCCATTCATTGTGATCATGGCTGATCATCCACACTCAGTAACCTGTGCCTGCCTTCTCCCCATATCCCTTGATTCCGCTAGCCCCTAGAGCTCTCTCTAACTCTCTTTTAAATTCATCCAGTGAATTGGCCTCCACTGCCTTCTGGGGCAGAGAATTCCACAAATTCACAACTCTCTGGGTGAAAAAGCTTTTTCTCACCTCAGTTTTAAACGGCCTCCCCTTTATTCTTAGACTGTTGCCCCGCTCATAATGTTTTTGCACTTCTATCAGGTCAACCCGCAACCTCCAGCATTCCAGAGAGAACAATGCAAGTCTGTCCAACCTTTCCCTGTAGCTAATGCCCCCTGATCCAGGCATCATTCCGGTAAACCTCCTCTGCACCCTTTCCAAAGCCTTCCTGTAATGGGGAAACCAGAAATACATACAATATTCCAACAGTGCCCCAACCATAGCCCCATAAAACCTCATCATGACTTCCTGACTCTTATACCCAATGCCCTGACCCATGTAAGCAAGCAAACCATATTGAAACATAGAAAATAGGTGCAGGAGGAGGCCATTTGGCCCTTTGAGCCAGCACCGCCATTCATTGTGATCATGGCTGAGCGTCCACAATCAGTACCCCGTGCCTGCCTTCTCCCCATATCCCTTGATTCCGCTAGCCCCTCGAGCTCTTACAACTATACCAAGCCAATTAACCTACAAACCTGCACGTCTTTGGAGTGTGGGAGGAAACCGGAGATTCCAGAGAAAACCCACACAGGTCACAGGGAGAACGGACAAACTCCGTAAAGACAGCACCCGTAATCAGGATTGAAGCGGGGTTTTCTGTGCCGTAAGGCAGCAACTCTACCGCTGTGCCCTGTGGTTACTGGTCTTATTGATCGGCAAATATTTTGATTAATAGAAAATGCAATACTAGTTGCCACAGAAAATCCATATTATCAGCTAAATAATCTGTACTTTTCGTATTATTCTAAAAGGCTTTGAACTAATGCTATAGCAATCTTTTATGGGTTATTACATTTGCAAAGTTTTTCAAATAGCCTGCTCTGCTGCTTTTATACGATTCATCATCGTAGAGCTGATCAATATTGATATCAGAAATTGCACCATTAGTCGATGGCTTTGGAGTAATTTGATTAATTCATCGTGTTGTGCTGTGGTATGAGACTGAGTGGGAGCACATTTACCTGATGCAGGAGGTCACAGGTGGAATCTCCACTCCAGGACTTGAACCGTAACCTAAAGATTCTTAGAGTCAGAGAGTCCTACTGTGTGTATATAGGCCCTTCAGCCCAACTTGGCCACACAGGCCAACATGTCCCAGCTACACTAGTCCCACCTGCCTGCATTTGGCCTATATCCCACTAAGTCTGTCCTATCCATGTAACCTGTCTAATTATTTATTTGGGATAGTCCCAGCCTCAACTACCTCCTCTGGCGGCTTGTTCCCACCACCCTTTGTGTGAAACAGTTACCTCTTAGATTCCTATTAAATCTTTTCTCCTCAACCTTAAACCTATGTCTTCTGGTCCTCAATTGCAGTACTGTAGTCGAGATTCTGTGCATCGATCTGATCTATTCCTCTCGTGATTTTATACACCTTTATAAGATCACCTCTCATAGAAGCACAATTAGGCCATTCAGCCCATCACATCTACTCCGCCATTCAATCGTGGCTAATGTATCTCTCCCTCCTAACCCCATTCTCCTGCCTTCTCCCCATAACCCCCGACACCCGTACTAATCAAGAATCTATCCATCTCTGCCTTAAAACTAACCACGGACTTGGCCTCCACAACCTTCTGTCGCAAAGAATTCCACAGATTCACCACCCTCTGACTAAAGGTATGGAGCGCTCTATCTCTACCTGTGCTCCAAGGTATAGAGTCTCATCCTCTCCCTGCAGCTCAGACCCCCGAGCCATGGCAACATCTTCGTAAATTGTATTGATTTTGTAAATTGTGCATTTAGATTATTGGGTGGATTTGAAAGTTCTGTAAACATAATCAGAAGCAGAAGAAGTTTTCATGGTGTCTTGGTCAATGCTTCTGCCTCATTCAACACCACTGCAATAGATTGACTGCTCATGTGGCTGGCTTTGGTCTCGTGCCACCGTGCCGTGCACAAATTGGCAGTCAAGGATACGGCCCAGAGTAATTCATTGGCTGTGAAGTGCTTTGGGTAACATAAGGAGATATAAATCAGAGTGGTTTCCTTTGCGTGATGCAAGTAGACTGCTGTGATCCTACCCATTCTTGATGCTCACAAAGCTGCTGCTTGTGGTCATATGAGTGGAAAGTAACTTTGATTACTGGTGGTCTCTTTAGTTGCTAGTTGTTCTGTTAGTCAGTTGCAGTATTAAGTAAGGGAATGATTGCCACTCTTGCTCTCACATCATGGAACTCTCTATCAGTGGCGACTGGAACAATAGAGAGGATATCAGAAATATAATGCAGGAAATGCTCAACAACCCAGGACCCTTCTGTGGAAATATAAACAGAGTTAATGCTTCAGGGCAAAGACACTTCATTAGAACTGGGAAAGAGAAGGCAAGTTCCAGGCCCTTCCCAAGATATGAGCACCTGACATGTGGACACACAAACAAATGAACATCACAATAATGAGAGCTGAGACCAGACTAGCCTCAATGAAGTGCCATGCTCACCCACCCACTCACCCACCACCCACCTACCCCCTCACCAAACCTAACACCCACCGACCCACTCACCCACTCACCCACCCACCCACTCACCCACTCACCCACACACCAACCCAACCCACCTACCCACTCACCAACCCACCCACCCACCCACCCACCTACCCACTCACCAACCCACCCACCCACCCACCCACTCACCCACTCACTCACCCACCCACCCACCCACCCACCCACCCATCCACCCACCTACCCACTCACCCACCCACCCACACACCAACCAATGCCTCTACTTCCTGGGAAGGATTAGGAAGTGTAGCTTGTCCACAGCAATCCTCCACAATTTCTACAGAAGCACTGTTGCATTTTTCGGGATGCAACACAACACGGTTTGGGAACAGCTCCACCCTAAACCACAAGAAATTGCAAAGTTGCATGCGTAGCCCAGACCATCACACAAACCATCTTCCTTCCATTGTCTCCATCTACCCATCACGTTGCCTAGGCAAGGCCACCAGCACATTATAGGACCAATCTCAACCCTGCCACTCCATTTTCTCCACTCTTTCACCAGAGATACAGAGTTTTGGAAACACACACTTCCAGATTCATGGTCAGTTTCTTTGCAGATTTTGTCAGGCAACTGGACAGTCCCCTCTTCAGCTGGAGTGTGGTCCTGACCTCACATCCACCTCATTGGAGACTTTTGAACTATCTTTAATCAGACTTTATCTTGCACTGAATGTTGTACCTTTTATTCTTTATCTGTACACTGTGGACGGCTTGATTGAGGCATGTATAGTCTTTTCTTTGACAGGATAGCACGCAACAAAAGCTTTTCACTGCACCTTAGTACAGGTGACAATAATAAACTTAACTAAGCTATAAGTAAGCTAAAACCAACGAGCTAGTTCTGCTGTGAGTCATCCATCTTTAATAATGGCTCGGCTTTGCTCTGTCTATGAGCTTTGCCTGACTTGATGGGCATGTCCTTCAGCCTTGCATTTTCCATTTTTCAGGTTCTTTTGCCTGGATTCTCATTTCTAACCATTGCCATTTTACTTTCAGTATTTGCTGCATGTTGCTCTGTGTCGGCTGCGTGAACTAATTGACCGGGTATCCCCCCTCCCCCTTCCCCTCTCTTCCCCTCTGTCCCTCTCTTCCCCTCCCCATTCCCAGATCTCCCTCTATCTTCCTGTCTCCACCTATATCCTTCCTTTGTCCTGACTAACATCAGTCTGAAGAAGGGTCTCAACCCGAAACGTCACCCATTCCTTCTCTCCTGAGATGCTGCCTGACCTGCTGAGTTACTCCAGCATTTTGTGAATAACTACCTTCGATTTGTACCAGCATCTGCAGTTAGAAACATAGAAACATAGAAAATAGGTGCAGGAGTAGGCCATTCGGCCCTTCGAGCCTGCACCGCCATTCAATATGATCATGGCTGATCATCCAGCTCAGTAACCTGTACCTGCCTTCTCTCCATACCCCCTGATCCCTTTAGCCACAAGGGCCACATCTAACTCCCTCTTAAATATAGCCAATGAACTGGCCTCAAATACCTTCTGTGGCAGAGAATTCCACAGACTCACCTCAACACTGAACCCTCAATACCGTGTGCTTTAAGTTTGTACACCAATCTCCTATGTGGGACCTTGTCGAAGGCCTTCTGAAAGTCCAGAACACATCGACTGGTTCTCCCTTATCCACTCTACTAGTTACATCCTCGAAAAATTCTATAAGATTCGTCAGACATGATTTGCCTTTCATAAATCCATGCTGACTTTGTCCGATGATTTCACCACTTTCCAAATGTGATGCTATCACATCTTTAATAACTGACTCCAGCATTTTCCCCACTACCGATGTTAGGCTAACTGGTCTATAATTCCCCGTTTTCTCTCTCCCTCCCTTTTTAAAAAGTGGGGTTACATTAGCTACCCTCCAGTCCTCAGGAACTACTCCAGAATCTAAAGAGTTTTGAAAAATGATCACTAATGGAGTATAAGTTATTTCCTTAAACTCCACAGCAGTGCCATCTGTACCAGTGGCATACCCTTGGTCACACCCTTCTCCCCACGCCTTCCTTGCAGCTTTCCCAACTCAGACTAATGGTCCTTGACATGGAATGTTAACTCTGTTTCTTCTCCCACAGATGCTGCTCAACCTGCTGAGTGTTTCCAGCATTTTATTTCAGATTTCCAGCATTTCGTAAATATTTTAGTTTCATTGGGGATATAAGGTGGAGTCATAAAGTCATCCAGCGCAGAAACAGGCCCTTCAGCCCAACACGTTCATGCCGATCATGATGCTAGTCCTATTTGCCCATGTTTGCCCATATCTCTCCAAACCTTTCCCATCCATGTACCTGTCCAAGTGTCTTTTAAAGTTGTTATTGTATCTCCCTCAACTACTTCCTCTGGCAACTCACCCGTCCTCTCTCTGTCTTGCTGATTTCCTCCTTAATCCCCTGTATCACTTGATTGAGGCTGCTTCTCCTTGACTCAAGCCTCCTTCGTTGTCCTGTCCAGAGTCCCATTTTCTCTCATCATCTAGTTCTTTACTGCCACCTGCTTTGCCCTTCACTCTAACAGGAACATGCATGCCCTGAACTCTCATAGTCGCACTTTCAATAGCATCCCACATTCCCAACATCCCTTCACCTGCAACCAATCTACTCCAATCAACTATTACAAGTTCCTGTTTAATATCATTGAAGTTGTCCTTGCCACAATTTAGAGCTTCAACTTGTGGACCGGTTCTGTCCTTATCCATAACTATTTTTAAAGCTAACAGAACTGTGATATTTTTGCCCTAAAGCTCATAAATGTTCTTACAGCATGAGACGCAAACTTTCTTTTTTCAAAACTACATAGAACTTATTACACATGAAAAACTTCATAAAATGAACAATGAAATGTCCTTTCTGTGCTGGCCTTGCAAAAAAACAAAAAGGGAACTTCTATCACATGCTTTGGTGCTGTAATTTGCTGTCAACATTTTGGAATTCTGTAATTGATGTTATAACACTATGTTTAGATGTGCATATCACAAAATCTGCTTGCTTGTACCTTCTTGGCACAGGTAATATGGACCCTTGGTATGAATCTCATAACAAATATATTGACCTTGCTTTGATCGCTGCAAAGAAGTGTATTACAATCCACTGGAAATCTGATTATCCCCCCCACACACAGTATTGCATTGCTTAAATGAAATCTCTAGCTACATCCCATTAGATAAAATCTATTACAACATAAGATGTAAGAGTCCGGACTTTTTATAAATATGACAACCACATATAGATTTTATAGCAAGAAGGGCAGCTTCAGGGACTATTGGCATTACAATGTATTTCCTGTTTGTGGGCATATATAGCAATGTTTG
Organism: Rhinoraja longicauda; assembly: GCF_053455715.1. Lineage (NCBI taxonomy): Eukaryota > Metazoa > Chordata > Chondrichthyes > Rajiformes > Arhynchobatidae > Rhinoraja > Rhinoraja longicauda. Next base: position 37,053,494 of record NC_135973.1, on the reverse strand, counting down.
GCATCCAGTGTAATTGTAATGTGATATGGTACAACTTACCTACTGTCAATCAAACCATATAACTCTCGAAAATATATGTGTATATATATTTTTTGTCTTTTTCTTTTCTTCCCCTTATACGGTGCATAATTGTAAAATTAATTCTCATTTGTATTTTTGTGAAGCTCAATAAAATAATAAAACATACTAATTTAAAAAAAGAACTGTGATTGCTAGTCCGAAAAGGCTGATCTACTGACACCACAGTCACTTGTCCTGCCTAATTCATAAGGTCATAAGTGATGGGTGAAGAATTAGACCATTCGGCCCATCAAGTCTACTCCGCCCTTCAATCATGGCCGATCAATCTCTCCCTCCTCACCCCATTCTCCTGCCTTCTCCCCATAACCTCTGACACCCGTACTAATCAACAATCTATCTATCTCTTCCTTTAATATATCCATTGACTTTGCCTCCATAAATAATTCCCCAGATTCACCACACTCTGACTAAAGAAATTCCTCCTCATCTCCTTCCTAAAAGAAAGCCCTTTAACTCTGAGGCTATGATTCTGGTCTTAGACTCTCCCTGTAGTGGAAATATCCTCTCCACATCCACTCTATTCCAAGCCTTTCACTATTCTTTCACTACTTCCCCAAGACTTGGCCAGGCTTTATACTCTCCATGGTAGGGTCCTCTACGTATTACGTGAGGGAAACTTCCTGACAAATTCTACCACCTGTAAGCATCCCATATGGCTGGGATGGCAATCCCAATCTATATTGGGAAAGTTAAAATCCACTACTCTGATAACCCTTTTTGTCTACAATCTCCTGGCATATTTGTTCTGCTAATTCCCGTTGACTATTCATTCACCAAAGGTGTAGCGGTAGAGTTGCTGCCTTACAGCGCTAGAGACCCAGGTTCAATCCTGACTGCGGGTGCTGTCTGCAAGGAGTTTGTACGTTCTCCCCGTGACCTGCGTGGGTTTTCTCTGGGTGCTTCGGTTTCCTCCCACACTCCAAAGATGTGCAGGTTTATAGATTAATTGGGTTGGTATAAATGTAAATTGTGTGTGTAGGATAGTGTTAATGTGTGGGGTTCACTGGTTGGCATGGACTCAGTGGGCCGAAGGGCCTGTTTCTGCGCTATATCTCAAAACTAAACTAAACTAAACTAAATTAAACTAAACTAAAATTTTGGGGTCTACCCCCAAATACAACCCCTGCAAGGGATTTCAGGGGAAAATCTTAGGGAACTTACTGTAGCCCAACTTGGAATATGAAAAGTACTGAAAGTACCTGACCTATGAACACTTAACTTATGACCAGCTGTAAGTACCCACATTTTTAAATTAATTCAAATATAAACAGTTGTAAATACCAGAAAATAGGAAATTCTGCTTCCAGTCACTGGATGCCTGACACTAAATGTTAATACGGGCAGTCATTATAATGCTAATAAAGTCTCAGGTTTGTTCTGCCTCTGGTCTTTACTTCAATCTCTGTTTTGTAGTTTTAGTTCTATGACCTTTAAGGTAGAGTTGTGTTAATATTATCACTCAGACATGTTGCAAACTTCAGCTCAAATCTCTGTTCATTTTTCTTTTGCTGTTTTTCCACTTCCTCTGATTCGCAAGTTGAATTGTAACCATCTCACAACTTCCTGCACTAATAACACTGTACTGACCTGTGAATGGATTGGCCTACAGACAGGGTCAAGGAACTCATCACATTTGTAAAATACTCCAGCATTTTGTGTCTATTGAGACTGAAGAAGAATTTCGACCCAAAACGTCACCCATTCCTCCTCACCAGAGATGCTGCCTGTCCCGCTGTGTTACTCCAGCATTTTGTGTCTTTCTCCATGTAATGTATGTCTATTGTACATTATAGGCAATGGCATCATATGCAGCCATATTATAGGCAGTTGAAACATATATAGTCTGAAGAAAGGTCTCGACTCGAAACGTCACCCATTCCTTCTCTCCAGAGATGCTGCCCGTCCCGCTGAGTTACTCCAGCATTTTGTGTCTATCTTCAGTGTAAACCAGCATCTGTAGTTCCATCCTACACAAAAACATATAGAGGGTCCATAATAGTTATTGTGTGAGTATATATGGTACATTATGAGCAATAACAATTTATCTATAATGTACATTACTGATGGTAGCTCTGAAAAGAAAGTGATTTTGTTTGGTTGAAGACTATAACAAGTAACTAGTTAAATAGATAACATATTGTAGACTGCAATTATTTACAGTATATACAGTGAGCATTATAGGTTGCCTGGTGTTGTGAGGATCAAAATTGGAAAAATGACTTGATTTTTTAATAAAGCAAGGGTCTTAATCATAGAGTCATAGAGTGATACAGTGCAGAAACAGGCCCCTCAGCCCAACTTGCCCACACTGGCCAACATGTCCCAGCTACACTAGTCATAGAGTGATACAGTGTGGAAACAGGCCCCTCAGCCTAACTTGCCCACACTGGCCAACATGTCCCAGCTACACTAGTCATAGAGTGATACAGTGTGGAAACAGGCCCCTCAGCCTAACTTGCCCACACCGGCCAACATGTCCCAGTTACACTAGTCCCACCTGACCACATCTGGTCCTATCCATGTACCTGCCTAACAGTTTCTTAACTGTTGGGATAGTCCCAGCCTCAACTACTGCACTTCCTCTAAAGCCTCCAAAGCTGCAATTCCTTTACTGTGATAATGTGTCACAAACGAACAATCTGTTCAAATTGCTGGTGAGAAGCAAAGAGTAAACAAAGGGAATATTTGTAGTTACAGGCAGTGACAAACAATTGAATTTGAAATGGTGAACTAGTCATTCACTTCAGAGACTGATGATTGAAAGCCATCCCAGACTATGTATAAACTCTGCACTTTTTGTCAAAATATCTTGATGCATAATACAGAATTATTCCACAAAATGACTCATTGCCCACTGGAACAGAATGAATGATTTTCTGAAAATAAATTCAAAGACGTAAAGCCCCTATGATGAGAGGTATCAGTTTACATTAGCCTGTGTGACAGATTCTCTCGTTCTTTATGGGACAGGCTTTGAAGATTTACTCAACTTACTAGTTTAGTTCAGTTTATTATTCTCACATGAACCGAGGTACAGTAAAAAGCTTTTGTTTGCGTGCTGTACAGTCAAAGAAGATTATACACGATTACAATCAAGCTGTCCACAGATAAAGGATTTGTACAGTACAACATTTAGTGCAAGATACAATTCAGTTAAAAATATTTGAAAGATCTCCAATGAGATAGATGAGATGTCAGGGCCACTCTCTGGCTGAAGAGAGGACTGTTCTACTGCCAGATAACATCTGCAAAGAAACTGTCCCTGAATCTGGAGGTGTGCGTTTTCAAACTTATGTACTGCTTGCCTGATGGGAGAGGGGAGAAGAGGGATTGACAGGGGTGAGTCTGGTTAATGCTGGTGGCCTTGCCAAGGCAGCCTGAAGTGTAGATGAAGTCAATGGAGGGGAGGTTGGTTTGCGTGATAGTCTGGGCTGCAATTTCTTGCAGTCTTAGATGGAGCTGTTCCCAACCTGGCTGTGATGCATCCCAGTAAGATACTTTCTACAGTGCATCTGTAGAAGTTGGTGAGGATTGTTGGGGACGTAAAATGTTGGATGGCTCATCGGCTCGGCTTAAGCTCAGGGGTGACCGCGCTTTTGCGGTGGCAGCTCCGAGACTGTGGAACAGCATCCCTCTCCCCATCAGAACTGCCCCCTCCATCGACTCCTTTAAGTCCAGGCTCAAAACCTATTTCTACTCCCTAGCGTTTGAGGCCCTCTGAGGGGGCGCTGTGAACTGTTTATGTATGTGTGTTATGTTTGTGTGTTCGTTTCTTAGTACCTGAACTGATGTACAGCACTTTGGTCAATGTGGGTTGTTTTTAAATGTGCTGTACAAATAAAATTGACTTGACTTGACTTGACTTAGAAAGTTCTATTTAAGTTCTATTTACAGTTCTATTTAATTATGAATATGTACAATTGTTTCTTTGCGTATCAGTGTGTGTTTTAATTAATCTTGTTGCTAATGTTCTGAGACAATCTTTAGGGTAGTAAAGATGACATATGGTTTACTTGCCTTCATTGGTAGGGGCATTGAATATGAGAGTCAGGAAGTCATGTTGCAGCTATACGGGACTTTGGATTGGCCGTACTTGGAGTGTTGTGCATAGTTTTGGTCATCCCATTAGAGGGAAGATGTGGAAGCTTGGGAGAGGGTGCAGAGGTGATTTACCAGACTGCTGCCTTCATTAGAGGGTTTCAGCTACAGGGTTGAACAGACACTTGAAAATATCTCTATGCATAATACTCAATGATTCATTTCTCACCAAAACAGAATGAATGATTTTCTGAAAATAAAGTTACAGGAATTAAACCTCTATGACTAGAGGCATCAGTTTGCATTAACCAATTCCACCAAAAATATATTCTTCACATCCATACTCTTCCCATAATCATTGTCATAACCTGCAGCTTTGCTAAAATTCTCTCAGCAATTTTCACTGCCATTTGATTAAAATCCATTTCAAGCTTTATACTATGTTCTGATCTACCAAAGCAATCACAATCCCAAATCATAATCACAATCATACTTTATAAGCCAAGTATGTTTTGCAACATACGGGGAATTTGATTTGCCATACAGTCGTAACAATAAAAAGCAACAAGACACACAAAATACATGTTAACATGAACATCCACCACAGTGACTCCTCCATATTCCTCACTGTGATGGAAGGCGAAAAAAAGTTCAACCTCTCCCTTCTTTGTTCTCCCGCGGTCGGGGGCCTCTGACCTTCCGTTGACGGGACGATCTTGACTCCCTTAGCCGGCGGCAGGCCTTCCTCGTCGGTGCGATCCAGCTCCTAATTTGGGGGGGAGGAGATTTCAGCTCCCCCGCACCGAACGATCGACCCTGTGGTCGGGCTTGTCGAACTTCGTGCGGCTTTTGGAGCTCCGATTGACTTACTAACATCTCACATATCTGGTCCTCCAAACGGCAGTAATCACTTCTCCTTCATAGAAACAGCAACATAGAAAATAGGTGCAGGAGGAGGCCATTCAGCCCTTCGAGCCAGCACCGCCATTCATTGTGATCATGGCTGATCGTCCCCAATCAATACCCCGCACCTGCCTTCTCCCCATATCCCTTGATTCCACTAGCCCCTAGAGCTCTATCTGACTCTCTCTTAAATCCATCCAGTGATTTGGCCTCCACTGCCCTCTGTGGCAGAGAATTCCACAAATTCACAACTCTCTGGGTGAAAAAGTTCCTTCTCACCTCAGTTTTAAATGGCCTCCCCTTTATTCTAAGAGTGTGGCCCCTGGTTCTGGACTGTGGCCCCTGGTTCTGGACTGTGGCCCCTGGTTCTGGACTGTGGCCCCTGGTTCTGGACTGTGGCCCCTGGTTCTGGACTGTGGCCCCTGGTTCTGGACTGTGGCCCCTGGTTCTGGACTGTGGCCCCTGGTTCATGTGTTGCCATGCTTTGTGTCTTCATCAAGAACTTAACAATGTTCATGGCAAGGAACATATTTATACGTATGTCCACATTCACGGTGACTGGATCTCATTCCTTGAGCTTCCTGGCATATGTCACTGGCTCAATTTCCTTTAATGCACACGAGGTCTTTATCCAGAAAGAAGGAACACAATGTTTCTGTTCCATTAGATCTGTGTCCTGCAATGGTGGCAAGCAGCAACATGCCAAGGTCCATGTCAGTGTTGTGTATGTAGTTTCTTTAGAGTTGCTGCAGGTATTATCACTGGCCAGACAGAGATACAAAAACATAAGCCATTCTCAAACTTGGATAAAAACCTTTCAGATACATGCCACATAGAAAACTCATTTTTAAAAGCGCACATGCTCATTTACACCATAGTTATAATCGTACACACTGCATCTTCCATGGAGAATTAACCAAGCTTCTGTCAGCTGTGTTGTTGCCATGTTACCTGCCACTTTCCCTTTTTAAACATGGCCTGTTTTCTAAGTATATTAGCTTTGTTTTCCGTACAATAGATAAGGGACACAGCACAAAAACAGGGCCATAGAAACATAGAAACAAAGAAAATAGGTGCAGGAGGAGGCCCTTTGGCCCTTCGAGCCAGCACCACCATTCATTGTGATCATGGCTGATCATCCACAATCAGTAACCCGTGCCTGCCTTCTCCCCATATCCCTTGAATACGCTAGCCCCTAGAGCTCTATCTAACTCTCTTTAAAATTCATCCAGTGAATTGGACTCCACTGCCTTCTGTGGCAGATAATTCCACAAATTCACAACTCTCTGGGTGGAAATGTTTCTTTTAAATGGCCTCCCCTTTATTCTTAGACTGTGCCCCCTGGTTCTGGACTCCCCCAACATTGGGAAAAAATTTCCTACATCTAGCTTGCCCAGTCCTTTTATAATTCTATACGTTTCTATAAGATCCCCTCTCATCCTTCTAAACTCCAGTGAATACAAGCCCAGTCTTTCCAATATAAACCAGTGAGTCTAACATCTGTTGTGAGCAAGTTACTGGAGAGGATTGTGAGGGATGAGATATATATGCATTCAGATGGGCAGGGGCTGATTAGGGACTGTCACCATGGTAGGCCTTCAGCCTAACTTGTCCATGCCGACCAAAATACCCCATGTACGCCAGTCTCACCTGCCCGTGTTTGGCCCACGTCCCTCTAAACCTTTGCTATCCATGTACCTGTCCAAACGTCTTTGAACTGTTGTTATGGCATCTGCACTGAGTGCCTCCTCTGGCAGCTTGTTCCATATATACCCTCTGTGTGAAAACATTGGCCCTCAGATTCCTGTTAAATATTTCCCCTCCCACCTTCGACCTACATGCCCTGGTTCATGATTTCCCTACTCTGGGTAAAAAGATTCTGAGCATTCAGCCAATCTATTCCCCTCATAATTTTATACACCTCCATAAGACACAACCACCCACGTACTATGCTGACTGTCCCGAATCAGACTGTCCCTGCCTATCGGAATGCAAATATATATTATCCCTCACAATCCTCTCCAGTAACTTGCTTACAACAGATGCTAGACTCACTGGTTTATAGTTCCTCAGGCTTTTCCATGCAGCCTTCCTTAAATAGAGGCACAACATTAGCCACCCTTCAGTCTTCTGGCACCTCCACCTTGTCTAACAATGTTCATCTCTCTCAGCCAGGGCGCCTGCAATTTCTTCTCTAGCTTCCCATAGTTTCCTCAAATATATCTGAGCAGGCCTGGGAGAGTTATCTACCTTCATACGCCTTAGGATATCCAGCACCTCCTCAACTGCAATATGGATTGTCCTCAAGATTGTCCTCCATTTGGATTGTGCCCCAAGTTCCCCAGTTTTAACACAGAAATACTACCCTGGAAAGTTTCCAGTCAGGTTTCAGAGCCCACCACAGCACAGAGTCTGCCTTGTTGAAGGTACACAACGACCTGCTTCTCGCCATCGACACCGGCGACTGTGCAATCTTGCTCCTTCTCGACCTCAGCGCAGCGTTCGATACAGTGGACCACACCATCCTTATTGACTGTCTCCGGTACAGGGTTGGCGTTGATGGCACTGCCCTGAGCTGGTTCGTTTCCTACCTCAAAAATAGGAGTTTCTCCATCAACATAGGCAATTATTCCTCTTCCCTAGCTCGCCTCTCCTGTGGGGTTCCACAAGGCTCCATCCTAGGCCCCATTCTCTTCTCTCTGTACATGCTCCCCCTCGGCCAAATCATTCAAAGGCACAACATTTCTTTCCACTGCTATGCAGATGACACACAGCTTTATCTCCCCCTGAAACCCAACAACCAGTCACATTTAATCAGCCTCATGCACTGCCTTGAGGACATAAAATGTTGGATGGCACAGAACTTCCTTCAACTAAACGAGAGCAAGTCTGAGGTCATCCTATTCGCCCCCTCGACTCCATCAAAACGACAACAGGCAGCCTTGGAATCCTATCCTCCCTAGTCAAACCGCATGTCAAAAACCTTGGCGTGATATTTGACTCTGCATTAAAGTTTGACAAGCAAGTCAACGCTGTGGTAAAAGCCAGCTTCTTCCAACTTCGAACCATAGCTAAAATCAAACTATTCCTCCAATTTGACGACATTGAAAAAATCATCCACACATTCATTTCCTCCCGCCTAGACTACTGCAACTCCCTATACACTGGGATCAGCCAATCTTCCCTGTCCCGCCTGCAATTGGTCCAAAATGCCACAGCGAGACTCTTGACGGGTACCCGTAAAAGGGACCACATCACCCCGATTCTGGCCTCTCTCCACTGGCTCCCAGTACAGCACAGAATCAACTTCAAGCTCCTCCTATTCACATACAAAGTCCTAAACGGGCTTGCCCCCCCCCCTACATCAAACATCTTCTAACCCCCCTCTCTAACTCCAGGTCCCTCAGGTCGGCCGACTTGGGGCTACTCACTATCCCGCGGTCTAGGCTTAAGCTCAGGGGTGACCGCGCTTTTGCGGTTGCAGCTCCTAGACTGTGGAACAGCATCCCTCTCCTCATCAGAACTGCCCCCTCCATCGACTTCTTTAAGTCCAGGCTCGAAACCTATTTCTCCTCCCTGGGGTTTGAGGCCCTCTGAGGGGGTGCTGTGAACTGTTTATGTATGTGCTGTTATGTTTGTGTGCCATTGTATGTTCGTTTCTTAGTACCTGCACAGATGTACAGCACTTTGATCAACGTGGGTTGTTTTTAAATGTGCTATACAAATAAAATTGACTTGACTTGACTAATGTGTTTCTCTGTGTTAAAAACAAAGGAGAAATACTCATTGAGGACCTTGCCCATCTCCTGTGGCTTCCTGTGGCTCATGTCACACAGACATGATAACCTTGGTTTCTGATTCTCTCTCTAGTTATCCCCTTTCCCTTCATGTGTTTATCAAATCTCTTTGGATCTTCCTTGATATTATCTGCCAGAGCCATCGCATGCCCCCCTGTTTGCCCTCCTGATTGCCTTTTTAAATATGCTCCTCAGTTCCCATATCTCCTCCAAGGACACACTTGTCCCCAGCTGCTAATACCTGTCCCATGCCTCTATCTTTTTCCCGACTAGAGCCCAATTCCCATCATTATCCGGGGTTCCTGTTGTGCCCTTCACTCTAACAGCAACATTCCGGCCCTGGACTCATCATCTCACTTTGAAAAACATTCATCAACTTCAGCAAGCTTCTGTCTTAATACCATCAAAGTCGCCTTTCCACAATTCACAATTTTATTTGCGGGCCCACTCTTCCTTATCTATAATTATTTTGAAGCCAATGGAACTGTGGTTGCTGGTTCCTGAAGGCTCATGAACTCACACCTCATCCACTTGCCCTTCCCAATTTTCTAAGAGTAGGTCACACTTCCCCCTCCTTCCTATCTTCTAAGGTCCTCTCTACCTGAAGACACTTTCCTGAACACATTTGACAACTTCCATCCGGTTTATGCAATGGGACCAGAAGACATGGGAGCAGAATTAGTCCATTCAGCCCATCTAGTCTACTCCACTATTCAATCATGGCTGGTATACTTCCCTCTCAACCCCACTCTTGCCTTATCCACATCATTTGACAAAAGGTATCCTGCTGCAACCTTTGGCACCCTTATTAATCAAGAATACATCAATTTCTGCTTTAACTATACCCAATGACTTGGCCTCCACAGCTTTCTGTGGCAATGAATTCCACAGATTCACCACCCTTTGACTAAAGATATTCCTCCTCATGTCCGTTCTGACGGTATATGTTCAATTTTAGTGCCAGGCCGTCGGCCTCTGCAAGATCCATAACAGTGCGTGTGTCATGCAGCACGTCACAGCTCAGGAGATGTCCCATAGTCTGGAGGCCCCGTCCACACTCGCAGTCTGCCACATCTTCAGTGTATCCCCACTTCAGCACGTTCCATTTGCTCCTCCCCACGCCTGTCCTCAGTCTGTTGAGACGGCGCCAGGTTATCCACGGTTGGTCGGAACCTGGTGGGAGTTTCTCAGAGGGATCGATTGCCATGTGAATGTCTTCCGGAGATTTCTCTAGTCTCTCTTCCCAGAGTTTGAGCCTTCTGGACGATGCACTGCAGTCCAGGGGATGGACAAGAGAGCAAACCTCTGCATGATTTCAAACGCTGAGGTAGCAAAGGGTGGTCATGTAGGGGGTGTCTTCCATCCTCTGATTGTCTGAGGCTGTATCCATCGCTACCAATATGCCTTTGCAAGATTACACTTCAGCCTCCTGTGCTCTAAGGGATACATTTCTAACCTGCCTAACTCTCCTCATAGCTCAGCCCTCAAGTCTTGCCCACTGAACTTGATTACAACTTCAGTGAACTTGGTGGTTGTGACAAAATTGCAGCAGGATCTTGATTGATTGGCCAGGTGGGCTGAGGAATGGTTGCTGGGATTTAATACAGAGAAATGTGAGGTATTACATTTTGGGAATTCTAACATGGGCAGGACCTACACAGTGAATGGTCGGGCTCTGGGGAGTGTTGTAGAGCAGAGGGACCTCGGGGTGCAGGTGCATAGTTCCTTGAAGTTGGAGTCACAGGCAGATAAGGTGGTCAAAAAGGCTTTTGGCACATTGGCCTTCATCAGTCAGAGTATTGAGTATAGAGGTTGGGAGGACACGTAACAGTTGTTGCAAGATGTTGATGAGGCCGTATTTGCAATATTGTGTTCAGTTCTGGGCACCATGTTATAGAAAAGACGTTGTCAAGCTGGAAAGGGTACAGAGAAGATTTACAAGGATGTTGCCAGGACTAGAGGGTGTGAGCTACAGGGAGAGGTTCAGTAGGCTGGGACTCTATTCCATGGAGCGCAGGTGGATGAGGGGTGATCTTATTGAGTTGAGGCACGGTGGCGCAGCGGTAGAGTTGCTGCCTTACAGCGAATGCAGCGCCGGAGACTCAGGTTCCATCCTGACTGCGGGTGCCGTCTGTACGGAGTTTGTACGTTCTCCCCATGACCTGTGTGGGTTTTCTCCAAGATCTTCGGTTTCCTCCCACACTCCAAAGACGTACAGCTATGTAGGTTAATTGACTGGGTAAAATGTAAAAATTGTCCCTAGTGTGTGTAGGATAGTGTTAATGTGCGGGGATCGCTGGGCGGCACGGACTCGGTGGGCTGAAGGGCCTGTTTCCGCGCTGTATCTCTAAATCTAAAATCTAAAAAAACAAATCTATAAAATCATGAGATTAATAGATCGGTTAGATGCACAGAGTCTCTTCCCCAGAGTAGGTGAATCGAGGACCTGAGGACATAGGTTTAAGGTGAAGGGGAAAAGATTTAATAGGAATCTGAGGGGTAACTTTTTCACACAAAGGGTGGTGGGTGTATGGAACAAGCTGCCAGAGGAGGTAGTTGAGGCTGGGACTATCCCAACATTTAAGAAACAATTAGGCAGGTACATGGATAGAACAGGTTTGGAGGGATATGGACCAAATGTGGGCAGGTGGGATTAGTGTAGCAGGGACATGTTGGTCAGTGTGGGAAAGTTGGGCTGAAGGGCCTGTTTCCATGCTGTTTCACTCAATGACTCTATAACATCACTTCACACCAGCCTAGCACTAGCAAACCTGTTTGCCAGGATATTGGTTCCTCTCCATTTCAGGTGTAACCTGTCCCTCTTGTACATGTCACCTCTGCCCCAGAAGACGTCCCAATGGTTCAAAAATCTGAATCCTTGCCCACTGCACTAACCATCAGCCATGCATTCATACATCGTGTCTTCCTGTTCCTACCCTCACAAGCTCGTAGCACTGGGATAATCTGGAGATCGCTACCCTGGAGGTCCTGCTTTTTAACCTTGTGCCTAACTCCTCAAATTCACTTTGCAGGACCTCATGCCTTTTCCTACCTATGTCATTTGTGCCAACGTGCACGATGACTTTTGGCTGCTCTCACTGCTCCATTCTGAGCCATCCTGCACCCTGACAATATGGGTGGCAACACACCATCCTGCAGTCCCCACTGCCATCACAGAATCTTCTGTCTGTCCCCCTAACTCACGAGCCTCCTGCTTTGGTGGAATGGCCACAGGAGTCCTACTCTCGTCCTCGTGGTCACCCATCCACTCTCCTCCTGAACTTGAGGTGTGACAACCTGTGGGAACTCCCACCTACGAAGCTCCCATTCTCCCAGACCATCGTGAGGTCATCCAGCTGTAGCTCCTGTTCCCCAATGCAGTCTGTCAGAAGCTGTGAACAGGCACAAAAAGCTGCAGTAACTCAGCGGGTCAGGCAGCATCTCTGGAGAGAAGGAATGGGTGATGTTTCTGGTGGAGACCCTTCTTCAGACATGAAGCAGCTGTACCTGGACACACTTCACACAGGGGTAGTCATCGTGGACACCAGCAGTCTCCCTGGCTTCCCCCATTCTGCAGCATTGTTTGTTATGGGTCACGTGCCCTGTTCAGCTCCAGCTAATTGTGTGAAGCAATTGTGTTAATGATGAGCATGGTTTAATCAGATCTAAGGTTTTCTAATTACGTGTTTAATTTAAAGTGAGGAACCAGCATTTAGCAGTGGGGAATCTCCTGCTGTTGTGGTGCTTGAAGATTTGCAGGTTGGTTCCTAATGTGCAAGTGATCATTATTGAGAAGTATTAGTTTATGTGTATAGTCCTGGTCAAATCTGGAGGGAAACAGAATCATAAATCATAATATTATAGAATTGCACAGTATGGAAACACCATATCTGCCCATTCATCTTGCCCGTCTGTACTTGTTTTTATTGGTTGTGTGCCTCGTTGTCACCTTCCCCTCAGCCAACAATGAACCATTCTACATTTGCTTACCATTGTCTGCTTTGATCTGACGTTTTCACACCTTACCCTTCCATATCTCTACTCCCCCTCCCCTGACTCTCAGTCTGAAATTTGCCAATTTGCAGTATCCTTCTACTCCTTGACATTAAATGTCTGACTAAATGCCTCGTGAATGCGATCATTGTTCCTGATTCTACCAACTCTTCTCGTGGCAAGTTCCACAACAGGCCGAAAAGGCCTGTTTCCACGCTGTATCTGAAATATGAAAAAAAAATATATGAAAAAAAAAATATGTCCACTCTCAGTGCAAAGAAACTTACCTTTCAGATCCCCTTTAAAACTCCTTCCTCTCCCAAACCTGCACACTCCAGTTTCAATACCTCTACCTCTTGATTTTGACTATCCATCTTATCTCATAATCTTATGTACTCCAAACTCCTGCAAACTCCTGCGCTCCAGGAATATGGCGCATAAGAATTGTGTTGAATGTTGGTCTTCAGTCAACTCCAGACAAGGGGGCTGGATGACCATTCTTCTCAAACTGTAGAGTGGTAGACAGACATGGCTGGAGTAACTCAGCGGGACAGGCAGCATCTGTGGAGAGAAGGATTGGGTGACGTTTCGGGTCGAGACCCTTCTTCAGACTGAGAGTCAGGGGAGAGGGAGTCTAGAGATATGGAAGGGTGTGAAAACAACAGATCAAAGCAGACGATGCTAAAGAAATGGAGAATGGTCCATTGCTGGCTGAGGGGAAGGTGACGAGGAGGCACACAAACAGTAACATAAAGCAGACAGACAGTGAAACTGGTTGGAGAATTAGGATGGAGAGAGAGGGAAAGCAAGGGTTACTTGAAGTTAGAGATATCAAATACATACCGCTGGGTTGTAAGCTGCCCAAGCAAAATATGAGGTGCTGTTCCTCCAAATTGAAATTCATTCTGACAGTGGAGGTGGCCCAGGACAGAAAGGTCCGTGTGGGAACGGGAGAGGGAGTTGAAGTGTTTAACAGCCGGGCGGTTGGTAGAATGAGTTCAAAGCTGCAACATTGTTCACGAGGCACAAACTACCCTGAGCACAGAGCTGGAGTTCAACCGGGGCTCAGTCACTCACCAGGCAAGGTTCAATGCATTTTTTAACAATGATAATTCATACCCCATGCTGTGTCAGGCATTCTCACATACTCGAAGCAAACATGCAACATAGGTCCATGTGATATGCAACCCAATGAGTGGAAAACAATATTAACCATGAGTTAGAGGAATGCTAGAGTGTATAGGGGCTAATACACTACAGTACTAAATATGTTGTCCTCGATGTACTTGCTCCCACTGATAATGTACAAGATCCAGGCCAGGGAGGGGTGGAGTAGACATGTATTATAACACATACCCAGGTCTCATATTCCTCATGTGCATAACAAGGCACAGTGGAACTGTCCTGTCAAACTGCCTGGTTGTATGTGAAACAATGGCAGTCATGAGACCTGCCCAGAATATTTTCCATAGCTCATGGGGGCATACTGCCTCACAGCAGTGCTGCCTCTAAACAGCGATACAGAGCTACTGCCTACAGCGCCAGAGGCCCGGGTTCGATCCTGACTACGGGTGCTTGTCAGCACATAGTTTGCACGTTCTCCTCGTGACCTGCGAGGGTTTTCTCTGAGATTTTCAGTTTCCTCCCACATTCCAAAGACGTACAGCTTTGTAGGTTGATTGGATTGGCATACATGTAAATTGTTGCTAGTGTGTGTAGGACAGTGTTAGTGTGTGGGGATCGCTGGTCGGCATAGACCCTGGACCAAAGGGCCTGTTTCCTCGCTGTATCTCTAAATTAAACTTAACTCACAACTTTCTGTCCATTGAAATCTATGGAAAGAAAATTGCAGGAAGGTAATAGTCCAATTGTTTCTTGCCCCAAGTCTTAACAGATATACAGCTTGTTTACATGGCCTGTATACTAGACAATAGACAACAGGTGCAGGAGGAGGCCATTCGGTCCTTCGAGCCAGCACCGCCATTCAATGTGATCATGGCTGATCATTCTCAATCAGTACCCCGTTCCTGCCTTCTCCCCATACCCCCTGACTCCGCTATCCTTAAGAGCTCTATCTAGCTCTCTCTTGAATGCATTCAGAGAATTGGCCTCCACTGCCTTCTGAGGTAGAGAATTCCACAGATTCACAACTCTCTGACTGAAAAAGTACTAAAGGGCATTATTGCTATTTTCCGAGGATCTTTGGAAGCACATTGCAGCAATCTCACGCAGATAACAATCAGTTGTCTGAAGAATGGTCTCGATCCGAAACGTCACCCATTCCTTCTCTCCAGAGATGCTGCCTGTCCCGCTGAATTACTCCAGCTTTTTGTGTCTATCTTGTGTAAACCAAAATCTGCAGTTCCTTTCGACACAGCAAACAGCAAGCCTGTGTCAAAATACTGAAGCAAACTTAGAAGTCCATGACGAATATATTGAATATATTGAATAGATTGCCTCTACTAAGAACTGAGATAAGGAAGGTTTCGATAACATCTTTAAATAATTTAAAAATATGAAAGGACTGATATTTCAGTTTCCTAAAAAAAATAAAGCAAATTCTTTCAAAAGATATCTACTTAAAAGGCTCACTTTATCTGTAAGGGTTCACTCTACTACATTAACAAGGTCACACATCAGAAAATGAGCAAACATTTAACCACCAAAGGACACAGAATTATTCTTTAAAACAGTTCAAATCTAATAGAAAATACAAAATTAAATTAAATGTAATTATAGTTAATTGAATGCATCAGGCAGTGAGAAGATATCCAAATTGCATTATGCTATAATTGTACCAGGACAACAACTAGAAAATAGGATTTTATCTAAAAGCGTCTTAAATCAATATATCATTTTTGTTTGCAGTGAATTCTACCATGAGACAGTCTAGTCCATGCAGCCTTGATATTATTTATATTAGACTCGGTTTGCTTAGCTTAAAAGATTCACTGGACAAGTCAGTCGCACAAGTCAGCGGTAGAGTTGCTGCCTTACAGCGCCGGAGATCCGGGTTCGATCCTGACTACGGGTGCTGTCTGTACGGAGTTTGTACGTTCTCCCCGTGACCTGCGTGGGTTTTCTCCGAGATCTTCGGTTTCCTCCCACACTCCAAAGACGTACAGGTTTGCAGGTTAATTGGCTTGGTGTAACTGTAAATTGTCCCCAGTGTGTGTAGGGCAGTGTAGTGTGCGGGGATCGCTGGTCGGTGTGGACTCGGTGGGCCGAAGGGCCTGTTTCCGCACAGTTTCTCTAAACTAAACTAAACTAAACAAGGTTAAGCATTCATGGTAACTAAATTAAAAATACAGTAAATACTGGAAATCCGAGAGCCAAACAGAAAGTGGTGGAAATATTCCACAGACCAGGCAGCAGCTGTGCAGAGAGAAGCAGAGTGGATGTTTCTGGTCAGTGATCTTCGGTTAAGTCAGGAGGTGGAGGAGGAAAGCAAACAAAAAAGATGCTCTGTGATAACAGGGAGCAGAAGAGATTAAGTACAAAAAGAATGATAAGAACTGAGGTAAGGAAGGCTAAGGAACACTTGTATGTCATTTCAAAATTTGCAAGGCCCTTTAAACATTATGAAATATTAAAGCAAACTCATCAATCCGATGCCCAGGTTGTGGGTTAAACAGAGTTAAGGCCCTGGCACAGTTATGCGGTTTGTAAGGCGACTGCCGGCAACTGTCAAAGTCGTAGCAGATCGACGAAAAACGTAATTTTTTTTTACACTAGACAATGACCACGAAAATGCCCGCGACAAGCTACGACAACCTACTGCCTAGGCGACGGCAAGCTGCCGACAACCGGCGGCCCAGACTGAGGAAGGGTCCTGACCCGAAACGTCACCCATTCCTTCTCTCCTAGATGCTGCCTGACCTGCTGAGTTACTCCAGCATTTTGTGATACTTCTAAACTAAACTAGATCACACAGACCAGACACCCCACCACTGACCCCATCCACACAGACCAGACACCCCACCACTGACCCCATCCACACAGACCAGACACCCCACCACTGACCCCATCCACACAGACCAGACACCCCACCACTGACCCCATCCACACAGACCAGACACGGACCCTCACACACTCCATGTACATGTGGACCCCACACACTCCATGTACATGTGGACCCCACACACTCCATGTACATGTGGACCCCACACACTCCATGTACATGTGGACCCCACACACTCCATGTACATGTCGACCCCACACACTCCATGTACATGTGGACCCCACACACTCCATGTACATGTGGACCCCACACACTCCATGTACATGTGGACCCCACACACTCCATGTACATGTGGACCCCACACACTCCATGTACATGTCGACCCCACACACTCCATGTACATGTGGACCCCACACACTCCATGTACATGTGGACCCCCACACACTCCATGTACATGTGGACCCCCACACACTCCATGTACATGTGGACCCCACACACTCCATGTACATGTGGACCCCACACACTCCATGTACATGTGGACCCTCACACTCCATGTACACATGGAACCCCACACACTCCATGTACATGTGGACCCCACACACTCCATGTACACATGGAACCCCACACACTCCATGTACATGTGGAACACGGACTCTTCCTCGCCGCAGAAAATACAGGCGGTCGGCGAGTCCGTAAACCGGCTCAAAAATGTATTCCACACAACGGCTCTGTGCAACACTCTCCACCCCAGGTCCCCGATGTAAAGGGGGAGGACTCCCTTGTAGAGAGACCTCCACTGGGGACCACCC